>NC_059074.1:163708397-164020897 GCF_020497125.1 Mauremys mutica | reverse complement strand
TCAAACATCTACACAAACAAGTGCATTTATATACTTCCTCTCAGAGGACAGAAATTGCAGTATGTATTTTTCTGTATTGGCAATACTGGAAGAATCAAACTGTTTTTATTTTGATTATTTAAAAAAGACAACTTATAAAGCCATCAGTGATTCAGCATCACGCCTATTACTGCGCTTAGGATACTGATTAAATTTTATTTGCCTACAGTACATAGAAGGATTAACACAGAGTAAATAACTATCATCTGAACATTGTTTTTCAGCACAGTTTTTTCACAATTATCAATATCACCAGAAATACTTTTATAGATACCTTACAACAATCATAATTTAAAAGACAACAACAATTAATGATATTTGCTATTAAGGTAGAATTTATAAATGTTATTTGTGTATATTTTATTATACCTTAAAAGAGTCTTGATAGCTTGAATTAACATAGTAAACATGCACATACATTTTTATCAATGTTTATTATTCATTGCTCGTGTATTTTATAATAAGTTGTTACAGAATTGTACCTAAAAGTTGTTGCACTGCGCAATTGCTTGAAAATGCATTCAATGTAGAGCATTAAACAATTGCCCTGGTTACAGTTAATTGTGTCTTGTATATTCCTTTACAAATATGCAAAGTGAGTGTAAAACACCAATCTGATCTGGTAGAATTTTACACCTACACTGTATCACTTTGCACTGGTATAAATAACTACAGAAGGTGCAAATACAGTAGAAAGACAAGATAATTGCCCTTAATGTACATTAGAAGAGATTAAGATCACTTTTCACCTATTTATTTCATGGGTTGAAACTGTTTTGTTAAACAAAATAAAGCTACAATTTTTTTTCAAATATTTTTGAAAAGAATAAGTGGTTGGTGTCAGAAGGTACTACTCCTAAAAATGTTCTCCTGAAAAACAGAAAGTTGCCTTGCTAATCTAAGCAATACCTCTTTATCATTGCTTGTATGAACTGTACTGTACACAAACCCAAACCTGCCAATCTTATTACTGTGAGTCACTCTTACTCACAAAAGGGAACATACTGATATTATGTGAATTAAGGACTATTTGTCTGAATAAGGGTTGCAAGATCAGAGCCCTTGTTTGTATCTTTAGATTGAAAGATTTTTGGGCAAGGATCTTGTCTTTTCTTGCCCATATATGTGTTGGTGCTACTGTAAAGTACCATATGCAATTGCAGTAATATATGATTATATTACTAAAAGGATCAACCATTTGTTTGTGTGTGTGTGTGTCACTCTCTCTCTCTGAAATCAACAACTTAAAGATAGTGGCAGAAAATTAAAATTCACTACTAAAGAAATACTTGAAAAAAACCCCAACAGAATTCTACTGTTTTAAGTTTATTATTATAATAATGGTAAGATTAGATGTACTATAAAGAAAATACCTTGATTGGCATAGAAGAGACCAGTGACGAGGACTGCATAGGTTAACTGTCCATTAGGTTTATTCGGAGCTAGCCATTTTACTTGTATTCCTCTGGATCCATCAATGGTGGCAAATACTTCAAGTGTACCTTCAGGTCTAGCTTCAGTTGTACGAGCTTCGACCTGCAAATTTAACAGTCATGTGGAGTTTGTTGCTGTAGTTTGTAAATAACTGAATAAATCAATTATACATTTTAATGCAAGTTTCCCTGATTAAAAAATGTAACAGTGGCATACTATTGTTTTTTAAAAATAATGTCTTTTTCTTCCCACCCCCAGATTTGCTTCCCATTTAAAATATTTTATAAGAGGATGAGAAAGAAAGAAAGAAAGAAAGAAAGAAAGAAAGAAAGAAAGAAAGAAAGAAAGAAAGAAAGAAAGAAATCCACTAGTGTCTTGAAAATGCAGTGGCACCTGATTCAAACGCATGAATCTTGCTCTGTGACCCAGGAAAAGATGGAGCGGGGAACAAGGTCTCTTAAATTTACTGATGTTAAAAGACAACTATAATACAAAAATGTGCTTAAGTTTGCTTAGTATATTACTACAGATATTTGACAGAGAAAGAGTATCCTTAGATAAGTTTGGTTCAGAAACAGAATTACATTACTAACTTTCCAGCCCCAGGACCTGGAAGATTTAAGTTGAAATAATAAGTAGCCTTTGAGAGAAAATAAAAGCTGACAAGAGAGCTAGCATTTACTTATATAAAGAAGCCCTAAAACTAAGATTCTTGTATCTTAAACAAAAATCTTAGTCTTAGGGCTTCATTATATAAATACATGAAAAATTTGTAATTACAGTGGAATTCAGTTTTATTAATCATGGCTTGTGGCCATTATTCACAGTGCCATGGATCAAACTTTACAGTCCCAAAGTCATTTCTCATTTATGATGACATGTTTGTTTCTCACCCGTAATTTATTAGTTTTCTAAGGTTGGAAAGGATTTTTATACTTTTCTGAATGGCACTCAGCTTCAGATAAAGAATGTTACAGTTTGTGAGTGTGCTGTTTAGTGCCAATTTTAACCTGTCAAACCTGCTTTGGCATTAAGACATCTAAAGGAACTTTGTCCTTGTAAAATGGTGATTTTACTTCTTAGCACATCTGGTTTGGGAAGTTCATTGGTTTACTGACCTCTATATATTCTCTGATCCAGTAAAGCACTCAAGCACAAGCTTAACTTTAAACAGGTGAATAGTCCCACTGAATCCAATGTGATTACTCACAGACTTAAAGATAAGCAAATGCTTCAGTACATTGCTGGATCAGGACCAGAGTGTGCATTTGGATATTGCAGTCAAAATGGGGATTGCCCCAAATCAATCCTTATGACAGGATTCCACTATACTGTGCTTTCTAATCTAAGTCAGATCCTGTGATGTACTCAGTGCCTAATGCAAGTTGCCGTGCAGCCCCAGCACCTTAGAGAATTGGAGGCCAGCTGACTGCCTTGGTTCTCAGACTTATGAGTGAGGGGCTGATGCCCCCAACGACACACAGAGTGTACACCTGTTTAATTTATTGCATTGGTTCTGTCTTATAAAGTGTAGCCATGACTGTGAGTGGCGAGTGATTGGTGGGGTTCATTTTCAGTACTGCACTATAATTATCTTCTATCAAAAAGCTTAAGCAGTTCCTAAAATTCTGTGTATATGAAGTAATCTGCACCAAATCCCAAAGCTTTTGAATCTTGCACTTACCTTACCATATTTATATCTTGTTATTTTAAAACATGTTGCAATATTATGAAGTCTTTTTTCATCTCCTATTTTCCTCACATATTGTAAAAAAAAATGTATAAAATGCTACTAATACAAAAATACTAGCTATGATCAGCATAGTGTCTGTAGCATACACTATGGCTATACTGGAAATGCACATTAAATGGGACACTATTTGTGTAAACAATAGACACTCTGTATTTAAATACTTTTGTATAACACAAGCACTGTTTCTTTTTCTACACATTATCTTATATTTTCAATCTTTTGATATTTCCAGGTGTATTTTAATAATAATTTTCAAAGTAACAAAAATACTTTTCAACCATACAAATAAAAATTCTAAAATAGGGGTAAAGTAACAATAATGTTTATATTGTACTAAATATTTTTGGCAAAGTAGATTAGGAGAATATACTAAAAATGTATTTAGCCTAAAAAGGTTAAATTAGTATGTTTTAAATAGTGAGATGAGAATAGAAATATTCACTGACCATTAATCATATTTATCTTTCATTATATTATGAAATTAATGTCAAGACATCCCCCTACTGTCTTCATTTCTCTCATTTTTCTAAATCACGTGCTGATTGTTTTTGCAGTGGTTTGTACATTTCAAAAACAGCAGAGTTTTACATATAGGGATGCATCTGATTTCCCCTACTGAATCAAATAGAAAATCTAACTTTATTTCCTCAAGAACAGCCTTTTAGCTTAACAAAAGCAGCAGGATAAAATTAGTACAGATTCTAAAATGAGACACCATTATCTTTGCTTGCAAGAAATTAAAATTAAACATTTTGGAATACATATTTTCTAGGTTTATATTTCACTTGAAATAAATTTTAATCACTATGAAAAGCAGTTAAAACAAAACAAATCCTTATTGATAAATGCAACTGGCAACTCTCAAATACCTGATTAAAATCTTCACAGCTACCTTCAGAAAATGTAAGCTGGAGGAATCCGGTGCTTAAGGTAGTCACATAGCATCTCTTCAATCGATTAGGGCACATTAAATAAAAGATCAGCAACAAAAATAGCTGGAAGGATAATATCAGTTTACTACTGGGAGATGTCCCCTGTAGTATTTAGAGTACTCAAAGAGCCAAAGTATTTTTAAAGTGTTGCATTTATACTGTAATTGATATAAAAATCTTTCAGACAAATCAAATGAAGATGTAGTGCTCGAACTTCCTGGCAGCATTTAGGTGAGTTGCTCTAAATAAAGACATTGTACTTCAATTCCTGTGATTAGAGATGGATCACTGATTTGGGAAAATAGTTTGTGTACTGAGCATGGGATGCAGTGAATATCAGCTAGAACAACCCTTACTTTGAATTGTATTGAAAGTCAAGACTGTGTTTGGAATTTAGTGGAGAAGTGAATTTAAAAAAAAAAAAAAACTAATGGTTTTGTCTCCCCCTTATTTTAGTGCATATTTGATGGCATTGATGTACTGAATTAGCATTACATTTTTTTATATATATGATTTGCAATAGGGGTTCTATGATACCGCATGTTTAATGGTGCTATTTGCACACTGAAACAGGTGTGAATTATGTAATATCTAGATATTTATTCTGGAGTTTGAATTCCTAAAAGAAGTTTAAATTTCTGGTATATGTGAAGTTTTTAAAAACGGATAAGAAAAACTGGCAAAAAGCCACTCATGCTTTTAAGAGTAAATATCCATCAAAGCAGTCTTAGCTATAAAATGTTTAATGGTTATAAAGTGTTCAGCCCTGTTCTAAGGATAGATGATGTTACCAGCATTTGAAAGCAACTAATCTTGGGAAGAAAATGAGAAATGTGACCAAAAATAAGAATGCAAAAATTAAACCCTGAAGTTTTACTTTGAGGTAATATTTATATAGCACAGCTCATTGCCATTAGAAAGTCTGATGTTAATATAAATACAGAGTGATAGGTAGAATGTTGTCAAAATAACTAGACAATTATTTTTTTTTAAATTGTTAAAACAAGTATTTTTTGGGGGGAGTTAGTTTTACTGAAAAATTAAATCTTGGAAAAATATAAAGGGCCATTTTAGCAATATTTAAAACAAAATCAGGTAGAGCAATTATTATTGAAGTTATTAATCAGCTACAGTGTTACAAAAACCATACTGATTTAATCAATCCACTAGCTTCTCTAAAGTTCTAGAACAACATATAAATGTTTTAAGTCTCATAAGACTTGTTTTCAGATGTCAACACTGATATTAATGTAATCTTAAATTGCAAATCCAGTGATTTTTTTGTACCAGATTAATAAAATATTTTCCTTTTAAACACAGATTTGGATTTAAAAATATTTGTCAATTAGCATATCTTTTTTGTAGTATCGTCATGTTTTGTCTTCTATAATCCTCAAATTATCTTCAATCCTTTCAGTCAGGCAGCTAGAATTTTGTTCATTACTGGAATAGTAATTCTTTCTTTATGTGTGTCCTTATATATCAGGTTAAACCACATCTGCACCTTTTAAACATATTAACTCTACTTAATTTCAATAATATGTGTTTCAGCTTCACATTTAACTCCCTGTTACTTCTTTTACTGTACCTATGTGCTATTTTGGAACAGTGCCTAGTGATGACCTATCAAATCCTTAGCAGCTCTTAAATGGCATTTTTTATAAAATGTCACATTTTGCCAGATGGGTTAGTACTGACCAGAGTGAATCATCACCATTTACTCTGATATTCACTGCCATCTGACATTTATTACATTCCCAGAATGCAAATTGAGGTACTCACCAATGGACCCAAAGCACAACCTTTTGCAGTACATGCCTGGACTCTGAAGGAATGCAGACTCCAAGGAGTAAGTCCATAAGCATAATAACTTAGCTGTGATGAGTTCTGCATCAGAATGCCATTCATATACAATCCGTAACTAGTAATAATACCTACAAAAACAATGTTAAATTTAACAGGGTCGACTTAATACCTCTGTGACAATAGAAGTATGTGATGAAAAAACCTTGAAAGCTACAAAATACCAAGATGGTGTTAACTAATATTTTAAGCGACTGAAAGGATTTCAGGAACTGTAGCAGCAATTCATGTATGTCAGTTAAACAAAATGTACTCTCCATCTTTAAATGTTGAAAATCTGGCAAGTGGTCTGCATTCATTTTGTACAAAATTTACACCGCTCCAAAGAGCATGGTATAATAGACGTGTTTCTGAACTAAAACAGTCAAGGCAATCTTAGAACTGAGAAAGTTGAGGCAATTCTCTTTCACAGCCTACTCTGCATGCAAATGCACATGTAGATTAAAACAAAGACATGAAAGATATATAGCAACCATTTTAAATCCTAACACCTTCAGACTTAGAGAAAATAGTGATCTACACTGTAAATGTAATGCTGAAGGAGAACTCAGAGCAAGGCCAAAAGAACAATCCCTTCAACTATCACATTGACCTTAGCCTTCATTCCAATGGAACATATACACAGGAATTCCTTACTTTAAAAAAAAAAAGGTCTATTTTTAATGCTAAAATATTTCAAATAGTCAGCACTTGTAGTCTATATTTATGTAAAGCTCTATTACCTTTAGGATGCATGATAAGCAGACTGAAAATATATTCTGTCACACTAAATACCTTAGGGAAATTCCCTTTTGTTGGCAAATGGCATGTAGACTTTCTGTTCACTATTCTCAAATAAACTAGATCCACTATTAATCTGTCCTTTTCTAGATCACAGTTTTTACCTGCTTGATTAAATAGAACCTACCTTGTACCTATTTTGGTCAATTTATTTATTAGAATATGAAATAATATTGTTTCAGAGTATATTAGAGAAAAGATCTTGTAGTAAAATGGCTGTGCTCCTATTAAAATCAAAGGAATAAAATCTCCAGCCACTTAGACTGAGCATTAGCAATATTTTGAGGGGAGGGGGTTGGTTGTTGTGTTGCTGATAATAACTCTAAATTGCAGGGATTTGCTGGTCTCATGTCTAAGGGAACCCAAAGTGTTCACTTGTCCAATGGGGACACTAATAGGACTGTGTGAACCCTGTAGAATTCAGTTTATGAATGGGAGAAAGAACTGTACACAGCAGTTTGGTTTTCATTAACTGAAGAAAATAGTCCCTTACAGGTTTGTTTCAATCTAGAGTTCAACCAACTGAATCCTCCAAAGGGCACCCCATTCCCACCCCCAACTACTCTTTTCGTCCTCACACCTGGATACCTTCTTCCTCCTCCTCCTCCTCCTCTTAGCTGTTTTAATGTGGACTCCAAAGGCCAGTTGAGCAGCTGGGGAAGGGGTTGTACGAGAAACCAAGGCCAGTTCAGAGGAAGATTTCTAGCTTGCCTGCTATGCAGACAACCCATGCGCATCTCATAGGACTATAGCAATAGGCTGAGGTTTGCAAACACAGGGTACGTCTACACTACGGGACTATTCCGATTTGCATAAACCGGTTTTGTAAAACAGATTTTATAAAATCGAGTGCGCGCGGCCACACTAAACACATTAAATCGGTGGTGTGCGTCCACGGTTCGAGGCTAGTGTCGATTTCTGGAGCGTTGCACTGTGGGTAGCTATTCCGTAGCTATCCCATAGTTCCCGCAGCCTCCCCCGCCCCTTGGAACTTCCGGGTTGAGATCCCAGTGCCTGATGGGGCAAAAATCATTGTCGCGGGTGGTTCTGGGTAAATGTCGTCAGTCACTCCTTCCTCTGGGAAAGCAACGGCAGACAAGCATTTCGCGGCTTTTTTCCCTGGATTGCCCTGGCAGATGCCATAGCATGGCAATCATTGAGCCTGTTTTGCCTTTTGTGACTGTCACCGTATGTGTAATAGATGCCGCTCACAGAGGCGATTCAGCAGCGCTACACAGAAGCATGCTTTTGCTTTTGCATGATAGCAGAGATGGTTACTAGCCATACTGCACCATCTACCATACCATAAATTGGTAATAAGATGGTCATGGTTACCAGTCCTTTTGCACTGTGCCATTTGCTGCTGTCATAAGTGCCCCTGGCCGATCAGCCAGGGGCGCAAAAGCCAAAATTGGGAATGACTCCCTGAGTAAATCCCTCCTTTTTGGTATCTAAAAATAGAATCAGTCCTGCCTAGAATATGGGCAAGTGTACTAGAGAGCCACTGTATCATAGAGCCAGAGAGCACAGCTGCTCTGTGTCAGATCCCACAGAAATTATGAGCTGTATGCTATTCACAGGGGGTGCTCCTGCAACAACCCCACCTGTTGATTCCGTTCTTCCCCCAGCCTTCCTGGGCTACCATAGCATTGCACCCCCACTTGTGTGATGAATTAATAAAGAATGCAGGAATAAGACACAGTGACTTGTTAGTGAGAAATGAGTGGAAGGCAGCTTCCAGCTGCTATGATAGTCCAGACAGGACAGTAAGGAGTGTGGAGAAGAGGAGCCCAGCATCCCTCTGCTAGTCCAGGGGCAATTGAATCTTTTCTTTACACATGAAGGGTGGGAGCTGATGGAGCTCAGCCCCCTGTTGCTATTATGAGGATGGTTACCAGCCATACTGCACCATCTACAAGGAAAAATTAGGGCCAGGCGCCCTTGATTGACCTCACTGATGCTAGTCGGCATGGTTACCAGCCCTTTTGCACTGCCCCATGTGCCAATAGACTGATGACGAGGACAGGTATCAGTCGTATTGCACCATCAGCCACCCATGGCGGAGGGGGGGGGAGTGAGGATGTTAGTGTTGACGGCTGCAGCATCGCGTCTATCTGCAGCATTCAGTAAAGATAGGGTGACATGTAAAAGAGTCAAGAGAGGATTGTTTTCCCTTTCACTTCTGGGGGTGGGGGGGGGTGCGTAAATTGCCGAGCTATGCCCTGACCCACCGCGGACACGGTGTTTGACCCTAGAAGCATTTGGAGCTCAGCCAAGTATGCAAATGCTTTTCGGAGACTGCAGGAACTGTGGGATAGCTTGAGTCCTCCAGTCCATGAGCGTCCACTTGATTCTTTGGCTTTCCGTTACGCTTGTCACGCAGCAGTGCGCTGAGCCCCTACTATGGCGTCTGTCTGGAGATTTTAAAAAAATGATTTTGAATTTCGTCTTCTGTAACGGAGCGCTGATAGAACAGATTTGCCTGCCCTTACAGCGATCACGTCCGCATGGTTCATGCGGGAGCTCTTTCTTTATTTTGATTTTTAACTGCATCGCCACACGTGCTGATCGGAGCTCCACGCTGGGCAAACAGGAAATATTCAAAAGTTCGCGGGGCTTTTCCTGTCTACCTGGCCACTGCATCCGAGTTCAGATTGCTGTCCAGAGCGGTCAGTGGTGCACTGTGGGATACCGCCCGGAGGCCAATACCGTCGATCAGCGGCCACACTAACCCTAATCCGATATGGTAATACCGATACTAGCGCTACTCCTCTCGTTAGGGAGGAGTACAGAAACCAGTTTAAAGAGCCATTAAAATCGATATAAGGTGCCTCCTAGTGTGGACGGTTGTGGCGTTAAATCGGTTTTACGCTCCTAAAACCGATTTAAATGCCTAGTGTAGACCAGGCCACAGTGAACCTCAAATTCAAAGCTAATATTAAAGTGGGTTTAAGTATTTCATAGAGCTATAATACTGACCCTTTGTTCAACAGGGGCACTGATCCTTCAAAATTGGGGTCCTTCCCCATAGGAAAACAGTGAATTGCAGCAGGCAGAGTAGGTGAGAGGGCGGAAAATTCTTACTCCAGCCAATCTTGGTGCCTTAAACATCATGCAACATGTGGTTTGTTTCATATGGACGTTTTGTGTTTCCATATGATCACAGCTGAGTTCTAAATACACCTGAGTGAATAACTGATTTTTCAGTTTAGGATCCCCTCAAACCAGGAAAAAAAAGTCAAATGTGATTTTTTTTCTCAGCAAAACAAAAAACAAACAAGAAATTTGCTCAGATTAAATGGCAACGGCATTTTGAAACAAAGTGTCAAAATGAAACAACATTTCAAAATGAAACATGGAACTGTAATGACATTTTCAAACTGGTTCATTTCGGCATTTCTGAATTTTTCATTATCAGTTTTGGTTTTTGTTTTTGGCTGAAACAATTTGCTGAATTCAACCCAAATTCGCAAATAGTCTTTTTTGCCCAGCTGTAGTTCTAAATCTATAATATGCACCATATTCCTAAGAAAAAGTAAAGGTAGGATTTGTTCTATGCACACATTGAGTCTTATAGAGCCCTCCACAGTGTTCCAGCATTCAACTTTGATATGCCTACTCTTGCACCTTTTTAAAGAATTTCCACAGGTTTAAATGGGAAGCTGTATGGCTGGATACTACCATCCCCTAAACTGTATGTGCCGCTTCAGCAGATAACCTCACACCTAGAACTATGTGAAACTCAACAGCTGTGGTATGCAGGGCTCTGTATGAAGCTTTTCTAATGTCAGACTGCATAGGTTTAAGCTACAAATTTTGGTTTCAGTGCTGGAGTCAAAGGAAAACTTAGCTGACACCACTTAGGCCTGGTCTACACTGGGGGGGAGGGGTGAATCGATCTAAGATACGCAACTTCAGCTACAAGAATAGTGTAGCTGAAGTCGACGTATCTTAGATCGACTTAGAATCACTTACTTCACGTCCTCGCGGCGCGGGATCGACGGCTGCGGCTCCCCTGTCGACTTTGCTTCCGCCTCTCGCCTAGCTGGAGTTCAGCAGTCGACGGGAGAGTGATCGGGGATCAATTTATCACATCTACACTACACACAATAAACCGATCCCTGATAAGAACATAAGAAAGGCCGTACCGGGTCAGACCAAAGGTCCATCTAGCCCAGTATCTGTCTACCGACAGTGGCCAATGCCAGGTGCCCCTGAGGGAGTGAACCTAACAGGCAATGATCAAGTGATCTCTCTCCTGCCATCCTTCTCCATCCTCTGACGAACAGAGGCTAGGGACACCATTCTTACCCATCCTGGCTAATAGCCATTTATGGACTTAGCCACCATGAATTTATCCAGTCCCCTTTTAAACATTGTTATAGTCCTAGCCTTCACAACCTCCTCAGGTAAGGAGTTCCACAAGTTGACTGTGCGCTGCGTGAAGAAGAACTTCCTTTTATTTGTTTTAAACCTGCTGCCTATTAATTTCATTTGGTGACCCCTAGTTCTTGTATTATGGGAATAAGTAAATAACTTTTCCTTATCCACTTTCTCAACATCACTCATGATTTTATATACCTCTATCATGTCCCCCCTTAGTCTTCTCTTTTCCAAACTGAAGAGTCCTAGCCTCTTTAATCTTTCCTCATATGGGATCCTCTCTAAACCCCTAATCATTTTAGTTGCTCTTTTCTGAACCTTTTCTAGTGCTAGAATATCTTTTTTGAGGTGAGGAGACCTCTTTTTTGAGGTGAGGAGACCTCTTTTTTGAGGCGGGTAGTGTAGACGTATTAGGTCTGCCCAATTTCCACTTCACTCAGGCTCATTCAAACATCAGAGAACCACTCTGTGACCCTCAGACGAATTTGAGGCTGGTCACACCACATTTCCAAAGACATTTAATGGGCTGACAAACATAAATGAGGACTCTAACATGAATAAATTTAATTCAATATGCACCATTAAAAACAAGTCATTTACCGCCCAGTATAGCTAATTTTACCAAAGTGTTTGCAGTAATTTCCATTCAAAGCATACAGTAAAGAATAGTAAAGGGAAATGTAAATACATTTTAGGCCCATTTTTCAAAAGTAGCACTCAATTAACTTAGTTTATTGTTAATTCAGTTATGCATAAGAATGAAGTCTTTTGTGATTATTGAGGAATTATTAAGCAATTTTAGCATAAGAATCAAACTGAGGGTGGTGGGGTAAGGAGAATGAAATGACTATAGTCCAGTGCTCCAAGGTGCTCAGCATCTGCAGCTCCCTGATTTGAACTGGATTTGTGGGGGCTCAGCATTTGGTCAAAATCAGGCCCACAGTGACTACAAATAGTTTTTGCAATGCTGCAGTCAAAATATTCCAGAGGGTTACCCTCTCCCCACCCCCTATATTGCAAGCATGTCTGGATATGCTGAATGTGGCTGATCTGAACCCATGTGCACGATATACCCGAGGCTTCAATTAAAAAGGGAAAATAGCCTTCATATTGTTGAATAATCTCAGTACATTTATGCTTCCCTCAAAACTCAATTGTTTGAACTTACACTGAAGATTGTGTTTGAAACTGAGATGAGACTGTGCCTCTCAGTTGATTGAGGAAATAAAGAAATAAAAGTAAATAAAAACAGGTGTGTTTCTGTGAAACACTGAAGTGTTGTACTGCATAGATATGTACTCTAAACTAGTCAGAGATGTGTATGCTAAACTGATGAACTAAGCTTCTTGATTCCTTTCTCCCCTAGAAAAGTAAAAGCTTGAATCCAGGACAGAGGCAGGAGTCATGTGAACAAAACTTGGGAACTCTACTCAAACTAATCATACCACATTTTGACCTCCTGCTTGAGGCAAAACTCCTCTGGGATTCTATGAGAGGTTTCACTGTGTAAAGAGAACTAAAGCATATCTGTATTTGGCCTACAATAAATAAACAAGTTAACATAACTACAAAATATCTTGAATTTACTTCTGAAGAAGGGCATTTAAATTAAAATTGCCCAGGACAGTCTAAAATGTCTTAAACCTTGGCATTTAGGGTGTATTATACAGGAAAAGAAATAGAAGAACTTTAAGTACTTATACGAATAACACTAACACTTAAAAATAATGGCATAAGCATTATTTATTCCTTTGGGATTTATTGTAATAGCATTAATCACAAACTCATTTGGTATTATCGTAGGTGACATAAGTACGTCTATAGGATCTCCACTATAACTCAGCATTCATTAACTGAACCAGTATTTTAAATTATACCTGCAATAACAACATCGTACAGCATATACACACTATGAAAAGCAACTTTCCAAATTATTATATGAACTTCTGGTATTTCTCTGAATACTGTCAGAAAACAATTGTCTTTTTAATAAAGCCGATGCATTATCTCCTGATTTTAATGTTCACATTCAAATAAATGCTTCTGTTTTACAGGAGCCTTTTTTAACTCTGTAATTTTCTGTGCAAAGAAGAAAAAGTGAGTTTGAGAATGGAGAGAGCTTAGGTATAGCAGTGGTCTGGATTCTAGGTGCTGAGTCAGAAACTCAAGTTCTGGGGCAAGTAACTTAACCTATCTTCCCTCCGTTTCTACTTTTTTCCTTGTGCAATTGCAATAATATAAGTCCCTACCTATCTCATAGGGCTGTTATGAAGATTAGTTAGTGACTGTCTATAAAGCACACTGAATACAGGTTCAAAGACTGTCTGCAAGTTTGCCTATTAATCCAGAATTGCCAAATATTTCTGCTAAGCTGCTAAAATGATCAGCAAACAGTTAAAGTTAATATGTTCGTTGTCATCGTTGGGCTTCACTTAACGCACAGTGGCCATGAAAAGGGGCAGTTTTATTCTCAGTCATAAGTCTAGCCAGGATAGGTTAAAATCCTGACTCCGCTGAAGTCAACTGGGGTTTCTGCCTGGACTTCAATGGGCCAGGATTTCACCCTTTATTTTATATTATTAAACAAAACCTTCAATTATGGAGATGATGATGGGGCATCAGAGAAGTGCTTATATATCAGAGTGCCATGACTCAGTTTGACCTTTGAGTTTGAAGATGAAAAGAACTACTATATGTAAGTGCTAAGAATGGTTCTGATTAGAATATAAACTAGGGGTCAAATCTTGCAAAAATGTACCTTTACTCACATGAATAGTTCAATTAATTTCAAAATGAGTAAACTTTCTCCCTTGCTTAATGTTTTCAGGCTCAGGTGCGAGATTAGTCAAATGTAATGGGGTGCATTGAGTAATTTCATATAATTTATTATTATTATTTCATATTTTCATTACAAGAGGGCCTAGAGGCTGCAATCTGGATCAGGACCCCACTCTTTGTATGCAGTGTACGTATACATCGGCACTGCCCTGAGGAGCTTATAATTTAAGGATAATTATCAGATAAAAGGGAATTTTCAAAAAAATTAATAGAAAAGAATACATGACTGTCTTCGATAAAAGGAAATTAAATAACTGATCTAGTAAATGCAAGACTAGACTTGGTTCTAATGAATATAGAGTGGATTCTTTATTGAGGCCACTAGCACAAGCAGCATGCTAGCTCTCAGATTAACTAAACAGAGCTTCTTATGCCTAATGTAACCAAACATGCCTCCGTACATCCTGCCCTGAACAAATCAGTCATGCTGACTACACTACACGTATATGAAAGGGGTAGCAGAAAGATCCTGCTGCCATACAATGCATCTCACTTCACCTATTTTGTTTTTGCTTCCAAGTTTGAATAAAATAATAAATAATTGTGTGTTTGGTTCTACTAATGTCATACTCAGCAGTATCATTTCCCCAACTTGTCACCTACTGTAAGAATTCATTATAAACCTGAAACTTAGACCCTTTGCCAGAAAGCCTTTTGTCAAAACTGGTTCCAGTCTTGAATGACACTGTGCCCAAGTTCACCAGAATCTGAGTCCAAATTTGACTGAAAACAAGACTCAGTTTCCAGGCTGTGATAAGAAACTCTTTCATCACCGGATCCTCACTCACCAAACACACTTCAAAGCCCCTGCTTCTTCTCATTTTACACAGGGTTATGTTCAGTGTCAAGACTGATAGACTACAATTCTGCTCACCATCAGTGTCTTCAAAGATTCCATTAACAGCCCCTCTTTCCTTCTCCATGGAAACTCAGAGGCAGAGGCATTCTTTTCATCATCTATCACAGGGATCGGCAACCTTTGGCACACGGCCCATCAGGGAAATCTGCTGGCGGGCCGGGACAGTTTGTTTACTGGCAGTGTGCACAGGTTAGGCCAATCACAGCTCCCACTGGCCGAGGTTTGCCGTTCCAGCCCAATGGGGGTTGTGGGAAGCAGCGGCCAGCACATCCCTCGGCCCATGCTGCTTCCCGCAGCCCCCATTGGCCTGGAACGGTGAACCGAGGCCAGTGGGAGCTGCAATCGGCTGACTCTGCAGACGCTTCAGGTAAACAAACCATCCCGGCCCGCCAGCAGATTTCCCTGATGGGCTGCATGCCAAAGGTTGCCGATCCCTGATCTATCATCTTACAAGGGAATAGCAAAGTCGACTCCATCTAATTCCAAGGATATCATAAAGGCAGCAGCCGGTCTGCCTGCCCAACTCCATTCAATGGCACCTAATGGATTTCCTGGGTCCTCATGATGTAATGGCTCTTTAACCCATTTAGGGTAGAAGCCAGTGGGAAGATAAAAGGAGACTCCTTAGATCTACTAGGGAGATCCCAATTTATAGTGTAGGATGGATCTATACAAACCTTGGCAGTTTCTCGTGGTTTTCATCTGAAACCAGGCCAAGCTCAGTAGTTTGTATTGAGTTTTGCTACTTTAAATATAGTAGCTCAAAACTCAGGGGATCTGAATCAATGAATCAAAGGAAAATGGGATGCATGCCCCTGCAAACAAAAAATGACTGAGCCCAGCCTACAACCTTTTCAACCTATAACTCTGAGCAGAGGCCAGAGCAGACGCTAATACTGGGAAGCAGGAATGGCTAAAGTAAAGTGCCTCTGTTCTGTTTATTTCGCTTGTTTGACTTGAGCTAAGACCCCTTTCACCTGCGATCTTTTTTAACCTACAACACAATTTGAAAATGCTGGCACAACTATTGTTACTGAATGACGTGTTCACTAACCAGCCCAAAAGATTTGTTGAAAATGTGTAACACAGAGTTCCTGGATGACTCAAAGTTTCCTGAGATAACACAGTTGTATTTTCAATTAGCCTTCCAAAAATAAGACAAAGATAGAAAAGAAGGAATAGTAGCACAACAAAATTCCCATCAGGATTCAGGCCCAGACTAGTTAGTCCCTCAATGGATGGACAAAGGAGGTGACCCCTTCACCGCAGTGCAAGTGACAACTACAGTGTGGCAAAGGAGTACAGGCCCTGCTCCCTGCTAACACCCCTGTGGGTGCCAGCTGCCTGAAAAGGGGTAGCACCTCTTTCTTCTTCTAGCCAGCCAATGAAAAGAAAAGAGGGAAGCACAGCAGTTCACACTGCGGCAGGGCTACCAGTCTAGTATTCTCTCCCCAGGAGCGGACAGGAGGGATTCTGGCTAAGTCTGGCTGCTCACTTTGACCATAGAGCAGCCCTTCTCTACACCCCTCACCCACTCCACCACCCCAGCATTGCTCTGCCAGCAACATCTGCAGCATCTACACCTCTGTATAGAGCCTTTCCCCGCCAAGGGTAAAAACCACCCATGCTGACTCCTTAGCCATAGAAGGCTCTGAAAACAGTGGAAATTATACAGTTCTATTGTGCAGGGCTCAGGAAAAGAAGGAGAAGCACACATGGGAGGATCCTTGTGTGCTGTGGAGCACAGCTCCAGGAGGTTGAGGTGGAAGAGCAGGCTCCAGGAAGGATTTTTGGGGTGCAACTGCATATACACACTGGCCAAAGCTCCTCTGACTAGGACAGTGTAGTCACAAAGGCTCCTGAAGCCTTCAGCCTCCAAGGGCTGATTGGGACTGGGGGTTAGAAGACTTCTATTCTCCAATCACTGTGGAACTCCCCAAAGCATTTACTAGGTCTGTGTTTGGTTCCATAGCTTTAGTACCCAACCATATATTGTGGTCTTAGGGTGAAAACTGAGCCATACTACAAACAATAATTGCTGTAGTAGAAACAGCCTAAGGTCTGTGTATATTGTAGCCATCTCCTCCCAACCATCCAATCATTTTCCAACAATTTAAATAAAATGTGATGGAGATTGATTAATTAAAAACATAAAGCCTGATCCTGCCTTCCAAATGAACTGAAACTCTGATTGACTTCAGTCAAAGTTTTAACAGAGCAAGAATAGCAGGATTGGATTTTTGACTGCAAGCACTACGTGACAGGCACCGCGGGTAGAATTATCAAAAACGTCCCATCAAAAAATCAGTGGGACTGAGGCCCAAAGTCACATAAGTGGTTTACATTTTTCCTCCTATTTCTTCCTCTAAGTTTTGTATCAAATACATTGATGGCATTCAATAAGGGTTCAGTGCCTTATTGGGCCACAAAGAATGTTGCAGGATCAGGCCCACATGATCATAAATAATAAAAAAAATTAACAATACAAAAGGAATGGTAACCTAAACCATATGAATGGCCTATGAACATTTTCTTCCACATCTAAAGCAAGTCTGACAATACAAAATATTAAAAAATAAATCTTAAAAATTCCTAATTACTTATATTTTGATCAAAGTGCTTTGGCCCACATTATTAAAGGTAAGGAGGTGATGTGGTTCTCAGCATTGCAATGCTGTACTGATTTAAGGAGCATAGCGCTCATTTTCCAAAGAGATTTAGGGATATAGGAGCATCTCTGAGTACTGCAACACCTAAATACCTTTGAAAATCTAAACCTTTGAAACCAAACTATATGGGTATTGGGTATGTTGTTCTAAAACAGGAATCAGAGGCAAACTTGCATGAGGAAAAATGAAATTCACGCTATTTTACAATTCATAATACTTGATATGTATCCGTGTTATATTTTGATTACAAAAGCATAATAATATATCAATTCTTTTCAATGTTTTGCAGCAAAGAATCCTGTGGCACCTTATAGACTAACAGACGTTTTGCAGCATGAGCTTTCGTGGGTGAATACCCACTTCTTCGGATGCAAGTAGTGGAAATTTCCAGGGACAGGTTTATATATGCAAGCAAGAAGCAAGCTAGAGATAACGAGGTTAGTTCAATCACGGAGGATGAGGCCCTGTTCTAGCAGTTGAGTGAAAACCAAGAGAGAAGAAACTGGTTCTGTAGTTGGCAAGCCATTCACAGTCTTTGTTTAATCCTGAGCTGATGGTGTCAAATTTGCAGATGAACTGGAGCTCAGCAGTTTCTCTTTGAAGTCTGGTCCTGAAGTTTTTTTGCTGCAGGATGGCCACCTTAATATCTGCTATTGTGTGGCCAGGGAGGTTGAAGTGTTCTCCTACAGGTTTTTGTATATTGCCATTCCTAATATCTGATTTGTGTCCATTTATCCTTTTCCTTAGAGACTGTCCAGTTTGGCCGATGTACATAGCAGAGGGGCATTGCTGGCATATGATGGCATATATAACATTGGTGGACGTGCAGGTGAATGAACCGGTGATGGTGTGGCTGATCTGGTTAGGTCCTGTGATAGTGTCGCTGGTGTAGATATACGGGCAGAGTTGGCATCGAGGTTTGTTGCATGGATTGGTTCCTGAGTTAGAGTTACTATGGTGCGGTGTGCAGTTACTGGTGAGAATATGCTTCAGGTTGGCAGGTTGTCTGTGGGCAAGGACTGGCCTGCCACCCAAGGCCTGTGAAAGTGTGGGATCATTGTCCAGGATGGGTTGTAGATCCCTGATGATGCGCTGGAGGGGTTTTAGCTGGGGACTGTATGTGATGGCCAGTGGAGTCCTGTTGGTTTCTTTCTTGGGTTTGTCTTGCAGTAGGAGGCTTCTGGGTACACGTCTGGCTCTGTTGATCTGCTTCCTTATTTCCTCGTGCGGGTACTGTAGTTTTGAGAATGCTTGGTGGAGATTTTGTAGGTGTTGGTCTCTGTCTGTGGGGTTAGAGCAGATGCGGTTGTACCTCAGTGCTTGGCTGTAGACAATGGATCTTGTGGTGTGCCCGAGATGGAAGCTGGAGGCATGAAGGTAGGCATAGCGGTCGGTAGGTTTTCGGTATAGGGTGGTGTTAATGTGACCATCAATTATTTGCACCGTAGTGTCTAGGAAGTGGACCTCCCGTGTAGATTGGTCCAGGCTGAGGTTGATGGTGGGGTGGAAGCTGTTGAAATCGTGGTGGATTTGACACCATCAGCTCAGGATTAAACAAAGACTGTGAATGGCTTGCCAACTACAGAACCAGTTTCTCCTCTCTTGGTTTTCACTCAACTGCTAGAACAGGGCCTCATCCTCCGTGATTGAACTAACCTCGTTATCTCTAGCTTGCTTCTTGCTTGCATATATAAACCTGCCCCTGGAAATTTCCACTACTTGCATCCGAAGAAGTGGGTATTCACCCACGAAAGCTCATGCTGCAAAACGTCTGTTAGTCTATAAGGTGCCACAGGATTCTTTGCTGCAAAACATTGAAAAGAATTGATATATTATTATGCTTTTGTAATCAAAATATAACACTGATACATATCAAGTATTATGAATTGTAAAATAATGTGAATTTCATTTTTCCTCTACAGAACCAGACTAACACGGCTACCCCTCTGATACTTCAATGTTTTTGCACTCAGTTTCAGTGATTTCTGGGTACCTTTCTATGTTTCTACTTGAATGGGATAGGCATAAAGCTATGAAATCAGGGAAATGAAAGTCCCATTTCATATCTTTAAAAATATCCAATTGCCCTAAAAGTTAAGACATGTACCCAACACACAGAGAAAATGGTCCAAATTATAACAATTGTATTATCAAACACACCAGTGCAAGTGAATTCTCTCTCAAAATGAGTACATAGAATGAAATGATTTTTAAGAACAAATACAAGAAGATAAGAACAAGTATATTAAGGAATTAATTTGATAATTAAAAATATTATTTGTATAAAAAATGAATGCTTTATTAGAAGGTACAATGCAGACCCTATACGATCATGCTCAAAGAATACCCATTTCGTCAGCTAAGTTGTTCTGGAAAACATTAAGCAATAAGATGCAATACACAAGAAGTATCAAAAGGGAGCACTTTTGAGCTACTGAAATTATGTGCTAGGTTGAAAGCCACAATCTCCTAGCTACAGACAGTGATACTATCTCAGGTATTTTATGTGCTAAAATGATCATTAAAAATTAAGCACCACATATAAGCTGCCATTTAGAATATTAATTTACCTTTACTAATCATCTTTTTAACTTGAGGCTAAAAGAGTTCACTTACCATTCGGATACTCGGGCTTAGTCCATGAGATGTTAAAGGAGTCAGATGAATATGACTGAGCTTTTGGAGCAGGAACACCTTCTGGTGTACTCTCATCTGTTATAGCTACACTAGCTTCACTTATTGTACATCCACCTCCAGTGCAAGCCTTAAAATATCAAACACAGCAAATAAATATACTTCAAAGTGATGCCAAAATAAAAAGGCGAGAAATCAATTTTTGTAAAGATTTGTAATTTTACTCCTCAGAAATTAATAAAGCTTGTGCATTTCACAGGAAGGCATGCACTTTTTACAATCGTATAGGGCTTTCCCCCCCCTCCTGAAATAAAGATATTCCCTCATATAAAAAATATCCTACTTGATTACATGTATCTTTTAGATAGTCTTTAGGTACCGTAAGGATGAAACCTAACACTAATGCTGAACTTACAGTATTTTAAATTTGATGATTAAAATTCCATTGATGATTAAAATTCCATTGCTCTGACTGCAATAGTTAAAGAAAATTACAGTATATATGTACAGTATATATCATTTACAGTAGCACAACTCTTCTTGTAATTGAATAATGTGCACTCAGAACCTTCAGACAGGGAAAATACTGACTGGCTAGTGCTGCACTTAGAAAGAAAAAATATATCTTTCAATGAATAGCCACAGGAAAAAGAAATTACCATCAAGATATTCTTGTACTTCACGGGAGCACACTGACTAGTAGTTTTCAAGTGCAATTAAAAAGTGAAAAAATTAATTTAAAATAAATCAATATATAACAGTTGCTGAGTGCATCTTAATGGATAAGGAGGTCGAATCATTTGTATTTTAGTTGCCAGCAGAGATCAGCTCATTACATGATTTTCACATTTTGCTTGATCATGAGACAACACTCTTGACATACAAGAAACTGTGCATATTAACTTATATAATAGACTTTTTTATGTTCTCTCCCTATATATTTATACAATAAACTGTGGACCTGATTCTGCAATCCTTACTCATGGTAGCCCCATTACTGGCATTGGGACTATTAGCAGGAGCCAGGGCTTCTCATCGGAGTAGAAGCCACAGGATTTGGCAGACTCTGTAGTAGATTAAGTAAACCAGAGGGGGTTTTGTTTGGTTTTTAGAAACTCAGTTAAGTATTTACCTAATAAACCACACTGAAAGCATTTTGAAATGTTAGTAAATAAGCATTTATGCAATCAACATTTTGAAAAGCCTATAAGGAAGCCATTTTAAAATCTGTCGTGTTAACATACAAGCATTTCAACAGACAATGTTTTTAATTTGAAAAATGAAAAGTAATAAGACAACAAATTAAAGCCCCAATCCTGCAAAGATTTTCCCATGTTCTTAACTTTATGCGAGTAGCCTCATTGGAAATGGGAATAGACAAAGTGTCTAAGAATGTGAGTAGTCCTGCTTGCAGTATCAGTATCAGTCCCCAAATAAAGACAAGAGACCTGATCTTGCTCCCAATGAGCGCTCATGGCAGTCAGATTTCCTTTCAAAATGGAATAATTCCATTTGAAACCATTGTGCACAGATTTCCTCACTTTCCTCTGTGTTTTAAAATGGGAAGGAATTAATCTGCTTTCATAATCATTTCCTTCTCTGTTCACTCACAACATCAGCAATGTCAACAGGAGCATAAACAGGTCATCAGAGAGTTGCCCATTCAGGCTGTGTCGTATGCACACAGGATGTATTTTTTTCACTGGGAATTCTGCAGTCCAGAGCAACTGCAGAATTTGAGCACAATGTTCAACTTGCCCTCCAAAGGGAATGCAAAAGAACAAACCATGGTTTTCAGAAAAGTCCAAAATTAGTGTTTACTCCAATGAGATGGTGTAAAATACAGATATTTAATTGATTTTAGAGGACTTTCTTCAACAGATTATGGTATATCAATTTTCAGGTAGGTCAGCTTTGAGTTTAAATTGTTTTATCCTTTTCCTTTACCATTCAGATTTGTGGGCTCAGTCTGGCAGAAATTAGTCCCTAGTACTCCTCTCCAACAGAAGCTCCATGGGCTTCTTCCACACCACATCTGTAGCTGACACTCACAATTCAAGTATGAAATATCCCAGTTTTGGTGACCATGATACACCTCTTTAGGCAATCTGTGCAGATCCTTTCCTATGCACTGCGTCTTAGAAATTATGGGTCTGTACTAACGTCCACTGTAGTCCATGGAACGATTGCCAGTAACTCCAATGGGCTTTAGATCAAGCCCTGTATTAGCGGGAAGCCACTGATCATGTGACACATCAGGTTCTTAGTCAGCTGATTAACATTCAATCTCTTGAGGAAGAAGCTCAAAGCAGTAACAGCCCAGGTGCATTGTATTCTCCAATTGCTGCCTGCTTTGTTTTGCCAGTCAGCCAGGAAAAGCATGAAAAGGGACTATGTGGCTCACCCTCAAATGTTTTCTTAAAGAGAGAGAAAATGAGAGACAGAGAGAAGGGAAGAGGTCCCTGAGCGTCTCACTGCCAGAAGATTTCCCCACTAGCACTATCTTAAATATCCAGAAAATTTTTGGTAATGTTGATTAGAAAAAAATTTCAGGGATTGAACCACTATGTGTCAGTCCCCCACCCACAGCCACACACTATCCATGAGATGGATTAACACCTACTAGCTTCCTGAAGAACTTAAGAACAGGGCCAGCTCCAGACCCCAGCACGGCAAGCACGCGCATGGGGCGGCCCTTTCCCGGGGGGGCGGCAGGCTGGGCCGGCGGACCTGCCGCAGTCATGCCTGCGGGAGGTCCACCGGAGCCCCGGGACGACCGGACCTGCCGCAGGCATGACTGCGGAGGGGGCGCTCGTCCTGCGGCTCCAGTGGACCTCCCGCAGGCATGACTGCGGACGGTTCGCTGGTCCCGCGGCTCGGCTGGACCTCCCGCAGGCATGCCTGTGGCAGCTCAAGCAGAGCCGCCGGACCTGCGAACCGTCCGCAGCTGCGGGAGGTCCAGCCGAGCCGCGCGACCAGCGGACCCTCCGCAGTCATGCCCGCGGGAGGTCCGCTGCTCCCGCGGCTCCGGGGCGCCTCCCGCGCATGACTGCTTGGGGCGGCCAAAAAGGTAGAGCCGCCCCTGCTTAAGAAGCAAGCATACCACAAGTACAAGGTGTCAGAGAGCTCATCTTCCTGAGTTCTTCACTCGCTCGCTGGTTCCAGTATTCTCAGTTGTGGCACAGGGGCATTTTTGTTTTGTGGTCCTCCACATCAGGCCTGCCTTTCCTGTGACTATACGTGCATTTTTGACAACATGGATCCATGACTTTTGCAGCTCAGGCGGCTATGTATATGGTCCATGACATAAATCAATAAAAGCAAGGCCATTCACATTTAAAATGTGGTGTGTTCCACATTAATTCATTCTAATGTGCTGAAATATTTCTAGAACCATGTACCATGCTATTAGGCATTTGCACTCAAAAGTTCTGTCAAAAATTGATTTGGGGTAAAATTTTCAAAAGTACCTCAGTGACCTGTGAGCCAAAGTCCTATTTTCAAAAGTGACTTAGAAGTCTAAATCTTATTAGGCCGTATGTCCTAAATTCTTAAATCGCCTTAGAACATGTTGCTCTTGTTTTGCAGATGAAATCACTGCATAATATGAGTTTGTTCCCTTAAGTGTACTAAAAAGTAGGGTCATTCCTTTTTGAAAATCAGTGACTGAACACAACCAATAACTTTTTCATTACATGTTTTAATATATTCATGTTAACACGGTGATAGCTTATTCTAAACACACACTATATTTGGACTGGAAGCACAGTGGCTAAAGTGTTCTAAAGCCACAGTCCTGCAAGGTGCTGAGCATTCTTCTGAGGTGCCAGGTACCATCAACTCCCATAGAATCACTGGGAGATGAGTGTGCTAAGCACCTCACAAGAACAGACAGCACTATGTAGGTCTGAGCCTTAAGTGTGGATTCCAAACCAGTTCTGTGTTTCCAGATACACAGGGATTAAGTCCATTAGGGAGGCAGCATACTCCATCACTTGAACAAAATGGAGCTTCTGACTTCATTCACAGATTCATTAAGGCCATCTAGTGTGATTGCCTGCAAATCACATGCCATCACATTTCACCCAGTTACCCCTGTACTGAACCAACATGTCTCTCTCACATACACACAACACCCTGGCTAGCACAGGAATGTAACTGATGAGCTTCAAAGTCAGCCATATTTCTTGGCCAGAAAGACAACTTGGCCGTACAAGAGACTTTCCAGGGGAGTACTTAAAGAGAGAACATAAAGATGATAACCGGGCTTCTAAAAAATGTGTGTCATGTATGTAAATTAACTCTAAACTACCCCTTAATGTCAATCAGGCAAAAACAAAACCCCATGACACACTAATTTTCTGTAGATTTTGGACATTGTGTTTCTACATGCCATACAATTTACTGGGCTAGAATGCCTAGTCACAAAGCAGTTCAATCCAAAATGGTTTCTTAGCCTTAATTAAACTGAATGTCCTTGGTTTTGCGGGTTTGAGTCAATTCCTTGTTACTTGAAGGTAGTTTATTTTCTTTGTGGTATACTATTTAGAACATTCAAAGCATGTTAAAGTAAAATGAATGCATACACAGAGTCTACATAAATGTAAATTTATTCATAATCAAGGGCAGAATATTTTTCTATGGCATTTATCAAAGCAAATATCCTTATATAGTATTGCTATAAAATGAAGAGTGTATTTAAAACAAATAGGGACAATCTCATGTTTATATTCAGATGTTTTCTGTTGTGCTATTAAACCCAAAGTGTTCTATTTCGTCAAAAAACAAAAGAAACTACTGAACAAAAACTACAATGAAAATATCAAGGTCTTTTAAAAGACTTAAAAATCAAACAAAAAAAGCTTCTATTTTTTTCTGCACAAACTATTTATGTGTCATCCGAACACACTCCTTTGTTTATGGTGAAAGGTAAGGCTCTCTTGGAGCAAGATCTGAACAGATGTGAAACTTTAGGTGCCCAATTTAAATATTCTGCTCTTGAAAATCAATGGGACTTGTGCTCCTAAATCTCTTAGTTGCTTTTGAGCTTCCTTTTTATAAAATATCTACAATATTTTAGACAAAACCTGGTCATTGAACAAATGAAATAATTCCCTGTAGCCCTGTATTGGATGCAAGATCATTGCTGATGTTGAGCATTTGTTATTTTTACTCTTTCTGACTGCCTTTAGATCAAAAAAATAAAGAGGTTAAATAACATGGCCAAATGAGATATTTATGAATATGAGGTGTTAACAATAAACAGAGTGAATTTCATCATTTTTCTCTCCCATTGCAGGTCTTTAAAACTTACAGCTAGCTTTATGAGGTATTCAGTACCCGGGAAAAGCTGCCGGATAGTGTAATCCAGAAAAAGCTCTGTGTTGTTATAGATTATGTTCCAATTTGTAAAATTCTGCTCACTACTGGCCATATACAATATATAGCAGTTCAGAATTCCATTTACTTCTACTGGTTCTTTCCATCTGGAAATAAAAGCAACACACCATTATATTAAATCATGATTCACATTATAATTGAAATGTGGAGTTTTTTAAAATGAGTTTGAACATATATTTGTACAACTGTAAAACCAAATCAAATTAAAAGTACTGAAAATGATCAACCACACATTAAAGCTGTCTTCTATGTAGCTGTCTAAAAGAGAAAGTACTTTTTTAAAGACTTCTTTAATGCAATATTTGTACTCAATAGATAAATGATTACAACAACACATGTAATGTAAGAGCTACAAAACTGTCATATCACCAGCACATTTTTCCTGCACTGAAGTTTGCACTGAGGCTATGCCCATATGTAGGTTATCCTGATTGCGTAAAGACAAAATGGAAATTAAGTTGGCAAGTGATAATCAAAGGTTCACAGAACCACTAAACTAATCACTTCTGTGCATTTAATCATAATAAATTTAATTTTATGTCACAAACCCTTTCCCTGATTGAACTCACTGGGATTCTTGCATAAACGGATACACCATTGTGCTGTCAGGAAAGAGAAAATCTGTACTTACTGTACATATATTGTTCTGGAATCCAAAGCAGTCAGGACTGGGGCATCTACGTGAGCTGGTGGCAGCTGTGCTGTATACAAGGTGACCTGGGAACTGTTTGTACAGCCAACAAGCGTGCATGCAGTGAGCAAGAACTGGTGCGGCGTAAAAACTGCTAAATCTATGAAAAAGGGAAATAAGAATTTACTTCAGACTGTACTTTTTTAAATCTTGTTTTTATTTAGCTTAATAATGTATTGAATCCAAAAAAGATGGGTGTGGGAAATCTTCCCTTCCTAAATGTCTCAGATTTGGTATTTGTTTGTTCTGAATGTCAGGCCATTGCAAATCCTGACTAATAACATGATTGCAGAACTCAGTTTGTTTTTGATGGCTCCATTACACAATGCAGCCACTAAGTACGCTGCAATATTCAGCACCAATACGAAGCAAATCAATCTGATATTTCTCAGATGATTAAATCACATCAAATTAATTATATATATTTAAGACACACACAGACACAGATTGATTGATACAGACGGATTATTTTTTCCAAGAAACTGTTATCCATCTCATCAATGTTAAGTATCAATAAATATGATGATTCATCCTACACAACATTTCACTGTATGTGAAATGAACTCAAGAAAAGCATTGTTGTGGCCATCATTAATTTATAAACTGGCATAGGCTCTACACATTGCATATTTCCCCATAGCTTCATGAACAACACATAGCTATAAAATGTACTTTTTCCAACCTAAACAGTCTGATTAGTATAACAGCAAAAGTTAGCTCTAAGGTAGATTTGAACTGCTTTACAAACTCTCCTGGAGAAAACTTAGCTTCCTTGCTAATTAAATGTTATAAAGGTATTTCAATTTTACACATCTGGCTATTGTAAGACAACTGGCTTTACTGACAATTCACTGTTTGACAAGGAAAGTGCTATTAAAAGAATATTCAACAATTCTAAAGATAATGTGCTGAAATTGTATTTATATTTTTTACATTAATAATTGTTTGTTTTACTCAGCAAGTCCTTCAATGATGGGTGCAAAATTGAGACTTTGGCAATAGCATGATCCATATGAAAAAGAATCATGTTTTATGTTAATGCATATTTTTTAACATCCCAGAAAATTTTTGAATTTTCTGCATGCAAGCTGTAACAAATACAAGTATTCCCAGAATGAATTAAACATATAACATGGAATAAACATAAAATAACATTAAACTATTATTATTTTGTATATATTTGTACATGCAAGCTAAGTAAAAAACAATAAACATACTTCAGAAACAGAATGCTGTGGACCTGTCTTTCCTCTAACTCTAGTTTTATACTGATGTAATTTCACTGTCTGTGCTGGAATTGTTCCTGACTCACATCAATGTGAGAGAAGAACCAAATCCTGTGTTTTTATTGCAAAATGAAAACCATCAGTTAAGCAGACATGATTCCCATTAAGCACAGGGCAAACCGCGAGTTTTAAAAAAAATATTCAAAACTAAAGAAAAAAATCATCAAAAAATATGTGCAACATTGTGACATGTTTAAAACATAATGGATCTGATTCTTCTAGGGTTAAGCAGTGTTTGAGTGAGTGAGAGAGGGAATTGCACTCCAGAGCAGGCTCTCAGACTGGCTCAGTAAGCAGAGAAAGCAAACTCCACATACTACACCAGCTGGATCACCATCATGAGCTCCTGCTTCCCTGCTTCCCATATTTCCTGCTGCTACCATGACAGGAACAATACCAAATAAGGGTGGGGACTGCAGGGAAGTGCCTGGGGTGTGACTCAGAGGAAAGTGACCTGTGACACACCAAATCCTGGGCTGAGAAACGGATGAGCAGCAGCAATTCAATTTAAAAAATAAGAAGTAAACAGCATAAGGACTTTACTTGGTTCACATCCCTGCCTCTCTAATCTGTCCGAGACTTTCCTGTGGAGCCTCTCTCCATGGACTCTACAGAAAACACAAAATCTCAGTGGTCTGGTTGGAGGCATATGTCTCCCTTTCCTTTCTCGCAGGGCAGAGGAGTATGATTTTCTCGGGCAGATGTTGGGGATATTTTTTGTGCCTGCTCCCCCTATTCTGCCCCCCCACTATTTTAAGCAGCATTGTTCCTGGGGGAAATGCTTTATCAAAATGGTACACCATTACATCTTCTGGGAGTAGGGTGACCAGATAGCAAGTGTGTAAAATCGGGACAGGGGTGGGGGTAATAGGATCCCATATTAAAAAAAGCCCCAAATATCGGGACTGTCCCTATAAAATCGGGACATCTGGTCACCCTATCTGGGAGGAAGTCCACAGCTAGTGCCCTACCATCAAAAACACTATGTTCCCAGTCCCTGATTTTTGGATTTTGAGCCTATTCAGGAGTATAATCAGGAGTTTTGTGCCATTGTACGTACAGGCAGTAAATGTTTTAGTGTTTATTTCTGGAAATTGTTAAAAATGAATGATGAATACTTGGCTACCATTTTTTAAAAAATCCTGCAACATACATGCATTTACCTTAGTCCATTCATACTAATTAATGTTAATGAGACTAATTGTATGAGTAAGAGTTGCAGAATGGAAGCAGCATCTAAAATACAAAAGGGCAGTTTGATCATTAAAAATAAACACTTGTGCAGAAATGTTCTACTGCATGAATACATCTGGTCATCTCTTCTTCCTAAGTTAAATAGACATTCCTGGGATATGAGGTTCCCAAAAGTGCCCATTCAGGTTTAAAGAAGAAGGTACTTGTGAAAGAATTAAGAGATTGGGAGAAGAAAGGCACATCTGTCTACCTACCTAAGGCCTTGTCTACACTGCCACTTTACAGCACTGCAACTTTCTCGCCCAGGGGTGTGAAAAAACTCCCCTCTGAGCGCTGCAAGTTTCAGCACTATAAAGTGGTAGTGTAGACAGTGCACCAATGTCGTTCCCCCCCACCCATGGAGGTAGTTTTTTTAGAGCGCTGGGAGAGCTCTCTCTCAGCGCTGGTGCCGCGACTACACAGCCACGTTAAAGCTGCCGTGGCAGCACTAACTTTGCTAGTGAAGACAAGCCCTAAGAAACCTATATGGGCCCCGTATCACCATAAGTATCAGAGTGCCTGAAATGGAAGTAGTTAAAAAAGAGAAGCAGAAAGAGAAGAGGTGAGGAAAGGGTGAAATAGCAGGAAAGGAAAGAAACAGCGTGGTGAGGGATAGAAAAGGAGCTAAGAGGGGAAAGCTTGAATAAGAAGTGAGGTAGATGAATGTAAAAAAAGACAGATGCAACTACAGCCCAGCTGTGAGGTCCCTACTGGATTTTCACTCATTCCTTTTCATTGGCTCATTGATTAATTAAGGAACTCAGGCAGTGGTGAGCCTGCTAAACAACCAGTGGGGCCCCTTGATGATGAAAATACAAAAGGAGCGCTTAAAGATGATAAAGTCATTGCGGAGAAACTAAATGGATTCTTTGCTTCAGTCTTCACGGCTGAGGATGTTAGGGAGATTCCCAAACCTGAGCTGGCGTTTGTAGGTGACAAATCTGAGGAACTGTCACAGATTGAAGTATCAGTAGAGGAGGTTTTGGAATTAATTGATAAACTCAACATTAACAAGTCACCGGGACCAGATGGCATTCACCCAAGAGTTCTGAAAGAACTCAAATGTGAAGTTGCGGAACTATTAACTAAGGTTTGTAACCTGTCCTTTAAATCGGCTTCGGTACCCAATGACTGGAAGTTAGCTAATGTAACGCCAATATTTAAAAAGGGCTCTAGGGGTGATCCCGGCAATTACAGACCGGTAAGTCTAACGTCGGTACCGGGCAAATTAGTTGAAACAATAGTAAAGAATAAAATTGTCAGACACATAGAAAAACATAAACTCTTGAGCAATAGTCAACATGGTTTCTGTAAAGGGAAATCGTGTCTTACTAATCTATTAGAGTTCTTTGAAGGGGTCAACAAACATGTGGACAAGGGGGATCCGGTGGACATAGTGTACTTAGATTTCCAGAAAGCCTTTGACAAGGTCCCTCACCAAAGGCTCTTACGTAAATTAAGCTGTCATGGGATAAAAGGAAAGGTCCTTTCATGGATTGAGAACTGGTTAAAGGACAGGGAACAAAGGGTAGGAATTAATGGTAAATTCTCAGAATGGAGAGGGGTAACTAGTGGTGTTCCCCAAGGGTCAGTCCTAGGACCAATCCTATTCAATTTATTCATAAATGATCTGGAGAAAGGGGTAATCAGTGAGGTGGCAAAGTTTGCAGATGATACTAAACTGCTCAAGATAGTTAAGACCAAAGCAGATTGTGAAGAACTTCAAAAAGATCTCACAAAACTAAGTGATTGGGCAACAAAATGGCAAATGAAATTTAATGTGGATAAATGTAAAGTAATGCACATTGGAAAAAATAACCCCAACTATACATACAACATGATGGGGGCTAATTTAGCTACAACGAGTCAGGAAAAAGATCTTGGAGTTATCGTGGATAGTTCTCTGAAGATGTCCACGCAGTGTGCAGAGGCGGTCAAAAAAGCAAACAGGATGTTAGGAATCATTAAAAAGGGGATAGAGAATAAGACTGAGAATATATTATTGCCCTTATATAAATCCATGGTACGCCCACATCTCGAATACTGTGTACAGATGTGGTCTCCTCACCTCAAAAAAGATATTCTAGCACTAGAAAAGGTTCAGAAAAGAGCAACTAAAATGATTAGGGGTTTAGAGAAGGTCCCATATGAGGAAAGATTAAAGAGGCTAGGACTCTTCAGTTTGGAAAAGAGAAGACTAAGGGGGGACATGATAGAGGTATATAAAATCATGAGTGATGTTGAGAAAGTGGATAAGGAAAAGTTATTTACTTATTCACATAATATAAGAACTAGGGGTCACCAAATGAAATTAATAGGCAGCAGGTTTAAAACAAATAAAAGGAAGTTCTTCTTCACGCAGCGCACAGTCAACTTGTGGAACTCCTTACCTGAGGAGGTTGTGAAGGCTAGGACTATAACAATGTTTAAAAGGGGACTGGATAAATTCATGGTGGCTAAGTCCATAAATGGCTATTAGCCAGGATGGGTAAGGAATGGTGTCCCTAGCCTCTGTTCGTCAGAGGATGGAGATGGATGGCAGGAGAGAGATCACTTGATCGTTGCCTGTTAGGTCCACTCTCTCTGGGGCACCTGGCATTGGCCACTGTCGGTAGACAGATACTGGGCTAGATGGACCTTTGGTCTGACCCGGTATGGCCTTTCTTATGTTCTTATGTTCTTATGTTCTTATGGAGCAGGTTCCCACAGGTTCTCAAGAACTGGTTGCTAAAATTAGACCTCCGTGGAGAACCGGTTGTTAAAGGGCCGGAGGGTCAGCAAAGAACTCTGGTCTGTGGGCCGGACCATCCTGTTGCTCCCAGGATTCCCAGCTGGGGAGGCTGAGGCTCCCCCGGCCCTTCCCCCGCTTCCCCCCAGCTGCAGCGTGGCCAGCCGCCGGCACCAGCTGGGCAGCTCAGCTGAGCTCTGGAGTTGTCCTGCTGCCACTTTTTGAATGGCCCTGCAAGGTGGGGGCAGGGGGCTGCTGCAAGCTACAGGGCTGGCCAGAGGAGAGGGGAGGGGGCAAGTGGGGCAATTGGCCCAGGCCCTGCAGGGGCCCCCGGCCTCACGAGGATCTCTCCCTGGCCCCTCCCCCGCTCCCCCCCTTAAATCAGAACTTTTTATAAGGAACCGGTTGTTAAGATTTTGGCAGCTCATCACTGAACTCAGGATTTTGCCCATAGGGAGGGCAAAGAAAAAAAAACATCAAAAAGTAAGGAAGAGAATGGTAAAAAATATGGAAAGAAAGCAGAATAAGAAGAGAATCAAGGGCCTGATACAAAGCCTATTGAAGTCAATGGAAAGTTTCTCACTGACTTCATCAGGCTCTGGATCAGCCCAAAACAAAAAAGCATGGAATGGACAGGAACCAGGAGAAAAGCCTGGGGTGAATTTATAGTAGTTCTAACTTGGAAAGCAACACACTTAAAATTAAACAATTCTAAAGATATTGTATTTTTGTCATCTGCGAAATTGCTGAGGGTGCAATTAATCCCACCATACAGATCATTAATAAAGATGTTGAACAAAACCTGCCCCAGGACTGACCCCTGGGGCACTCCACTTGATGCTGGCTACCAACTAGACATCGAGCTGTTGATCGCTACACTACATGGTTGATAATGGATCAATGGATTCGAACAACTGCAGGTACAAACAAATTTAAATGGTGGGGCCTTTAAAATTATAAGGCCACTGTTTGTCAAGGCCCTCTAGAACAACATCTTGTTTTCCATTTGCTTGATTGAATTATTTGCATAAGATCAAATGTATGCAGTTGTGGACATGAAAAACAGATCACTCTGAGATGCATTAAAAATGGATCCACAAGCATTATCTGAAGATGTGTTATAAGGAAATGCATCCCAGTGCATGGAAACCTCACCAATTAATGTCAAACAAACTATAATTTACAATAGAGGTCATGAATTATATGTTATTTTATGATTGATGTTGGAAGAATTTCACTGATCTCACTTTACAAAATGAACCCAATAAGGAGGGAATGATTTTCTTTTAACTCTCAGCAGAAACCGAAGAATTTTTATGATGTTACTCACTCTCACATTAGGAAATTAAAGCTATTGCGTCTTCTGCTTTGGAGTTTGTTATGTTCTTCACCTACAGTGTAATGACCCTGTGGTGATGTTTCACTCCATATTCTTTATGAAAATATGTTTATGATATGAATATGACATAACTGAGAAATACTTTATGCAAGATGGCTCATGTGAGATATCATTGGAAAGGTTATGATTTAGTGAATGTGATTATCCAATTTGTATGCCTGTAAAATTTCTGTATCTGAAGTTAGGAGTATTAACTATGTATCAGCAGGGCCGTCCAGAGGGGGGGGCAAGAGGGGCAATTTGCCCCAAGCCCCGAGCCCCACAGGGGCCCCCACGAGAGTTTTTTGGGGCAATTACCACCGAAGTCCCAAGCTGCACTTTGGCGGCGGGTCCTGCTTCGGTGGTAATTCGGCGGCGGGGGGGCCCCTGCCGCGGGTCTTCGGGGCACTTCGGCGGCGGGTCCTGGAACGGAAGGGCCCCCCGCTGCCGAAGACCCCAGGCCCCCGGAATCCTCTGGGCGGCCCTGTGTATCAGTATTTCAAATGTGTTACTTTGGGTGTCACCCCCAACCAGCCCTTCAGGTACAACAATGGAAAAGCCAGACAGGGCTAATAGGCCATTAGCAGAGACAATGGACTGTGAAAAAGCTTAGTCTTCCTGTGGACCCTGGAGATAGCTTACGAGCAATGGCTGCCACAGCCCTGCAGAGACATGTGTCCGTGTCACCTGCTACTGGATACCCCTCATCCCCTTTTGGAATGCCAGTGGTTTTCCACTAGAAGACAAAGGGTTCCCGCCTTATACAAGAGCTATATAAGGCAGAGGAATGACATCATCATGGTTCTCCTCTGCCTCCCCACCCAAAGAGACACTGAAAAAACACCTGGAAGGAAGAACTGAACTGAGGAGAGAAGGGTTGAATACAACCTGGAAGGGCATCTAGCTTGTGAGTACATGAGAGCTCAAGAAGGAGACCAGTGCAGCTGCCTTTCAAGACTTTCTGTAATCTGCCTGCAACAATATGGGTGAGAAATACTATTTGTAACCAATTTCTTTAGTGAAACTAGCTTAATTTGTGTGTTGAGTTTCATTTGCTTAGGAATCTGCTTTGTTCTGTCTGTTATCTCTTATATTCACTTAAAATCCACCTCTGGTAGTTAATAAACTTAATTTTTGTTTATAATAAAATCCAGTTTATGCAATTTCTAACTGGGGAGGCAAGAAGTGTGCACATCTCTCTTCACATTGAGAAAGAGGGCAGTTTTTTATGAGCTTGCGCTGTGCAGATTTTTCTATACAGCACAAGACAGTATTATTTTGGGTTTATCTCCGAAAAAGGGGTGTGCACGTGAGTGCTGGGCAGGGGCGGCTCTAGGCATTTTGCTGCCTCAAGCACGGCAGGCAGGCTGCCTTCGGTGGCTTGCCTGCCGGAGGTCCACCAAAGCCGCGGGACCAGTGGACCCTCCGCAGGCATGCCACTGAAGGCAGCCTGCTGCCACCCTTGCAGCGACTGGCAGAGCGCCCCCAGTGGCTTGCCGCCCCAAGCACGTGCTTGGTGTGCTGGTGCCTGGAGCCGCCCCTGGTGCTGGGGGAGTCCTCTCATACAGAGCTGACTTCAGTCTGTGTCTGCAGCAGGGTGTGGCCCTACCTGTGTGTGTGCTGAAAGAGCCCAGAGAGTCTAACTCAACAAAGCAGGGAGAGGGAACCCAGGCTGATTGAGCAGGGGCGGCTCAGTGAAATCCCAGTACATCAGGTGGCACCCAGAAGGGGGGGTCCAACCCGCCACACTTGTATTGTTTTTAAATAATGACAAATGCTCATTGTGACGGAAAGCATAGAATCATAGAATATCAGGATTGGAAGGGACCCTGCCCAGGCAGAAGCATCTTGCAGAAGAAATATGGGTTTAACTCAATTTACTTATAAATAGTAAACAGGGTCCTTGACACAGCAGAGAGAAGAGATAGCAGGAGATAAAGCAAATTTGTATTTCAGCAAACACAGGTGAGAAGAAAGAACACTACCACCATCAGACTCCATGTTGCCTTTTTTACTGTTTGCATAAACTTTCCTTTGAGGCATAACCCTCAGAAAAATGCACTTCAGAGGTTAACCAGACTATACAAGAAAGGGGCAGAAGCTCCCAGCACTCACTCTCTCTCTTACCTAAGACAACAAAGGAACCAGCCCTTTGACTTTGGGGGGATATTCTGACCTGAGAATGTTGTCAGCCATGTTGCTGGAAACATGTGGTAAGGATTTTACCTTGAACCAAGTCTAGCTTGTTAAGTTTTAAGATACTAGAAAGTGTTTTATCTTTACTTCTCTTGTAATCATTTCTGACTAATATCTTGACACCTGAATTCACTTAAAATCTTATTTTCTTTTGTTAATAAATTTGCTCTATTTTTTAATCTAAACCAATGCAGTGTTTAAACTGAATTATTTGGTAACTCCAGGTAAAGTAGCAAACTGTTGAATATTGACCCTTTACAGAGCCAAAGGATCTTTAATATCTGAACTGTCCATGAGAGGACTGGCCAGTGCAGAACACACGTTTTTGGGGAAATTTGGGACTGAGAGTGTGTTGGGAGTCACCCTGCAAGTAGTGAGGAAGGCTGGTGGAAGCCAGAGTGTGACTGGTGTGTTGCTGGCAGGCTGCTAGGGTCGGAGCTGCTGGACCAGGGCTGCAGCTATACACAGACACTCAGGATGTCACCTTCATGCTGGTAGGCTGTTTGCGAGTGGCCCAAGCTGGGAGCTACATCAGCAAAACATTGTGAGGCACTCAAAATTGCAGAGCAGACATTGACACCACCCCTCACAGGTCTGGACTGCAGCCCAGAATGCAACACTCATTATTATGCTTTCCCAATGATAACTCTCTTATCTCTTGTACTACTTGTCAAAACAAAATAAACTAAAAGGTTAAAGTGGCAATAGGAAATCCAAGTTCGGGACCAGAACTCAGTACCAGATTTCTGTGCTGCCAAGGACAAGAAGTGGATTACCTCGGAGCACTTTCTAGTGTCTCTCCGCCCTTTCCTGGCAAATAAGTAACTCAGATAGGCCCAGATTGTCAGAAGAATGACTTTGTAGGAACACCTCTTACATAACAAACTGACCCATGTGTGTATTCTAAGTCAATTATTTACTTTGATGACAAAATTGTTATTTTAACTCTCTTTTACCTCTGTATGACTGCAGAGCCAATACAGTGAGATGGATTCTTTTCTGGCTCACATATCCTCAGATCGTTAACTACAGTGGATAGCATTAACATTGACATTTAGCACACCACTGTACTATTACACTGTGGTATTTGTGGTACTCCTAATACTTACTTAATACCTTAAATATCATAGTAAATCTAACTACAGTGATTGCTAAATGTCTTATTTTTATTAACCACCAATGTAAATTCTGATAGCAGAATCAATGCTTTATGCCAAAAGTATACAGAATGACCCTCGGTTTGCAGGGTCAATAAAAACTTATCACTTTACTTTTAAACTTTTTCCAATTTAACATGTAGTAATTGAAAGATAATATGCAACACAACAATGCCACTATAGACAGTCACTTTTCAGAACATTTAGAAATAATGCAATGGCAATGGATGCAATATTATTTGTTACCTAGTACTGAAGAATGAAAGCTGTGGTTGGCAATACTCTTTGCTATCAACCACATTATCCCCTCCCCCCACACACACACAAACACCCATGTTTGCCAGCAATTGTAAAAATCAGAATTTGCATGGATGAGATGCAGGAGAGGTTTGGTTGCAAAGTGACTTGTATAAAGGAACCCCAGAGTTATTCTCAGAAAAATAATTGAGACAAAAGTCATCCCATTACCACTTTCAGAAATAAATAAAACATAGAAACTAAGATTTTGTTAGCAGCACAACAAAGCTAACCATGCTAAGAGAGTACAAAAGTGGAAAAACTTTCAAATAATTACAAATCAAGTTGTATATGTAACTACTTCATCTTATTACTGTTACCCTCATTCTTGCGCCTCCTTTTTTCCCCTTCTGTTTCTTACATTTACTTGTTTCATCTTTCATCAAAAAAGATTGTAAACTCATCAGACCATAAACCACATCACCTACCACACTGGGGCCCCAATCGTGGTAGGACATTTATGCCTTACCACAATACAAAAATAAAAAATAAGGGAATGCTTAAAAAAAGATGTATGCAGTGTTGTAGCCATGTTGGTCCCAGGATTTGAGAGAGACAAAGTCGACCTGAAGAAGAGGTCTTTGTAAGTTCAAAAACTTGTCTCTCTCACCAACAGAAGTTGGTCCAATAAAAGATGTTACCTCATCCACCTTGTCCCCCTAAAAAGAGATGTATCACAACTGTATTATCTGTCTCTGCCCCTTGGGTATCAATGACAGCTCTTCCCCTTCCTGCATATTCCTAAAAATGCAACAAAGCTCATTAATTACCTGCAAAAGTCATAGTATGGTATCTTTTTCAGTATCCATAGAGCACCAATCACCATATTATTTAAACACTGAGGCCCAGTTATTGGGCCTAGATGAGCGGTGATTGCTACATCACCTGACTGCAAATTATGGTCCCTACCACAATTAAGAGCAGCATCCTGGCTGTCTATGAACCCCTATTACGGTAACTAGGGATCACCAAATTACAAGGACACTCTGGCCACACCCACTTTTCCTCAGCTATATCTGTTATGAAGTGGGACAGGGTTGTGCCATAGAAATCTTCAGAGGCTGGTTAAGCTGGTTTTATGACCGCTTTGCTGGAAAGGTACAAATGGCCAGAGCAAGGCTGAGATCTGTATCTAGGTGCTAGGATAGCAACCCTTCCTCCCCAAAAGCTCTCACTGAAATGAAATAAATTAACCTTAAATAAGGGATCCTCTTAACATGTTTTGATCTGTAGTGACTTCAAAGCATTGATTTAGTACTCTCATGTGGTAGTAACTAGACTGCATTCACCTAGTTTGCTCTAGATTAAATTACTATAAGGTACATTTCAGAGTAGCAGCCGTGTTAGTCTGTATCCGCAAAAAGAACAGGAGTACTTGTGGCACCTTAAAGACTAACAAATTTATTTTAGCATGAGCTTTCGTGAGCTGCAGCTCACTTCTTCGGATGCATAGAATGGAACACACAGACAGGGGATATTTATACATACAGAGAACATGAAAAGGTGGAAGTATGCATACCAACAGGCAGAGTCTAATCAATTGAGATGAGCTATCGTCAGCAGGAGGAAAAAAAACTTTTTGAAGTGATAATTAAGATGGCCCATAGAAGGTGTGAGGAGAACTTAACATAGGGAAATAGATTCAATTGGTGTAATGACCCAACCATTCCCAGTCTTTGTTTAGACCACAGTTAATAGTATCTAGTTTGCATATTAATTCAAGTTCAGCAGTTTCTCTTTGGAGTCTGTTTTTGAAGTTTTTTTGTTGCAAAATTGCCACCTTCAAGTCTGTCACTGAGTGGTTAGAGAGGTTGAAGTGTTCTCCCACTGGTTTTTGAATGTTATGATTCCTGATGTCAGATTTGTGTCCATTTATTCTTTTGCGTAGAGACTGTCCAGTTTGGCCAATGTACATGGCAGAGGGGCATTGCTGGCACATGATGGCATATATCATGTTGGTAGATGTGCAGGTGTACGAGCCCCTGATGGCGTGTCTGATGTGATTAGGTCCTATGATGGTGTCACTTGAATGGATATGTGGACAGAGCTGGCATCGGGCTTTGTTGCAAGGATAGGTTCCTGGGTTAGTGTTTATGTTGTATGGTGTGCGGTTGCTGCACACCATACAATTGATTAGACTCAATTGATTAGACTCTGCCTGTTGGTATGCATACTTCCACCTTTTCATGTTCTCTGTATGTATAAATATCCCCTGTCTGTGTGTTCCATTCTATGCATCCGAAGAAGTGAGCTGCAGCTCACGAAAGCTCATGCTAAAATAAATTTGTTAGTCTTTAAGGTGCCACAAGTACTCCTGTTCTTTATAAGGTACGTGTACAATGGGTTGAAAAAACATACTCAAAGAGTAGTTATCAATGGTTCATTGACAGGCTAAGTGGACATATCCTGCAGAGGTCTGTCCTTGGTCCAAGTATGATTGAATATTTTCATATAAGTTGCTATGTTTTCCTAGCAGAGGCGTAGCGCTTCTTTCCTCCTCAACCTGCTCAAACCAAAAGATTATTTTTCTCTTCTAGCAGGATAATCATTCTTTTTGAAGTACACAGGTATAATATTCTTTTTCTAAGATGTTAACAGTGCAGAGGGACCGTGGGGACTCAAATATTTGTTTTTAAAATCACCTCCCTGAGATAGTTATGTGGTAATTTCCCAAATCTTTGTTTTTGTCATCTCATCCTCCACTTATTTAGGAAACAGGGTATAACAAACTAAGATTCTATGTCACCACTAATTTAAATCCCCGGAGCAGCTGAAAAAAAACAATGAACAAATAAAATATACAGTAATAAATGAAACTTATGTAACTGGCATTTACACTGCCACCATTTACCCCACCCCGCAGTGAACACTCCTCTGGATTTCAGAGTCCTAGACGCTTGCTTGCGTGGGCGCGCTTGGAGATCTGCAGCTGGAGACAGCACTCTGTTGGTTCTGTGTATCAGTCCAGCCAAGGCAAAAAGCTGCACAACCCCTCTGAAATTGGAGCTAGCCAAATGTCAGCAGCTCTGGGTCCTGGGTCGATCACTCTGCCTCTCCTCAGACTCAGTCTCTCTGCTGTGCCCCTTCCGTTGCAAGTACTTTCCCAAACCAGAGTGGGGGTTACTCTCAGTTCCTTCACTGCAGCCCCCTCACTCAGCTCTAGGCATAGCAACAGTCTCTGCTCTGACTCCAGTGAAGCCACCAATAGCCTCTGAGGCTCCCTGCTCCATCAAAGTCCCTGCAGGCTCTCAGCAGCAACTTCTGGCTTCCTAGCAGCAGCTCCTGGTGTGGACAGAGCTCCACAGCAGCGATCTCACACCTTTTCCCAAAATGGAGTCCACTGCCTGCACTCCCTGCATGAGGAAGTTTCCCCCCCTCCCCAAAGGCATCATGGGAGTTGTAGTCTCTAAGGCTAGATCACAGCACACAGGCTTTTCCTTGGAACACTCCCAAAAAAAGTTCAGAGGCCCTTCTAGTAAAGGGTGCCTACACTTAGTTTATGCTCTTGTGATTTTTAAAAGGAAGATGAAAAAAAAGAGGTTACTTACCTTATAATAACTGGAGGTTCTTCGAGATGTGAGGTCCCTATCTGTATTCCACTGTGGGTTACACCCATGCCCTATGCATCTGAGTTGGAGAATTTTGAAAGCCATGTCTGTTGGCCCATGCATGAGTCCTTGCTCTCCTCATGCTTCCAGCAGAGGAGCTAAAGGGCTGGATGGGCTGACCAGCACTCCAGTTCCTTCTCTACTGCAAATCCAAGTGTGGTCCCAAAGCAGTGGGGAAGGAGGCTAGGTAGTGGAATACAGATAAGGAGCACACATCTTAAAGAATCACAAGTTACTATAAGGTAAGTAACCTCCTCTTCTTCTTCCTCAAGTACTGGTTCCTATGTTTATTCTACTGACAAGCAATGCTCAAGAAAGAGGAGGGTGCAAGGATGTAGGTGGCAGAGCCGTTTGAAGGACCCCTGTCCCAAAGATGCCACAGCAGCAAAATCCTGTACTAGAGCATAATATCTCACAAACATATTAATGAAAGTCTACATATCTGCTTTACAAATGTCAACCAGAGGTACTTGTTGAAGTGCTATAGATATCATTTGTGCTCTTGTAGAATGAGCCCTCACCGCCTGTGGGGGAGGAAGGTAAACATAACCAGAGATCAACTTACAGATCCTCAGAGATGAAACAGCTTGACTTCGGACTCTTACTGCTATAGTGATAAATTATAAACTGGGAGACTTTCCTAATCAATTTTGTCCTTTGTAGGTAAAAGGTGAAAGCATGTCATACATTGAGGGAATGAAGCTTCTTCTCCTCCACAGATGCATACTGTTTCAGAAAGAACACAGGTAAGTGGATTGTCTGGTTGATGTGAAATTCCAAATCCACCTTCGGAATGAATTTCAGATGTAGCCATAAAGAGAGTTTGGCCTTATGGAATACAGGATCTGCCATTAGGGCTCCCAACTCATGTACCCTTCTGGCTGAAGGGATAGCCACAAAGAATTCAACTTTCATCCATCGGTGAGCCATGGAACATGTAGCTGTTGGCTCTAAGGGAGGCTTAATGGGAGCTGACAGCACCCAAGATTCAAGTCCCAAAGAGAGGTAGGCTTCCTTGCTGGTGGAAAGGTTCTGATTAGGCGCCTTAAGAATCTGAGAATCAACAGGTGAGTGAAAATTGAATACCCATCTGCTGGTGGATGACATGCACTGATTGCTGCCAGACAGACTTGTACAGAACTGAAGGAAAAGCCAGCCACTATGAGAGAAAGAAGATAGCCCAAAATGAAGGAAATATATGTTTACTTGGGATATAGGCACTTCTGACGTGCCCAGAGAAACAAACGCTTCCACTTAGCTGACCAGGATTTCCCAGGGGAGTTCTTTCCACTGTCATTAAGTATAGTTTGTATGGCTTCTGAGCGGGAAAGTTCCAATGTTGATGCCCATCTAAAAACCAAGTCATGAGATGAAATGTCTCAGAATTGGGATCCTGCTCCTCTCCTAGTCAAGAGATCAGGAAACAACTGGATGTGATCGGAGGGCAGAATGACGGCTATAGGAGGTTCAGGAACCAAACCTGTCCGGGCCAATAGGGAGCAATGAAGATCATGCACTGTCTTGATGAACTGTCTCAAGATGTGAGGCAGGCATGGTAAAGGAGGAAAGCATAGCTGAGATGACCCAACTAGGGAAGAAGAACATTGCCCTGAGAGTATAGTCCTAGACCACCTCTGGAGCAATGTGTGTTGTATTTCTTGTTCAGTTGGGAGGTGAACAGATCCCAGTTGGGAGTCCACCACTGAGTGAAAATGTTGTTTACTATTGAATCATGCAATTTCCACTCATGATTGATGGCAAAATGTCTGCTGAGGGCATCTGCTAGCACATTTTGTGTCCCTGGAAGGTAAGCTGCCAGCAATGTGATTTGATTCTTGTACGGCTGGCTTGACATGAGTTATTAGGCACAGGTGAGGCCTCGTATCTTGAAAGCCAGGATTAAGGTGGTAAATAGAGCAGCAGTCTGGAAACAGAATGTCTGTGCTAACCAAAATAGGAAAATGGATCAGTAAGCTAAAAGGCAAAATGTCTGTACTAGCTAAATTAAGGGCGAATGCTCAGGGACTCTATATCAGGGGCTTGGACATCCTGGTTGCCTAGTGGTTGGAGTATTTGAATTCTGGCTCCCTTCTTCTGTGGTCAAAGTGTTTCAGTCTTTAAGGCAAGGGAATAGGGAGATCTGGACCCACCCAGTCCACCGGCTCCCAGCCCAGAGTAGGGGACCTCTCAGCAGGGAGTCTACATCCATTGCCCTGGGCCACTTCCTACTGCAGTTTCTGGGGCCTGGCCCCTATAGTCCAAGTTCTGGCGGCTTATCTCTAGTAGCACCCCCTGGTCAACCTGTTGTGGTCCTCCAGGTGAGGCAGATGTAAGTCTGGTGGGGTCGGAACCCCACAGTGCCCCCATGACTTCAGTCACCCAGGTTCCTCTTAGGCTGGGTGCTCCTAGTCCTCTCTCTCAGTCTCCTTTGGCCAGGAAGACAGTGCTTGGTTCCTGGTGGCTGCCTTGGCTGGCAGACTAGTGATCCTTCCCCTCAGGTAGGGACGTAGCTAGCTCCTCCTCTTCACCAATGAGCCCTGAACTGAGCCAGGCTCCCTCCTTTTCTCTCCCCTTCAGGCCAGACATTGGCTGCTAGCTGGGCCCACAGGCTCTCTTTAACCCCTTCTGTGCTGGTGGGTGGGTTCTCTTCTTCACCACAGACCCATTTACAATGGACAAAACAACAATGAACAAGATAAGCCTGGAACATAAAATAAGGTAAAAAGTAAGATGTACATGGACAATGTGTGGATAAAGCATGTTGTACAGGGATTAGTTTCTGCAAAATAACCAAGTCAATCCCCAAATTTGTGATGAAATGTATTGTAAATGCAAATGTAATGTGTAAATGTATATAAAGGAAGAGGTTTTCTGTGTAACTGTGGTATGCCCTATACCCATCCCCTATGCTTGAGCCTGATCAACTCAGCATAGCTTTGCTGTATGCCAAATAAAGGAACCTGAGGAATGAGACTGAAGTCAAACTGAATTTTTGGGGAACTAAGTGAAAGAGGTCTCAGGGGAACGCCAACTCTTCTCCTCACTGTTTGTTGATGTAAAAGATGGATGTCACATTGTCTGACATTATGAGGACATGGAGGGACTCTATGAATTGCAGAAAGACTTTACAAGCTTTCCAAACTATCCAGAGTTCCCGAATGTTAATGTGCATCCTGGCCTCTTGAGGTGTCCAAGTGCCCTGGGCCATACGGCTGTCTATATGTGCTTCTCAGCCTAAGAAAGAGTATCTGTAACAATCATCTTGTCTGGTGAGGATAGCAGGAAGGGGAAGCCCACAGACACCCGATGAGGATCCTGCCATGACATTAGAGAAGCTGTTACTCTGGAATAAATGGTATTCATGTTGTGTTTGGTTGGTGAATACACAATGAGGAGCCACATCTGAAGGCACCATAGCCAAAGTCCGGTGAATGCAGTAACATAAGTGCATGAAGCTATGTGCACCAGAAGGGTGGGGCGGAATTCTGATTGAAGCTAAAGGGTTGCATACAACCTGGCCTATCAGGTCACTCAAAACCTGTCCTCCGGCAGATAATCTCTCACCATGATTGAATCTAGAGTGGTTCCTATTAAGTCTATAGTCTGTGTCACAGTGAGTATGGGGGAGATGGTTGGGAGATGTCCAGGTAATCTCCATGCCGGAATTTAACCTTGAGAGGGAAGAAAACAAAGTAAGAGAGGATACAGCCGTGGGCAGAATAATTGACATAAGGAGGAAGGGTAGTGTAGATACCAGTCTAATAGGTAATGCTGGTGGTAGAATGTCTGTGACTAACCGGGTAAAAATGTCAGTGAAGCCAAACGGCAAAAATTAAGATGTCTGTACACTAATGCGAGGAGCCTAGGTAACAAAATGGAGGAACTAGAGCTACTGGTGCAGGAAGTGAAACCAGATATTATAGGGATAACAGAAACATGGTGGAATAGTAGTCATGACTGGAGTACAGGTATTGAAGGCTATGTGCTGTTTAGGAAAGACAGAAATAAAGGCAAAGGTGGTGGAGTAGCATTGTATATCAATGATGAGGTTAACTGTAAAGAAATAAGAAGTGATGGAATGGATAAGACAGAGTCTGTCTGGGCAAAAATCACACTGGGAAAGAAAGCTACTAGAGCCTCCCCTGAGATAGTGCTTGGGGTGTGCTACAGACCACCGGGATCTGATTTGGATATGGATAGAGACCTCTTTAATGTTTTTAATGAAGTAAACACTAATGGAAATTGTGTGATCATGGGAGACTTTAACTTCCCAGATATAGACTGGAGGACAAGTGCTAGTAACAATAATAGGGCTCAGATTTTTCTGGATGTAATAGCTGATGGATTTCTTCACCAAGTAGTTGAAAAACCAACAAGAGGGGATGCCATTTTAGATTTGGTTTTGGTGAGTAGTGAGGACCTCATAGAAGAAATGGTTGTAGGGGACAACCTTGGTTTGAGTGATCATGAGCTAATTCAGTTCACACTAGATGGAAGGATAAACAAAAATAGATCTGGGACTAGGGTTTTTTACTTCAAAAGGGCTAACTTTAAAGAATTAAGGAAATTAGTTAGGGAAGTGGATTGGACTGAAGAACTTGTGGATCTAAAGGCGGAGGAGGCCTGGAATTACTTTAAGTTGAAGCTGCAGAAACTATCAGAAGCCTGCATCCCAAGAAAGGGGAAAAAAACCATAGGCAGGAGTTGTAGACCAAGCTGGATGAGCAAGCATCTCAGAGAGGTGATTAAGAAAAAGCAGAAAACCTACAAGGAGTGGAAGATGGGCGGGATTAGCAAGGAAAGCTACCTTATTGAGGTCATGTAGGGATGAAGTGAGAAAGGCCAAAAGCCATGTAGAGTTGGACCTTGCAAAGGGAATTAAAACCAATAGTAAAAGGTTCTATAGCCATATAAATAAGAAGAAAACAAAGAAAGAAGAAGTGGGACCACTAAACACTGAGGATGGAATGGAGGTTAAGGATAACCTAGGCATGGCCCAATATCTAAATAAATACTTTGCCTCAGTCTTTAATAAGGCTAATGAGGAGCTTAGGGATAATGGACAGATGACAAATGGGAATGAGGATATGGAGGTAGATATTACCACATCTGAGGTAGAAGCCAAACTCGAACAGCTTAATGGGACAAAATCGGAGGGCCCAGATAATCGTCATCCAAGAATATTAAAGGAACTGGCACATGAAATTGCAAGCCCATTAGCAAGAATTTTTAATGCATCGGTAAACTCAGGGGTTGTACTGTACGACTGGAGAATTGCTAACATAGTTCCTATTTTTAAGAAAGGGAAAAAAAGTGATCCGAGTAACTATAGGCCTGTTAGTTTGACATCTGTAGTATGTAAGGTCTTGGGAAAAATTTTGAAGGAGAAAGTAGTTAAGGACATTGAGGTCAATGGTAATTGGGACAAATTACAACATGGTTTTATAAAAGGTAGATAGTGCCAAACCAACCTGATCTCCTTCTTTGGGAAGGTAACAGATTATTTAGACAAAGGAAATGCAGTAGATCTAATTTACCTCGATTTCAGTAAGGCATTTGACATGGTTCCACATGGGGAATTATTAGTTAAATTGGAAAAGATGGGGATCAATATGAAAATTGAAAGGTGGATAAGGAACTGGTTAAAGGGGAGACTACAACGGGTCGTACTGAAGGGTGAACTGTCAGGCTGGAAGGAGGTTACTAGTGGAGTTCCACAGGGATCAGTTTTGGGACCAATCTTATTTAACCTTTTTATTACTGACCTTGGCACAAAAAGCGGGAATGTGCTAATAAAGTTTACGGATGACACAAAGCTGGGAGGTATTGCTAACACAGAGAAGGACTGGGATATCATACAGGAAGATCTGGATGACCTTGTAAACTGGAGTAATAGTAATAGGATGAAATTTAATAGTGAAAAGTGCAAGGTCATGCATTTAGGGATTTTAGTTATAAATTGGGGACACATCAGTTGGAAGTAACAGAGGAGGAGAAGGACCTCGGAGTATTGGTTGATCACAGGATGACTATGAGCCGCCAATGTGATATGACTGTTAAAAAAGCTAATGCGGTTTTAGGATGCATCAGGCGAGGTATTTCCAGCAAAGATAAGGAGGTGTTAGTACCGTTATATAAGGCACTGGTGAGACCTCATCCGGAATACTGTGTGCAGTTCTGGTCTCCCATGTTTAAGAAGGATGAATTCAAACTGGAACAGGTTCAGAGACGGGCTACTAGGATGATCCGAGGAATGGAAAACCTGTCTTATGAAAGGAGACTCAAAGAGCTTGGCTTGTTTAGCCTAACCAAAAGAAGGTTGAGGGGGGATATGATTGCTCTTTATAAATATATCAGAGGGATTAATATTAGGGAGGGAGAGGAATTATTTAAGCTTAGTACCAATGTGGACACAAGAACAAATGGGTATAAACTGGACACTAGGAAGTTTAGACTTGAAATTAGACCAAGGTTTCTAACCATTAGAGGAGTGAAGTTCTGGAAAAGCCTTCCAAGGGGAGTAGTGGGGGCAAAAGACATATCTGGCTTTAAGACTAAGCTTGACAAGTTTATGGAAGGGATGGTATGATGGGATAGCCTAATTTTAGCAATTAATTTTGGCAATTGATCTTTGATTATCAACAGGTAAGTATGCCCAGTGGTCTGTGATGGGATGTTAGATGGGATGGGATCTGAGTTACTGCAGAGAATTCTTTCCTGGGTGCTGGCGGGTGAGTCTTGCCCACATGCTCAGGGTTTAACTGATCGCCATATTTGGGGTCGGGATGGAATTTTCCTCCAGGGCAGATTGGCAGAGGCCCTGGAGATTTTTCGCCTTCCTCTGTAGCATGGGGCATGGGTCACTTGCTAGAGGATTCTCTGCAGCTTGAGGTCTTCAAACCACAATTTGAGGACTTCAATAACTCAGACATAGGTTAGGGGTTTGTTATAGAAGTGGATGGGTAAGATTCTGTGGCCTGCTTTGTGCAGGAGGTCAGACTAGATGATCATAATGGTCCCTTCTGACCTTAAAGTCTATGAGTCTATGAGTACAGACTTTTCCAAGTTGACTGACTCCTAGGGAAGAAAGTAGTTGAAGCATCAGTGAGGTTGTCTCATGGGCTTTCTGACAAGTCCTGGCAATGAGAAATCAATTGTTGAGATTGGGAGAAATGGTGAAGCTGTTCCATCTGAAATGAGCTACTACCACCAGGAAGACCTTGATAAAAACTCTGAGGGCAGTGGCAAGGCCAAATGGGAGCACTCTGTATTGGTACTTTTTGGGGCCTACCAGGAATCTGAGAAAACATCCATGTGTGGGATGAATATCCAAGTGAAAATAAGCACCCTTCATATCAAGAGCTTTAAACGATGTCTTTTTTCAGGGAAGGGATTATTGATGCCAGAGTGACCATGAGAAACTTCAGTTTGTGAATAAATCAGTTGAGGTTGGGAAGATTGTTTCTTTTTGAGGATTAGGAAGTAAGTAGAGGTAAAAATCTCTCTCTTAGAACATGTACCTATCCAGCGCCATTGCTCCTTGCTGCAGGATGGATTCCACTTCCTGACTGAGAATCTCCTGGTGAGAATGGTCCCTGAAGAGGGACGGAGATGGGGGTTTTGGAGGAAGTAGGGAAGTAAACTCAATCATATAGACAGACTGGATGACATCTAATACTCTCTTGTCTGTTATGGCACTCCAGTTGTGGTAACAGAATGCTAAATGACCCCCTAGTGGTATGTGGGGATTGGGTAGTGGTGGTATCATTAGTGGTTTGCAGCTTATGAACTCCTGTCACAAATATCTTTTCACTAGGGGTTGGGGTTGAGATGGTGCTGAAGATGTGGTGGGTGCAGGGAAGTGAGACTTTTGTACTCTCTATCTCTTACAAAGAGGGTCATAAGATCGCTGGTGATAAAATTATTGAGACAATTGTCTAGGTCTGTAAGGCTGCCTGTGATATTACCTTCTGAGGGCAGAGGGGGCCCTAGAGGTCTTTAAAGTGTGTAGGGACTCATCAGTATTTTGATTGAAAAGGTGGACTTCATGAAAGGGCAAGTCCTCTTCAGTGTTTTGGACCTCCCTGGGAAATCCTGAGGCATGTATCCATGACTTACAGTGCATTCTGATGGCCATTGCCATCAACCTAGATGATGTATCTGCTGCTTCCAACTGTTGATTGATGTGTAGTTCTGGCCCTGTGTTTATCAGTAAGAGCCTGGAAGTGAGCTCTGTCTTGCTGTGATAGCTTGTCTACAAAGTCTGTGAATTTTGAATAGTTGAAGGCTAGTACATGTGAATGCCTTTCTTCCCAATAAGTCTAGATATTTAGCCTCCTTGTTGGAAGGCGTAGAATCTCATGGATACAGCTAGGAGAAGAGCAGCAGATATTACACCTCACTACAATGTGTGCCTCCCCGAGACAGTACAAACAGGGTAGATGGTTGTCATTGACTGAGAAAGAACAGGGGCAGGATACACAATTCTTGAATCCCAGAGTTCTAGGCATAATTAGATGCACATAATGGAATACTGGTGTGGAGGGGTTCCCCAGAGCAGAGAAACTATTCAACTATAAAAACATTACTAAAAGGTATTAAAACTATTAATGGTTCACATTAGCACTAATTATCAGAGAGGTAGCTGTGTTAGTCTGTATCCACAAAAACAACGAGGAGTCCGGTGGCACCTTAAAGACTAACAGATTTATTAGGGCATATTAGGGTGATTGAAGTCTTCTCCCTGGACACTCAATAACAGATTTAAAAGTAGCCATTCTTCAACAAAAAAACCCTTCAAAAACAGACTTCAAAGAGAAACTGCTGAACTACAATTCATTTGCAAACTTAACACCATCAATTTGGGCTTGACTAAGGAGTGGTTGGCTCACTACAAAAGCAATTTTCCCTCTCTTGGTACTGACACCTCCTCATAAGTTATTGGGCGTGTACCACATACATCCTGACTAAAATGGCCTTCAACATTAGTTCTCCACTTCTAAGGTAGCTCCTTTCTTTTCATGTGCCAATATATATTTATGCCTGTATCTGTAATTTTCACTCCATGCATCTAAAGAAGTGGGGTTTTTACCCACGAAATCTTATGCCCAAATAAATCTATTAATCTTTAAGGTGCCACTGGACTCCTCATTGTCTTTATTAGCACTAATGACACTGTGTTGGGGGCTATCTCGCAGATAGTAGATGACTTCAGGGAACTCAGAAGTGTGTTGAAAAAAGAATGTCCAAGCAATCTTTTTTGTAATCCCACCTACCCTGCAACCAAAGGAAGAAGTTTCTGGAAGTGAATTGCTGGCCAGGTAAGTGGTGGAGGGTAGAGGGCTTTGGCTTTGTGGAACATTGGTCCACCTTCTATAAGGAGAGGGGTCTGTACAATTTGTATGGCCTCCACCTTAGTAGGAGGAGGACCAATCTTTTCGGGGACAGGCTGGCTAAAGTAGTCAGGAGAGGGTTAAACTAATAACAAAATGGGAGCGCAAAAAGAGGGACATTATGAGCTCTTAGCACAGAATCAAAATGTTAAGAACTTAATCAAAGAACCAAAGGTCATGAAGAGGAGAACTTGTTTAACTGCCTATACACCAATGCTAGGAGCCTGGGTAACAAACAAGAGGAATTGATCATTTATGAGCATAATCTCAATTTACTTGATATTACTGAAACCTGGTGGGATGATTCTCACCACTGGAATGTTAAAATCAATGGGTTACAATCTATTTAGGAAGGATAGAGTGGGCAAAGGGGGAAGGAAGTGCAATCTATGTCCAAAATATCATTACCTGATTCTGAGTCACTGATAACTCAGATGAAAATTATCTTGACTGTTTATATGTCCTAATAGATAAAACACAAGATGGGGTACTAGTTTGTGTCTGCTACAGACCATCAAATCATGCTAGGGAACAGAATGACCACTTCCTTATGCACCTCTCTACAATGTGTAGAAGAAAAAGCTGCTTGATCATGGGGGACTTCAATTTGAGTGACACATGCTGGAAGTCTCATGCTGCCAGTACTATAAAATCCTTGGAATTTTTAAACATAATAGATGACAATTTCTTAACTCAAAAACACTAGACCTTGTCCTAACAGATAAAGAGGAACTGATCACAGAACTACAAATGAATGGAGCTTAGGTACACATTATCATGACTTGATCATATTTATAATGTGCAAGCAGAATAAAGTCCAGAACAGTAATATATACATATTAGGTACTCTAACAGGGCTAGTTTCACTGAAAGCTGAAAACAATTATGAACCAGATCACCTGGGAAGAATTTAATCAGAAGAATGTGAATAATTGGGAATCTTTTAAGAATACCTTACCAGATGTCCAAAAAGCCACAATCAAGGAAGAAGGCTATGCTAATTAAAAAAACTACATGGTTTAGAGCAGAAGTGAAGGTAGTTGTGTTTGTGTACACACACACACACACACACCCCAAATGGGAAAAGGGGAAGTTGACAGTAATTAATATAAATCAGAAGTTAGGAATTGCATAAAATTGATAAGGAAAGCCAAGGGACACAGGGAGAAATAGATGGCCAGCAGACATAAAGGTAATAAGGAGTTTTAAAAATATATTAGGGGAAAAAAGGATCATGAAAATCCTATTGGTCCATTACTAGATTGAAATGATAGAATTACCAATAACATATAAAAGGCAGAAGTGTTCAATAAATATTTCTATTCTGTATTTGGGGGAAAACAGATGATATAGTCTCTTCTTGTGGTGATGATAAACTCTTTCCATTCCACTAATATCTCTGAAGGATGTTAAACAGAAGCTACTAAGTTAGAGATTTTAAAACCAGAAGGTTCAGATAACTTGCATCTAAGAGTTTTAAAAGAGTTGTCTGAGGAGCTTGCGAGACCATTAACATTGATTTTCAACAATGCTTGGAGCACTGGGGAAGTTCCAGAAAACTGGAATAAAGTTAATGTTGTGTCAATTTTTCAAAAGGGAAAGCAGGATCACCTAGATAATTATAGGCCTGTCAGCCTGAGATTGATCCCAGACAAGATAATGGAGTGACTGATATCGGACCTGCTTAATAAAGAACTAAAAGAGTGTAATGTATTTAATGCCAATTAATATTGGGTTTATGGACAATAGAACCTGTCCAACTAACTTGATATCTTTTTTTGATGAGATTACAAGTTTGACTGATAAAGATAATAATGTTGATGTAATACACATACACTTCTGTAAGGCATTTGCCTTGATACCACATGACATTTTGATTACAAAACTAGAATTATATAAAATTAACCTGGCACACATTAAATGGATTAAAAACTAGATAACTGTTAGGTCTCAAAATGTAACTGTAAACAGAGAATTGTCATTGAGAGAGTCTACATCCATTTGGGTCCCACAGGGATAGGTTCTTCATCTTACACTATTTAACATTTTTATCAATGACCCTGAAGAAAACATAAAATCATCATTAATAAAATTAGTGGATGACAGAAATTGGGGAAGTGGTAAATAATGAAGAGGACAACTCACTGATTCAGAGTGATCTGGATCACTTGGTAAACTGGGAACAATCAAACAATGTGTGTTTTAATATGGCCAAATATAAATGTACACTTCTAGGAACAAAGAATGTAGACCATACTTACAGGATGGGGGATTCTATCCTGGGACACAATGATTCTGAAAAAGATTTGTGGGTTGTGGTGGATAATCATGACCATACATTTTAAACAGAGAGTAATTAACCATTGAAACAATTTACTAAGGGTCGTGATAAATTCCCCATCAGTAACAATTTGTAAATCTATATTGGATGTTTTTCTAAAATATATGCTCTAGAAATTATTTTGGGGAAGTTCTGTGGCCTGTGTTATACAGGAGATCAGACTAGATGATCACAATGATGCCTACTGTCCTTAGAATCCATGAATCTATGAAAAAAGGAAAATATTTTTTCCACATAAAATAAACTGTGGAAATCATTGCTGCAGGAAGCTGTTAAGGCCAAGAATTTAATAAGATTCAAAAAGGGATTAGATCGTTACATGGATGACAAGATTATCCAGCGTTATCTTAATTAGTGATATTAAAAATTTTAAAAGGAATATTAAACCTTATGTTCAGGATTTACACCAATATCTAGCTAGTAGATCTCAAGATGAGACTTAACTTGGGGGACAGATTGCACCACTGCCTATTGCAGGGTTCTTACACCTCCCTCTAAAGCAGGGATGGGCAAACTTTTTGGCTTAAGGGCAACATTGGGGCTCTGAAACTGTATGGAGGGCTGGGCTGGGTAGGGAGGGCTGTGCCCCACAAACAGCCTGGCCCCCATCCCCTATCCGACCCCTCTTACTTTCCGCCCCCTGACTGCCCCCCTCAGAACCCACCACCATCCAACCCCCCCGCTCCTTGTCCCCTGACCACCCCCTCTCGGGACCCCTGCCCCCTAACAAACCTCCCTTGCTCCCTGTCCCCTGACTGCCCTGACCCCTATCCACACCCCCACCGCATGACAGGCCCCCCCGGGACCCCACCCCCTTCCAACCCCCCCCTTCCCCATCCTCTGACCACCCCTGAACCTCTGCCCCATCCAACTGCCCCTGCTCCCTGTCCCCTGATTGCCCCCCCAGGACCCCCTGCCCATATCCAACCCCCCCGGTCCCGGCCCCCTTACCATGCCGCTCAGAGCAGCATGTCTGGAGCCGCACTTCCTGGATGGAGCCAGACATGCTGCCACACTGCCCTGCATGAGCGTGCAGCCCCACTGCCCAGAGTGCTGCCTGCACGACGGCGTGGCTGCGGAGGAGGAGGGACAGCAGGGGAGGGGCTGAGGGCTAGCTGCCAGGCCTGGAGCTCAGGAGCCGGGCAGGATGGTCCCGCAGGCTGGACGTGGCCCATGAGCTGTAGTTTGCCCACCTCTGCTCTAAAGCCTCTGGTGATGGCCATTGTCAGAGAGCGGATACTGAATTAGATGGCTCTTGGGTCTGATGAAGTATGGAAATTCCTGCATTAGTAAGTTTATAACTAGTGCAAAACAGAGGAGCAATGGGCCTAGAAGTCTTAAAGTAGTAGCAAGCTATATATTTCTAAAGCTAGATAAGGTTGCCTCAGTCCACATGATTTCCACTGCTTCAGCAGTGAAAGGCAGATGGAAAACAAGTTTTACCATCCACTTAGGGATTCCCCTGATGTAAGAGATTCCATAGGTGGCATACCACCCTCTTCCCAGATCCAGAGAAAAGTGCATCTGGGGTGCTGCTAGGAAGAAAGGGGTATGGCCAAAGAACCACTGCACTCCGGCAATCGCACTGGTGAGCTGAGCCCTGATACTAGCCAGACCAATTTAGAGCAGCTCTGAGGATGTTCTAAATTGTACAAGAGCTGAGCCAGCTTCCAGCTGGCCCTAGGATTGGGAGGGAGATAAAAGTGGTGTAAAGCCACCTTTTTACTCTCTCCTTAGCAGTGCTGAGCAGAATTCAGCTACAGCTGAGGATTAATTCCTAATACGTAGTTGGGAAAAGGGTCCTTTTCACTTTCTCTTAATCTTTAATATAGGGAGAAAAAAGATCCTGTAAAGGTTTCCATTTTTGTAGCTGATGTGTTGCACTACCTAGCCATGTCATATAGTGTCAATAATGTCAACAGATAACATAACTTTCACAATCTGATGTGATGCATTAAACTAGGATTAACAGAATAAATCATATTTGTGGGTACACAGATAACAGGTGGTGCAGTCAGATGCTTTGTATTATTGTGTATCTATAGGATGCCCAGATTAAGATATTAAGTTCACAGGCTCCTTCTCGTATGTGGAGTGTGTTGCAACCATAACTCAATAGTAAAGGGCCACCAAACAGTTATTATGGCAAAAACTATCATCAGGGAAAAATACAAATTGATCAATGTCAGCTACATGAAAAGAAAGAACAATCACCTGTCCCCGATCTCATAAATTTAGTATTTGTTGCAGGCTTTTCCCCAACCATGTACAGTTTATTACAGTAACTATAATAAATAACAATGATAATAATGCAGAGTAGGTTATTTCAAGCTGAATACTTATTTTCTATTAATTCTCTCCCTTTTCTCTTGCACGCACTCCTGCATGATCCACCTGTGAACTGGGGAAGAATAGGTTTAATTTATCATTAGAAGTTTAGGCCTTTTAATTGGGAATGATGTGCTACACCAAGAAAGTTGTCTGTGTAGGCTCCTTGAAATATCTGCATACCGTAAGTGGCATGTGCAGCTTGTACAAAGGAGGCATAGAATTTACATTCTACTGGTGTGTTATAAATAAGTAATAAGAACAGATTAGAATTATGCATTTACGCCTACTAGTGAGAGTGAGATGCATAATTCACAAGTGGTGAACCCTTAAGAGACTTCTGAAGTCCCCACTCTCATGCGTACAGAAAAAGGTATATTATTCATTCCCCACAGTCCTATACATTTCCCTTTTTTCCCCTCTAGCCTAGATCCTCAGTTCAGATTCTCCATGTCCTACTTTCTATAGTACAGAAAGACTACAGACTATTAACCATTAAGTATTATTGGTGAGAATTTATTTCCTTTCTGTTAGCTTGTTGAGGAAAGCTTTCTGGATTTGCTTGTGTCAGACAACTGTAACAGACATACACTGTAATACTGCAGGAAAACAACAAAAGGTGGGCAGAGAGGGCTGGAGAGAAGACTGGCCAATCCTATGAAATGTATTAAAATATATCAAAACACAGTGAACACACAGAAAGTTAGGAGCAAATGTTGAGATAAATCTCATCATATGAATCTCTGGGCACCAGCAATTCTCAGTCTTCCATGGGAATTGCAATGCTCCGCAGGTGATTCTCCCTTCTTAAGGTTTGGCCTTAGTCTCTGTGGAGCTGTCTGTCAGAATGGAGGTTTTAAGTTTCTCTGTGGACTCATAGCCCCTGGCTTGTGGGGAAACTGCTCACCGTTGTACTCAGTGATGGGAGTGGTTGTGCAGGTGGGGCATCAGTGTTCACCAGCTTTTTTACCACAGGGTTCTCCAGACCTGCTCTGAGCAGGCTTAGATGACAAGGTGGTAAAATGTCTGGTGACCTGCCCGTAGGATAATTCTCACCATTGCTACTACCGGTGTGAGCTGCACTACTTCTATGGCAACTCCTAGAGACTCAGTCTGACTGTAATGAAGAATCACAGGACAATTTCTGCACAAAGAAAATCTTTTGGTTAACTCTGAGTGATTTTTGTGCTTTCAAAAGGTGCCAGATTTACAACTCTGGAAAACCAGAATCCTCTTTTTACGTACAAAACAGATACAGCATAGGCAGTAGTGCTGCAACCTTCTCCACACTCCCTCATCGGTGAGCTTTCTAGAGAGACTATCTGTAGGAATGGAGCATTAACCTCGTCTCCATGCCCATTCCAGTCCCCTGCTGAGACTTCCAACTACTGTCAATTTTGATGGGGGGTTTATCTGATGGGAAAGGAAGGCCATGTCATCAACGGACTGCCCTGCAGCTTCAGCCACAGTGAATCTGCCTTCACAAAACAGTGGCACCTAACTGTAAGGTAGGGTAAGGAGGAGTGGTTCTATGGCAGAGTAATGTAGCATTGATTAATGTGCTTCCCAAAGAGGAATCACTTGGGGCAGACTATTTGGTGAAAGTAGTTTTCTTGTAATTTCTCTGAACTGCCTCAAACCAAATCAGTCCATTTAGTCCCCTGGAATTTTCCTTTGCCCTATATGCAAATATTGTCAATCGCGTTCTAGTTCTAGCTACCATCTGTTTTTGCTGTCTCTCTCTCGGCTCTGCCAGAGATTTATCTAGTTAAGCTAAGATACAAGCATCTCTTTTTCAGGGAACTCCATACATTATCTTATGCAGTGCTGTTGTAGCCGCGTTGGTTCCAGGAAATTAGAGAGACATACATTATCTTATTCTGATATGTTTTTTCAATGTATTTTACATTATTTTGAGTATTGTTTGGCCAATGTGTTTTATATTTGGATATACATTTAACAGAAAGGCTTCAATTATGCATATATTCACATTCCCAATACAACATAGGAGTTTGAAAAAAATGAATTTGTGGCATTAAAAGAATGATATTAAATCCTGCCAGCCTCACAACAGGAGCCCAAAACCTTTCATCTGACAAAATGGAAACTCCCCTTTTTACCCTAATGTTTAAAGAGATTAGCCTGTGTCTCAATTATCCCAAATAATCTATCTGATAAATGTACACAATGCTCCTATCAAAAACTTGTTTCTATGGGAAGGCCCTTCCAGGGCATGGAACACAGAGTTGTGAGAAGAATGTCCAGACACATTGGTCAAGCAGATTAGTTAGACTCCTCAACTGGCCCATATAGGGCTGGTCTCCAGGATCAGCAGAGCAGAAAGGTGGTGTAAAATCACCTGTCCCTCCCACAATGTACATAAGAGACATGCCTGGGTATTTGGCTCATAATTCAAGCATTAAGCAGCTTTAAATAAGAGAAAGAACAAATTCAAGTTTCTGTTCCTATGAAGTTTCTGTTCTCCCCATGCCAGGAAAAAAAAGATTGCAGGAGGTTCCAGTCCACATAATGGACCTTCTCCGCCACTAGTCATCATCTCATCGGCCTCCTCCTCTTCATCTCTAAACTCAAACACAATGTCTACATGATACACTGATTTAATCTCCTGTAACTCCATCTTGGATCCTTTCCAGTCTGGCCTCCTCCCCTCACTATCCTGAAAAAGCTCACACTTAGGTTTCTTATTCTGGCTATATATTAGGGCTTCTACTCCATCTTCATTCTCCTTGTCCTGTCTGTGGTTGTTGACACTGTAGGTTATCCTCTCCTTCTTGACTTCCTACCTTTATTGCAAGTGTGTATGTTCTTGATGCGTAATGCAATACCTCCTTCCTTTTCCCCCTTTATACTAATATTCCAGTGATGAGATTTATTCTACCAATTTTGAGTGATACCAATTAAGTCATAATTTAGCTTATGTATTAATACTTTCAGTTCTTCCTATTTATTTCCCAAATTTATTGCTTTTCTGAATAGACATCAAAGATATTAAAGCAGATTCCCCCCTGGTCTTCCCACCTGTTGCTTCCTATAACTCTACTATAATATTCCATCCTCCCCCAAATATCCAGCCTTCTGTTAATGTCACCTTTATTTATATCTACATGTAGGCTTTTGTCACCTGTCCCCTTTGAACCTTGCTTATACATTCCACTCATTCTAGCCTTCTGTGTCACCATGGGCTCAAAACCAATGAAGAGGGAGAGGAGGAGCAGCCCTCTTAAAAGGGCAGTCCAACTGTTTTATTGTGGTCATCAAATAGCTCTAGTCATCTGATATCATGTAGGGACAAGTTGGTAACACATATTCAAACAATAATTATTTCTTTTCACTAAACAGAAATACCTATTCTTAACGCAAAGGTAATATGTTTGTACCAAGATATTTCACATTCCTTACAGCTCTGTTCAACATCTATTTATATGAATTCTAATTACAATATTTTTGACTTGAAACACAGTGTGGCCAAGTAGATTAAGCATGGATGAGGGAGCCCAAACTGCTGTGCTCTTACGCAGGCTCTGTTCAGGTGTGTGACCTTGGGTAAGTTGTATTTTCAGTGGTGCCATAGGAGCTGTGGGATGTTCAGCATCTGTGGAAATCTGGCCATCAGATTCTCTGTGCTGTGCTTCAGTTTCTCTGTCTGAAAAATGGGGCTAACACTAGTTGCCTATTTTCCTCCCCAGGCAAATTGTAAGAACTAATATCTTTAAAATGCTTTGAATACATAGAGTGCTAAGTATTATTAATATTCCAAGGCCTGAATCAGATGGAGCCTCAAAAGAGAGAGAAATTTGGCTTCAATTACTTTAGAGGGATGCTGGAGAGAGACCTTAAGTATCTCTGGGTTTAGAATATTATGTGTTTTATATACTATCTGTATTCCCTCACTTGTACGTCCAGGGTAGCCATGTAATGCAAGTTCTGTAGCCTCTGGATCAGTTAGAAAAGACACAAAAAAGAAATATTCCAGTGCACCACTGCCACTGCAATGTGCAAAAGATAATAAAAATAATGGTTTTGTGAGCACACTTTAAATGTACAACATTGTAATGTACAGTGTAAACAGAGCATTCATATTCAATTATACATTTACCTCTCAAGAAAAATGAGTTTTACCCCTCACTAGAAGTGGTATATTTATTTGCCCAGTAAATTCCATAATATAGCCTATTTATACATCAATTCAAAATAAATCTTTTTAATGTAAAAGCCAATTCAAACGGTTTCATTGCAAGATCAAATATTTCCATTCTGAATGTAACATAGCTCCACTCTGATGCCATCCTAAGTTCAAACAAGAAATATTTTATCTTCTGCTGCTCTTTATCAAATACTTATTCCAAACCACTCTAATTTATATTGCTCCGATAAATCTAAAAACAAAATGTTAAATGTTTCCATAAGGATATTTGTACAAAATTACATATTTTGATGTACCTACGCTGATAGAACCTTCAGGCATTAATAAGGATTATTATAAAAAGATCTCAAGTTGCACTGATTAATAGCAAACTAGAATAAAAAATGAGAAGAGATATACTCCTTGATACAGGACACAAGACAGAAGATTATCATCAGAATGAAAATTCACTTTTCCTCAGCTGACGCTTTTTCTCCTTACGTCTGCTGACCTTGTGCTGTGCAGTACATTACTGAAATGATTAAACAACAACAGCATTGTTAAATTATGAATCCAGATGTTGATTTACATGCCATCATATACATTGCCAGCAATGGCAGAAAAAAAGAAATCAATATATGAACATTTAAGTTGCATCTACAATAATGGAGTGCAGTATTTGCAACGCTGCCATCACTGAAATAGTAATGAACTCCGTTTCTCATCTGCCTCATGATAGTCATCTTAAAAGATTTTGAGTTTATGCATTACTTAAAGAACACTAATCTGATATTTTCCTTACATGCTTCGATTTATGTTCACTTAATTTTAGTGCTTATGCACTATTTATTTTCTTTGTAATACATCATCTTAAATTGTTCCTATATTTACATGGTATGAATCTTTATGATTGGTATGAATATATCTGTCGTATAAAAAAACGTTTGAAGCCAAACTGCAATTTAGATCAGAAGAGGATTATCATAAAAAATACCGTATTTTAAAGGAATAGTGAAAAGTCTGATGGAGTTCAGTACCAACTAAATGGCTATAAAGTTTTATGTAAACAATTTGGGTGGTTGGTGTAAAAATGTAGGTTAAATTCTTGCAATGATTCAACAGGAAAAGAAATCTGCCAGAATTCCTTTCATGATTTTTGCGACACATCAAGCTGGAATCTGACTTGATTTATGCCCTGCAAACCATTTTATTTTTGCATAATTTAGGAGAGGGGGCAGCAGGTTTGGAAAATACAAGAATCTTCTTCCAGCAGTCCAAACTGTCATGTATTTTTAGAACTCAACTCAAATCTAACTTTAAGATTCTATAATGTTCAGACATGTATTGTTCACCATGAACAGATGAGAACCAAGAGTGCTGAGAACAATGAAGGAAAGGCTGCTCCTGTATTATTTCTAAACCTAAATAGAAATAGTTTAGTGATATTAACTGGTAAAACAATCTGGAACAATTTTAAAAAGTCATTCTCAGATTTTTCACCACAAATTTACAGAAGCAAGAGGCCTGAACAAACATCCAGATATCTGGATGCTCACGCAAAGTTTACCAAATGTCCAAACCTCTGAGGTTCACTCACTGCTAAAATTGACAGAATACAGATTTCCAGTCTCTGAAACAATTAAAATAGTTTTCAAACTAATTAATGTATTAACTATCCAGTAGGTGCAGGGGGCAGTACTGCATGTGCAACTCCAAAGAGGGATGGAGATTATGAGTGAGGATGCAGTGCAAATAAAAAATTTAAAGAAAAGACCTAAACCTTCTCCTGTGAGGGTCACTAGTAAACATCCATTCACCTATTGGGAGCAAGAACTGTCTCAGATTCACCCTCATGTAAGCAGATGCAACTCCATTGACTTCATGGACTGATTTTGATCCTTTTAGAGCAAGCAGCCCTGTAATATTCTCCATCTGTCTTCCTGGAGAAGAGCATTACATACCACCAGTATCACTGCTGGGCCTCCAGTGCACCTGCCTGTTGTGTTGCTACCATCGATGAACATTTCAATGGTGTCACTGGAATATTAGGACACATGGAACACATTCAATTGTGCAGGTGGTGCAATGCAGGTGGTGCAATCCCAAAGGGTTAACAGCCAGCAATAATCGTCAGCATGCAGCACTGCTGCTTGTGACATCTAGTAACTTAGTCCAACTGTAGTTTCTTTTACTTACACACCAATTTGTCATAAATGTTTCTAGTACTCTTTCCCTTTCCAGTTATGTAAATTAAGTGCTATACATTCTCTGAAAAAAATATTTGCAGTTTTATCCGGGATCATTTCATACTCCCAAATGTTCACTTATAAATTATTTTTCATGAAACTGAAATTCTTGCACTGATCCACGTGAAATTTTAAATTTGAATGGGATTCAATACAAAATTCATCTTTGTGGAAAGAAAACGTCCAATTTAAGAAGTTTAAAAAATGTGGAGATTTTTGTGGTTCTCCAACTTTTTGAGTGAACATGGACAGAGTTTCATTGAAAAATGGGCATTATTGTGAGTGAAAGCAACAACATTCCACCAGTTTTTCATGAAATTAGACTCTGTTCCAAAAACACCCCCATCTGTTTCCAAAATATGCAAAATCCTCATATTCACCAATGTGAATAAGGTGTTTACAATCTGTTCTTTTGTGAATATTTTGCAGAGCCCCAAATCCACCAATCTCTTATTTTTGTTCTTTGGGGGTTGTCAATTTTTAAACGTTCAATAAAGCCCACATTAAAAAAAAGTTTAATCTCTCTAAAAGTGTTAATGGTAACATACACATATTATCTGAAGAAAGCAAAACCAGAGTTTAGTTTTAAGTCTTGATGTCAAATATAACTGTCCAGTTTCTACCACTGTGAAGATAAGTGAAAATTTTCAAATTTGTGTACCACATCTTGGCATCAAAAATAAGTGGCCCAGTTGACTTCTGACTGAGTGAGGGTACTCAACACATCAGAAATTCTAAGACTATAAGAACATAAGAGTTGTCATACTAGGTCAGGCCATGGTCCATCTTGCCCAGTATCCTGTCTCCAACAGCGACCCATACTAGAACTTCAGAGGGAGTACACAGAACAGAGCAATAACGGAGTGATCCACCTTATCTTCCACTCCCAGCTTCTGATAGTCAGAGGTTTAGGGTCACCCCGAGCAGGAGGCTGAATCCCTAATCACCTTGGCTAATAGCTAAGGTTAAGATTTTGTCATGGTTAATTTTAATACAGGCACGGAAAGGTTGCGGGCAATAAACAAAAATTCACAGAAGCCCACAACCTGCCCGTGACTTTTACTAAAACTAACCAGCATCTGGGGGTGGGGTTGACCACCGGGGGGACTGAAGCCCAAGCCACACAAGGAGGTGGGACTGACAGCTCCAGCCCCTGCCCCTTCCACAGTGGCTGAGGCAGGGGGCTGAAGCCAAAGAAGTCATGGAGGTTCATTAAAGTTACCAAATCTGTGACCAAATCATATCTTTACTAATAGCCATTAATGGACCTATCCTCCATGGACTTATCCAATTCTTTTTTTGAACCCAGTTATACTTCTGGCCATCACCACATCCCACGGCAATGAGTTCCACAGATTATTGTGTGTTGAGTTAAAAAGTACTTCCTCTTTTTTGTATTAAATGTCCTGCCTATTATTTTCATTGGGTCACTCCTGGTTTTTGTATTGAGTGAAAAGGTAAATAACACTTCTCTATTTACTTTTTCCACACCATTCATTATTTTATAGACCTCTATCGTCTCTCCCCTTAGGTGTCTCTTTTCTAAGATGAACAGCCCTAATCTTTTTAGTCTCTCCTCACAGGGAAGTAATTCCATACCCTTGATCTTTTTTGTTGCCCTTCTCTGAATATTTTCCAGTTCCACTAGATCCTATTTGAGTAGCACACCATGGATTTATGTAGTGGTATGATGATATTTTTTGTCTTTTTTTTTAATCCTTCTCTGAACGGTTCCTAATATACTGTTAGCCTTCTTGACCACTGCTAGGCAGTGAATGGAAGTTTTCAGAGAGCTATCCATGGTGACTCAAACATTTTTTTTTAATGGGAACAGCTATCTTAGAACCCAACATTATATCTGTATAGTTGGGATTATTTTTTTCCAATGTGCATTATTTTGCACTTAACACTGAATTTCATGTCATTTTGTTTCCCAGTTTTGTGAGACTCCTTTGTAACTTCACATGGTCTGCTTTGTAATAATTTTGTATCATGGGCAAACTTTGCAACTTCTCTGTTCACTCCCTTTTCCAGATCATTAATAAATATGTTGAACAGCCCAGCACCCAGTGTAGATCCTTGGGGGACACCACTGTTTGCCTCTCTGCACAATGAAAACAGACTATTTATTTCTACCTTTTGTTTCCTATCTTTCAACCAGTTACTGACCTATGAAAGGACCATCCCTCTTATCCCATGACTACTTAGTTTCCTTAAGAGCTGATGGTGAGGGAATTTTTCAAAGGCTTTCTGGAAATCCAAGTACACTATATCAACTAGATAAACTTTATCCACAACCCCAATCACTTATTTAGGTGCCTGTCTTTAGGCACTCAAACTACAGGAGCCCAAACAACATCTACTTTCATATCAGTGGCTGATGTCAAAAGAATTAGCAGTTTCAGTCCAGTTCTTATGGGACAAGTACCTACAAGAACCACCGTCACAAACTGCACCATTGTTAGCAGAGACCTACAACTGAATGAACATGAACCATGAACTATCTTCTCACCCTTGGTTAACATAGTCTACGGTAATTTAAATATAAAATGCATGGGGCACAATTTGCCTATCACACCATATTTGACCTGCTGTAACTCCAGTGACTTCTTTGGAGCTACTCTTAATTTACAAAGATGAAGTGAGAGGGGAATCAGCCCCATGATTTGCAAGTAGACTACTGTATTTCATTTTACAAATACAAATACACTGCAGTTAGGTGAATACTGGGCTTACATCCTCTCTTTCAGTATGCAATATCACTCAAACAGCATTTGGTATTTTAAACTCTCTTATCCAATCTACATATTTGTGAAGGGACAATTAAAGGACTAGTGTCTTACACATTTCTTACTATGAGAAACTCTTGGTGTCAGATCACAGGAAAGAAAGGATCATTTGGACTTTTTGCATTTTTGAGTGACTTTAAGTCTTGTCAAGGCTTGTGATTGATAGACCTGGAAGCTTAATGCCTCCCTTCTCTCTGTTCACTGAACAGATCCAGAATGGGTAGCAGCAATGCACTTTCCCTACATTGCCATACAAATGTGCCTTTTTTCTGTTCTTTTGGCTAATCCATTGCTATTAGCTTTGGAGAAAGCCATTTGTTCAAAACAGTTTGTGCTTGTATATGTGGCAGATTTGGAGGTGCCAATCCCTTTTGTTTTATAATTTGAGTTTTATTTTATTATTTTAATTTCTAGAAAGTGGTGCCCAAATAACCTGAGAGCTCAGCAATTCAGGCAGGGTTAACATGAGTTCTCTCCTGGCTTGCTGTGTTACCCAAATCTGATTGAAGGACAAGGATTCCAGAAGCTTGTCCAGCTGTGGTTTTATAATGACACCATTAGGTTTTGCTCCATAATCAAGGCCCCTAAAAGTCTGTGTAGCTCCAGGCTTAGGATCTGCGACAAGGTTAACTGAAATCTGCAGCAAGGATAACTACTTTAGCAGATTGTATCAGCAGGAAATATTTAAACACTATTTAAAAGGATTTTAAATAAGCAGATTTTATTTAACACTACACTAATGCACTGCAACAGAAAATGATACAAGAGAGCTGCTACAAATAAACATAATGCTTTCCTCCCTGGCCTCCGGATCTGTACAGTTAAGTCCAGTGAATGGACTAGAGTCTTCCATTTGAAGTTGGAACACAGAAATGACAGACTCAGACAGTCCCAATTGCCCTTTGGTTTTGTGCCTGCTGAATCTGCATTCTGGGTCTGAAGAATTAATTACACTAGTACAGGTCACTGGCAATGTCAGTGTTGTCAATTCAGGTGTATCAAATGTGCTTTCTTAAATATATATATAGATATATATATAACATTAAGGGAAGCCTACTCCTTCCATAAACCTGGTGTAATCTGCCCTCTAGTGCTGGGTGCATCAATACAACTATTTTGGGGGTTTTTATAGTGCTCATCATAATGTTTAAGTATTTTGGCCCACATGAAACCTGCAGCAGGGATGATGTTCTTTTTGTACTGCTTTGGGAAGTATGTTGCTTGCTGTACTGCCTTATGATCTGGATGTGTCATTCAGTCATATGGGAATGGTGACTGTTGAACTGTAGCCCATTAGAGCAAGACCCTGAAAATGACAACTGGACTTCAGTTCATATCTCTTTGTGTAACATGGGTAGTATTTCAGGTGAAGATGAATATTCTATTGCTCACACTAATACAGCAGGTGCCAATGCTTCCAGAACAAACTAGAGTTTTAAATTCATTAACTGGATGCCAAGGTTATATTGATGTTGAATGACTCTTTGGAATAGGTTATCCTAGGACCAAGTGAAACAGAAGACTTGGCTCTTTCAGACATTTACAAATATTATACTTCATCTTTGAAGATAGGAAACAATCCCACAGTGGCTCCCACAGAAATACTACAGTATCTAGCAATTGTAAACTGTCAGGGCAAAGAGTGTCTCTTCTATATTTCTACAGCACCCAGCACAATGGGGCTCCAATCTTGACTGCGGTCTTTGGGTGCTACCATGCTATTCAATATTTAATTAGAATAACCATAGAAATAACAATCATATGATCTAACAGGCCTTTTCCTCTTTGTGATGCCCTGACTGGCGATCAAACTCTGCAGTTCAAATGTTTTCTGGATTTCCCTTCATTTAAGTCATGTTTAATTGTACAGTAAATAAAGTGTTGACACAATTGTGATGGATTCCTAATAATAAACGCAAAATCAGTAGAATTTTATAGGTGTGGAAAGGACAAAAAAAAGTCCAAAAGTGTTTCTCGAAGAAGTATGGCATTTGTGCGATCACATATATTAAAGATACGGTTTATCATTGATTTCAAGAAAAGAATTCATATAAGTGTTGACTAATTTTGGGTGCTTCAGTTTCTGAATATTTGACATAGTGGGCCCTGATTTTAAGAGATGCTGAACTCTCACCCCATCCCTATTATTAATCATAGAATTCAACAAGTCTCCTCATTCTCTTCTCCAACTCTGATCTGTCTGGTCTTACAAAATATGTCTTTCAGCATTCAAGTTCAAGAACAACTTGAGCCTAGGGTTGCCAACTTTCTACTCGCACAAAACTGAACACCCTCGCCCCGTCTCTGCCCCTCCTCTGAAGTCCCGCTCCTGCCTCACCCCCGCTCACTCCATCCCCCAGCCCCCCGTCACTCGATCTCCCCACCCTCACTCACTTGCTCATTTTCACCAGGCTGGCTTGGGGGCTGGGGTGTGGGAGGGGGTGAGGGTGCCAGCTTGGGACGAGGGGTATGGCATGCAGGAGGGGGCCATGGGGTGGAGCCACGGGGTTCAGAGTATGGCAGGGGGCTCTGGGTTGAGGCAGGAGCGTGTGAGGACTCTGGCTGGGGGGTGCAGACTCTGGGGTGGGGCTGGGATGAGGTTTTGAGGTGTAGAAGGGTGCTCTGGGCTGGGACCGAGGGGTTCGGAGGGCAGGAGGGGGAAATCAGGGCTAGGGAGGGGGTTGGGACATGTGGGAGGGAGGGAGAGGGTTCCATCTGGGGATGAGGGGTTTGGAGTGCAGGAGTGTGCTCTAGGCTGGGACTGAGGGGGTTGGAGGGAGGAGGGGGATCAGGGCTGGGGCAGGAGTTTGGGGCCCAGAAGGGGGACAGGGGGGCAGGTTCTGGGTGGCACTTGGGGGTGGGGGCAGTGTGCAGAGCCCCCTGGCAGCCCCTACGCATTGGAGCCTGAGGAGGACATGCCACTGCTTCTGGGAGCTGCACAGCGCAGAGGCTAGCAGGAAGCCTGCCAGCCCCTCTGTGCAGCGTCGCCAACCGGACAGTCAATGGCATGGTCAGCGGTGCTGACCGGAGCCACCAGGATCCCTTTTTGACTGGATATTCGGGTCCAAAACCGGACACCTGGTCACTCTACTTGAGCCAGCCAACTGTTACTTATTCCTATAGGTTATCTTCTTCTCTCTCTTTCTAAGGCTTACCCTTGTCTTTATACTCCAGAAAAACTAAATGATCAAAAGTGACATATCACAGACACCAGAAAAGATTATTATTTGTAATTTAACTGTAGAAAGCCACCGAATGTGAGCCAGATCCACAGCTGTTGTAAACTGGCACAGCTCTATTGAGCTAGTTGAAAATCTGGCTCTGTGACTTGTTCGGTGAAGTATCCCTTTCCTGAAATAATGCAAACACTATTCTTTCTTACTGTGTGGCAGAGAAAATAACAGTTTCAAACAGATGAGTATTAATAGGAATATTTTTCTTTTAAAGATTCACAATCAGAGTCATTACTATATGCAAGAGAAATTAAATGGACCAAATTTGTTAGCAGTGTCAAGTATGCAGTGCTGGAGAAAATGCAGACTTTTACATCCTCAGTGTGCTCAGTGTCAAAGTTGGAGATTACACTCTACAGTGATGGAAATATAAACATTTTGTGTGTCACATATATCTACAAGTAATGTCTTTCTTGGCTTCACCAGGTTAGATAATCAAATGTGTTTCACTCTAGAAAAGAAGACTATTTTCACTACAGGCTTTTACCAGAAACTTTTCTCACAAAAGTAGCCAGCTCTCAGATGACATGGGAGGGAGAAATTTTGCTCAGATTTTGACAATCAATCATCACTAGCAATCTCCTCAGAAAAGTTTGTGCTATATTATTATTTCTTTGCGCATTATAAGTTGTGCTGGCAGCAATGCCTAGAATTAAAGTTGTCTGATACTTTTCATTATAAAACACAGTTTTCACTTGTTTACAACTTTGCCAAACTTTAACCACTTGTGCTGAAACTTTCTTTCCATGCTGTCTGCCTTGAGCTGATTTTAAAAAAATGTTTTGGCTAAAATAGGTCAGCCATTTATGAGAATGATATTAGATAAAACTACATTGTTTTGCTAATGTGAAAAAAAATCTTACAAATGTTTCATTAAGAAGCTCTAGAGACACCATGCTCTGGCAAGGGGTGTTCCCTAGGGGCCAGAGAGGTGCTTTTTGATGTCCCTAGGAAAATCTACCCAATTTGGCCAAATTATATGCCTCTGAAAAACCAGTATGCACATGCTCAGTAGAAGCCAACAGCACTAACCTTCACACCCAAAGCAAAAACAAACAAACAAAAAAACAGGCAGGAGAGACAGATACAACACTGGAGAGTCCCAGAATCTGGCTTTTAATCCTTTGATTTTATCACTGTGCAGATATAGCCCTTGGAGAAGAAAGATTACTTTGTACCACTTTGTAATGACTCCTCCAGTTTACAAAGGAGCAGATTGCAGGTTATGTAAGGAAACAAAGGCCCTTCCACTTTAGCAACAAAAATGACATTTCTTTGATTAAAATTAGAGCCAAGCATAAATCTAGGCTAGAAATCTGAATAGTCCTGAGTCAGAATGACTTGGATTTCTGGTGACCTAAATCCCAACCTTCTGACTCAGATCACATTTCTTCCCCTGGGCTCCTTCCACATTTCCAGCATACCTCAAGCAGAGTGAGAAATTAGCAGCAAGATAAAGGTGGCACAGAAGCAAACAGTCATACATGTCATGTCCCATATGGTAAGAGAGAATGAGAAAGTGACTCATGTCACACCAGTTCAGATGAGGAGACTATCAATCTTCTTCCATTTAGCAACTAATATCAGTTAAAAAGCAAGAGATTTACAAATATGGTGCACTCTTGGTGAGAAGCAGGGACTCCATTGGAAGGAAACTGGGTCTTACTGAATAACACTAAATGGGGCAATGGTAGGGGCTTCCACATGGAAGAGGAGACATATTTACAGGCAGTGAACTAAACTGGCCTGCCCTCTGAAAATTGTCTTTGACTCTATCAGAGTTGCAATCAGCTAGTCCCATTTTGGTGAAACTGTGTTCTGCTGTCTCTGGGGAGATGGGGAGTTTCCTAGTAGACCTATCAATATATTTTCTTCAGTAATCAAATTCAGGGACTGAAACTGTAAGCCTTTGCCCATTTCAAAAAACAAAGGGAAACCAAACTTACGTTAAGGTACTGAAACGTTCATATAAATGTTTGTGCCAGGAGCAGAAACAGAAATGCTACATTACCGTGAGAAAGGTGGTTCTTCCATTATTTCCAGATATTACCACAAAAACGAGTACTAAAAATGTCATTAAAAGTCTGTTCTTTAGGCTAGTTTTACAGAATCGGGTCTGGCTGGAAAAGTCTCAGATAAACATCCAACATTTTGGATGATGAGCCAAATATTGAGCCTTTTGAGAGTAGCCTACCCTTAATTGCTGGTAGGAAAATTATAAAAATTATCTTGACTGCAGTTTCAATAGATAACTCTTCATTACAGCTTAGAGAGTAGTTATCAGTCACGATGTAATCTGATATGCACTTTTAAAAAAACCACTAGCATGGTGAACATATTCCAAAAATGTTTTTCACACTTTCTAATTCATGACCATTTTGCAAATACATGCTATGGGGCAGAGCACAACCCTAGTAACAACATCAGCACAAATCTTTCAATAATGTTTTTAATAAGAAGACTGGAAGCACATGTATTTTTGCTTCCAAATTTTTAAAAAGAATGTTATGGGACAGTAATAAGAGATTAATGGAGATCTTGGAAAAAAAGATAAATGGTACTACAAGAATACCAGAAAACTGGGTGCAGGAAGGGGGTGAAACTAATTGAACCTATATTTTTGATAAATATTTATTTTTTGCAGAAGAAAAATGCATACTAGTTTAAGCTGTCATTATGCTAACCTATATCCTATTTTTCATATTATTAGTAATATATAATGTGGTAGTTTATATTCAAAAATAAAACCAGAATGTATATACCTCATGTATTTATCCAGAAATACAACAAGGTTACCATGGTTACAAAAAATCCATTACCTTTGAATACAGAATGAAAAAGTTTGACTTAAAGTGTGCGCTATTTATTATAGCAAACATCAACAGCCTTCAGGAGGTTCTCTAACTGGATTCATTTTTCAGTGTCAGAACTGACCCACCGCACTAGTAGCTTATGGCCTGTGCAAATAAAAAAAATGAACTATGCATTTTTAAAAATGTTTTGTACTAACTCAAAATGCAGAAATGTCTTTGAGGTCTTATAATATGCAAAGGTGTTATAGTAAAAAGAAAGTAAGACCCTGACCCTCCTCTATCCTGGGTAGATTATGATTTTAATATCTTTTTTGGTTTTACACCTATCTACAAACATGAATAAACTGTGACTGAACTCGACTATTCCTTTTGCTGCACAAGGCTATACATAGTTCATTATTTTTATTGTATGATAATCCTGAATGACTAATTTGTGGTATGTTGATGAAAAAAAAGGTTAAAGTGAAAGTAAGATGTCAGATGACTGTACATCAATACAAACAGCCAATGAGGGTCATGGAGCTGCTATGTAATAATCTAAGAATACAGATATGTAAAATAGATATTGAGATAGACTGTACAAGTTATATTGGAGGTAGTGAAATGTTTATTATATGCTCAAATTCAATGGGGGCTGTGCAGGAAGGCAACACAGAGAAGGCCATCCAGACACACATTTGAAAGACAATGAGGAAAATTAGTAGCTTGGGGGATCTTACCTCCTATCTCCAACACGTTTCAAGCCTCGTTTTGCCAAAGCTGAAAGTTACCAGATCAAAGGACTATAAAAAGTTAAAAGGAGACTTGATTTCTGTAAAGGGGGGGGGGTGATAAAAGGACTGAGCAAGATTTAAAGACTCCCCAAGGCAGGGAGGGAAAGTACAGGTTTGTGAGTTAAGGGAATAGATGATCACCCAGTCAGAGTGAGGCTCTGTGGAGGAGTCTATAAGGAAGCTAGATCTACCAGGATCACCATGTGGAAAATGGTTAGATATCTTGTAAGCGAGACATGTATTTGGTCTGTTTTACTATTACAAGATCTGTTTCTCTCTTAAATTCTTTTGCTCTAATCAATACTTTGCTATAAGAAGGGTGTCTGGTCACTGGTGTCATTGCTCCTGAAGGGAATAGAACTGCAGGCTCCGAAGATACATCAGGCCTGCTGAGGCAATCACAGTTAGGACTTGGGGATGGCAGTCTACGATGCATGCCTAGAGCAGAAGAACCACGTGCTTTCACTCCAACACAGGAGACAGCTACAGGCCTGAGAACTGAGAGGAGGGTGCATTTGACAAGACCAGGAAGGGTTAGATGTGCAGTTAGCCCATTGACTGTGACATACCCATCTTAGGAGTCACCACTATATAACTCACCTTTGACAATATATTTAGTTCCATTTCCAGTGTAGATTGATACAGCATCCATATATAAAGCATACTGTGTTATAATACCATTTGGTCTCGTTGGAGGACTCCAACTCAGTAGTAAAAATGTGGGAAAGGATATAGCTGTAGGTGGTTGTACGTCTTCAGGGGCTGTAAAAATATTAAATAAATAAATATTGTGCATATATAACTATATATTGTAATGTTTTTGGGTACACAGATACACATCCACTCATGCAAATATCTATATCTACAGATATAAAAAAACCCCAAAACTTCACAATTATAAATCAAGTATACAGACATGAAACCATTATAACAGTGATATTCCAGGTCATTTAGCTTTTAGTGATTGATTGCTATTAGAAATATGCTCACTTAACATTATATATTCATTAGGAGGTCTTGTGGCTATAAGATGCCAACTACATTTTTGAAACTGTGCTACCAACAAGAGGGTGTCTCTCACCACTTGCCATGAGGAAAACCTGGCATGTTTATCAGCACTGATGGTTTAGGTCTCCTGGGTGATTTCTTCTCTGGTTTCTTTTACTTTTTCCTTTTGTGAAAATCCCTTGTGTGTGCACATCACCACTTCTGACAATATTGGGAAATTCCCTATGCATTGTTTAGCGCAATGGATCTTTCATATAACTGGTTAGCAAACCAATTTATGACAAGGAAGAAGGAAGGGACCTATCATTTATAGGTGGTAGAGCTGCTTGCCAGTTCAAGCACCGAGTAATTTTAAAGGATAACCACAAGACTTAACAATGATGTTAGAAATTAGTTACTAAGATAAAAAAATTTATACCTGAATGTCTAAAGTTAGACACCTAAATCTACATTTATCTTATTTTCAGAGATGCTCAGTGCCTGTGGCTCCATAAATTTCAAACAGAGGCTAGAACTTTTCACTTTTGAAAATCAGGCCACTATTTAGATGCCTAAATAGGGTTTTATGTGCCTAACTTTAAGCACTCAAGTATGAACATTTTGACCTAAGATATTTAACATTTTTTATTAAAACTAACCACCTGACCAAGAGCTTTAATTCCTCTCTCCTTGACTTCATATCTTGAAGCACAAATTGATTTTTTTCAAAATCACGGCTGTAGATATTATTAAGGCTATGTTTTAGTCACAGGTATTTTTAGTAAAAATGTCATGGACAGGTCCCAGGCAGTAAACAAAAATTCACAGCCTGTGACCTGTCCGTGACTCATACTATATATCCCTGACTAAAATTTGGGAGGATGCAGCCCAGTGGGGGGAGGAAGTGGAGGGTGGCCAGAGGGTGCTGCAGGTGTGACCTGCGGGGAACCATGGATACTGGGGGGGGAAAGGAGGGTACAGCCCAGTGGGGGTGGGGTGCGCAGCCCAGGGGGATCCCACAGGTACTCAGGGAGGCTGTGGCCTGGGGGGACGCCACAGGTGCTGGGGGGGGGAGGGTGCTGCAAGTGTGACCTGCAGGGAACCATGGATACTGGGGGGCGGGGGAAGGAGGGTACAGCCCAGTGGGGGTGGGATGCACAGCCCGGGGGGATCCCACAGGTACTCAGGGAGGCTGTGGCCTGGGGGGATGCCACGGGTGCTGGGGGGTGGTTGGCAGGACTTGGGCAGGTTCCCTACCCGCCCCTGGGAAGCAGTGACCTCCGGTTCCTAAGCTTCACATGCTGCCTCCACTCCACCCCAACCTCCAGTTCTGCAGCTCCCATTGGCTGGGAACCACAGCCAATGGGAGCTGTGGGAGTGGTGCCTGTGGGCAGAGGCAACATGTGGAGCTAGGATCTGAGGGAGAAGAGTTCCTGTCACCCTTCTGGCGATCCCCCCCCAGTAAGCACCACCTCACACCCTAGTCTCCAGTCCTGAGCCCCCCAACACCTAAACTCCTGCTGCTGGGGGGTGGAGAGTGGCCCAAGACTTCCCCAGCAGCACTGGATCAATCACTGCCCATCGATCCAGCCGGTAGTGTAGACAAGCCCAGAGTTCCAGCCCAAGCTACGACTTCCAAGAGCTATCCACACAGCTATTTGTAGAACACTAGCCCAAATCTCTCAACCTGGGCTGGGAGGCTCACTGCCATAGGTTGAATAGACATACTCTCAAAGGTCCAGTTCTGCCTCCCTTGTAGTGAATTAAAGCATAACTCCACAGCAACACCTCTGAATATCATAAGGGTGGCAGAACTGGGGCTTACTCACTCTGGCAGGAATATCTGGTAATTTACAAGCACTATTTTGGCGTTAAAAAATTCATATGTAAACCTTCCCAACGTGAACGTGTATCTTCAGAAATGAGCATTTTTTTTCTGAATCACATAGAATTCCTGTATTAGCTAGTACATTTACTAAGCTGAACAAATAAGAAAAATAATTTTAAGGAAAATTGTAATATGCAATAAAGCAAATATATGATAATATTGGATTTCCTTACGTATGGCATTGGCTCCATTAACATTTTTTTGCAGAGGAAGCCCACAAATAATGTAATTTTAATAGATAATGAAATGAGTAATAAGTTATCAATTCACTAAAATATCAGTGTATTTAACAACATCCTACAAAACTATAATTGGAATTAAGGATTTAGAACTGGATTGGTACTCTTAGTAGACATCAAAGGATTGACATAAAAACAATGCTCAGATAATTGCAGATGGCAAAAACCCCTCAGGATAAGCCTAGCAAACCTGCTTATTTTGGTAAAATTTTCTCTCATTGTAAACATTTAGCCTACAGGCAATTGGAAGTTCCATTATATGTGTCCTCATGCCCCGCCACAAGGCTAACCAGTGCACATAGGCTAACCCCCCACAGTTCCTTCTCTACCGCAGAGTCATTGACAAGAACTGAAGTAGAGGGGAGGAAGGTGGGTTGTGGAGCACCCATAGGGACACATCTCAATGAACCATTGTTACTACACAAGGTGAGTAACTTCCTCTGCTCCTTCAAGTAGTATCCCTTCGGGGTGCTCCACTGTAGGTGACTCCCGAGCAGTAGCCCCACTGGAGGCTGGCACTTCGGAGTCGAGTCAGTTACAGATGACAGTACTGTGGAGCCAAAGATGGCATCAGAGGTGGAGTCCCCAATCGCACAATGTTCTGTGAAGGTATGGACAGATTTCTGTTGTAGCGACATTCTTGAGGAAGGCAACAGATGAAAATATCAACCTAGTGGAATGTGAGAATACCATCTGGAAGTGTCATGTTGTGAACCCGATAACATTGTCTAATGTAGTTTGAGACCCACATGGAAAGTCTCTGGGCTGATATTGCTGAGCCCTTGGATCTTTCCGCAGTAGAAAGGAAAAGCCTAGGAAACTTCCTAAAAGCCTTCGCCCTATCCAGGTAAAAGGCCAGGGAGCTCCTAACGCCTTGTGTGTGCGGTATAGCCTCCCTGTTATCACGGTGTGGCTCAGGGTAAAAAGTTAGAAGGTGGATAATTTGGTTCATGTGAAAAGGGGTGGTCACCTTAGGTGTGAATTTCAGGTGTGGCCTGAGTGTGACCTTGTCCCAAAAGAATACCGTGTAGGAAAGATGTGCCATCAGAGCTGCTATTTCCCCTATTCTCGTAGCCAAGGTGATTGCCACCAGGAAGACCGTTTTCATTGACAGGTATGTAAGTGAACAGCCAGGGGTTCCAAGGGAGGTCTAGTCAGGCTTTTCAACACTAGATTTAGATCCCATGTAGGGTTGGGATGTCAGGGTTGTGTAAAAAGGTTTACTATACTCCTGAGGAATCATTTTGTGGTTGGGTGTGATAGCTCTGAGTAGCCCTCTGCTTATCGGTGGAAGGCTATTATAGCCACTAAGAGAACTTTGAGTGAACTGAGAGATAGTTCCCATTTTTTTAAGAGTCAGTGCACAGTCTAGGATCTTTGGAAGAGTAGTGGATGTTGGAGAAATTTGTTGAGAATTACACCAAGTCTGAAATCTGGATAATTTTTTTGTGGGTAAATACAGTATGTTGTGGATTTTCTACTGTTTAATTATACCTCTTGTACCTCCTCCAAGCAGGAACTTTCTATGCATTTGAAACATGAAGGAGCCAAGCCTTGATACGGAGAATCCCAAGGTTGGGATGTAGAGTACATCCTTTGTTCTATGAATGGAGGTATGGAGTGGACTGGAGAGAGATTGGTGGGCATCTTGAGAGCTGTGACAGGTAAGGGTGATAATTCTGTCTCAGCCAAGTGGGAGCAATCAGTATGACATGTGTACCGTCTCATTTTTAATAGGATTTTTGACAGTAGGGGAAATGGAGGAAAGGCATGGAGGAAGGTCCATTGCTTAGGGAATGTTGCCCCAGCCCTGCTCTAGAGCAGTAACATAGACATTTCTTGTTCAATAAAGTGATGAACAGGTCTGTGATCAGAGTCCCCCACCACCTGAATAGGTTGTACAGCACTGCTGGGTGCATCTCCCCTTCCTGGTCATGTGGGAACCTGCAACTTAGACTGTCCACTATCGAGTTTTGTGTGCCTGGAAGATAGACTGCTGATAGTGTAATGTGGGAGATGCACCAGTTCCATAACGTTAGTGCTTCTGCACAGACAGAGGGTGATCTGGCTCCTCCCTGTCGATTTATGCAGTACATGCATGCTATGTTGTCTGTTAGGACGCTTTTGTGTGTGTTCCCTTGATCAGTGGGAGGAAGTGGGTGCAGGCACTGCTGACCACCCTGAGCTCGAGGAGGTTGATGTGGAGGCATATCTTCATGGACAACCATTTGCCTTGTGTTGTAAGGTTGTTTAGATGCATTCCCCATCCTATGAGGGATGCGTTGGTGGTGAGAAGTACCAACTGGGAAGTTTGCAAAAAGGGCATCCCTTTGCAAATATTTCCTGTGTTTTTCCACCAGTACAGGGAGTTTTTTACCTTGGTGGACAGTGACAGAGGTTTATCTTGTCCATCTCTATTTAGTCTGTAGACTGAGCTGAACCACATCTGGAAACACTGCATGTGAAGCCTGGAATGAGGTATCACCGCTGTGCCAGCTGCCATATCCCCCAAAAGTTGGAGGCAGTGTCTGACTGATATTTGGGGGCTGTTTCGTATTGTCTCTATGAGCACACCCCAGGAGAGGAACCTGTGCTGAGGCAGGAGTACTTTGGCCTGTAACAAGACGAGGTCAGTCATTATGAATTCTAGGCATTGTTCTGGGATGAAGGTTGATGTCTGGGTGTTGATCTGTAAGCCCAGTTCCGTGAATAAGTCTACAGCAATTTTGGTAACCTGACAAGCCTCGTTGAAGGAGCACGCTCTCAGGAGGCAATCATACAGGTAGGAGTAGATCATGATCCCCTGGGAGCATAGGCGAGCACCCACTACTGAAAGAACCTTGTAGAATACCCTCGAAGCCGATGACAACCTGAAGGGGAGTACTCTTTACTGATAGTGGTGTTGTCCTAGGGTAAACATGAGGAACTGTCCGAGAGATAGTAGGATTGAAATATGGAAATAAGCATCCTGAAGGTCAAGGGCCAAAAAAAAGTCTCCCTCTGCCAGTGCTGGAATAATCATTGCTAGAGTGACCATCTAGAATTTTTGAGCTTTGACAAACTTGTTGAGTGCTCTGAGGTCCAGCATAGCTCTCAATCTCCCTTCCTCTGGGGTTTTAGGAAATAACAAGACTAAAAACCTTTGCCTCATAGATGTTGAGGTACTGGTTCTATGGTTCCTAACTGGAAGAGGCAATCTCTCTCTTTTTGTAGTAAACTCTCATGAGAAGAGTCCCTGAAGGACGGGAAGAGTAATGATGGAGGGAGGCAAAGTGGATGGAATACCCATTTTGAATGATTTCCAAGACCCATTGGTCCAATGTTATGCATTCCCAGGTCCTGCGGAACATGGCAAGGTAGTAGCTTAATTGGTAGAATGGGTTAGCTGTAGCAGATGAGGGGAGTGGTCTGTCAGCACCTCAACTAACATGTCAAAATTGATATCTTAAGGTAGACGGTTGCAACCTGGAAGGCTGTGGACCTGACAGTTTGCGTCCGGAGAACCTAGATTTATTTCTCTGAGGTTCATAAAAGCATTGAATCTGGTATCAGGAGGTACGGGCTTTATGTTGGGGCTGTGGACTAAATATTGTTTTTTGTCCAGGTATATAGATTCCTAATAAGTAGAGAATGGCCCTGAAATCTTTAAAGGTATGGAGAGACACATCAGTATTCTCTGCAAACAACTTAGTGCCTTCAAAGGGAAGGTCTTCAACAGTTGTCTGCACCCCTTTAGAGAAACCTGAAAGGTGTAACCATGGCATACATCGCATGACCACCGTCATGGAGATGGACTGGGCCACTGTATTGGCTGCATCGAGGGCTGACTGGAGAGTTGTTTTGGCTACTAGCTGCCCTTCCTGGATGATAGCTCAGAATTGGTTGCACTGTGACTCTGGGAGATGATCAATAAAGCTGTTGAGTTTTGAATAATTGACATAATCATACTTCGCTGTTAAGGCTTGATAGTTTGTGATTCGAAACTGCAATGTGGCTGAAGAGTTGGCATTCGGCCCAAAGATGTCCAAGCATTTCCAATCCCTATCATAGGGAGTGGATCTCATTTGGTTTTGACGGGACTGGGAGTTTGCCACATCCATAAGAATGGAGTTGGGGGAAGGGTGAGAGAAGAGAAATTCCAACTCCCCAGACAGGATGTAATATTTTTTATTGGCCCATTTACAAGTAGGCCTCACTGATGCTGAGGTTTGTCATATAGTGTTGCAGGTCCTCATTGATGGGGAAAGCTATTCTGGAGGTTGAGAAAGAGTGTGGAACGTCAAGGAGTTTGTAATGAATGTCCTTGACTTCCTCCAAGGGTATCTGCAGTGTGTCTGCAACTTTTTTTGCCAAGCCCTGGGAGAGCTGGAAATCATCATCTAAGGATGGTGGCAGGGCATGAATGCCTCATTTGGAGAGGAGGAAGCAGGGGCGGCTCCAGACCCCAGCACGCCAAGCGCGTGCTTGAGGCGGCATGCCGCGGGGGGGTGCTATGCCGGTCCCTGGGAGGGCGACAGGCAGGGCTCCGGTGGACCTCCCGCAGGCATGCCTGTAGGAGGGCCACCAGAGCCACGGGACAGGTGACCGGCAGAGCGCCCACTGCGGCATGCCGCCCTGCTTGGGGCGGTGAAATGTCTAGAGCTGCCCCTGGGAGAAAGAGATGTAACTTCAGAGTAACTTCTTCTTCAACTCCACCCTCATATTCCTCCATGATCTCTTCTGAAGGTTTTGAGGTTCTGGATGCCATAGCCGAAGGGGAATGTCTCAAGGGCTTATGAGTGAGGCTGGAAGCCTGAGAAGTGTGGGGGTGATATGCACCCAGGTATCCCAGTATGGCCACTGGGGCAGTGGAATAGAGCCCAGTGGTGGTGCCCATGGTTGGTCATATGCCAGTGGGGGGGGGGGAAGATTGGGGGTATACCCAAGGAGCCTCTTGATAACAGACATATATGAGGGTGCATTGCCTCCCTCCGAAACTGATGGAGGGAGGAACTACTCTACACTCATAGAATATCAGGGTTGGAAGGGACCTCAGGAGGTCATCTAGTCCAAACCCTGCTCAAAGCAGGACTAATCCCCAGACAGATTTTTGCCCCAAATGGCCCCCTGAAGGATTGAACGCACAACCCTGGGTTTAGCAGGCCAATGCTCAAACCACTGAACTATCCATCCCCCGTCCCTGGTGGGCAAAACTTGGCAGAGAAGGCACTTCTTGAAGCCTGCTGAGCCGGGTATACCTTGCTGGGGAAAGGGGTCCCCGACAAAAGAAGGGGGAAAATAAAGTTTTGTTTGTTTGCTTTTTGTTTTGGAAGAGAGATACAGAGGAAAAGGCTCCAACTAAAACTGAAGAGATTAAGTGCTAAAAATGCTAAAGAAGCTAATTATCGAAACAGACTGCTAATGGCTCTGTCTCTAGCCCAGGGCAGTTTAGAAGGAACTGAGGGGGATTAGCCTGTGTGCGCTGGTTAGCCTTGTGGCAGGGCATTAGGAGAGACAGTGCATGTGTGGGCCTAACCAACACGGCTATCAAAGTTCTCTGATCAGCAGTACAGGGACGGAAGCACACCTATAGGGACACTACTCAAAGTAGTAGGATTTCCTTATGCTTGTTTTAAACCTGCTGCCTATTAATTTCATTGTGTGACTCCCGGTTCTTGTGTTATGTGAAGAGGTAAATAACACATCCTTATTCACTTTCTGCACACCATTCATCGTTTTATAGATATCCATCATATCCCCTCGTAATAGTCTTTTTTCGACGAAAATTACAAGTCTTTGTAATCTCTCTTCATATGGAAACTGTTCCATCCCCCTAATCATTTTTGTTGCTCTTCTCTGTACCTTTTCCAATTCTAATATATCTTCTTTGAAATGGGGCAAACAGTATTCAAGGTGTGGGAGTACCATGGATTTATATAGGGGCATTATGATATTTTCTGGCTTATTATCTATCCCTTCCTAATGGGTCTTGGCATTCTGTTAGCTTTTTTGACTGCCACTGCATGTTCAGTAGATGTTTTCAGAGAACTATCCACAATGACTCCAAGAGCTCTTTCTTGAATGGGAACAACTAATTTAGACCCCATCATTTTGTATGTATAGTTGGGATTATGTTTTCCAATGTGCATTACTCTGCATTTATCAACATTGAATTTCATCTGACATTTTGTTTGCCCAGTCACCCAGTTTTGTGAGATCCCTTAGGGTATATCTTCACTACTGGCTGGATCGGCAGGCAGCGTTCGATCCAGCGGGGATCAATTTATTGCATCTAGTCTAGACGTGATAAATCGACCCCCAACCCCTCTCCCATTGACTCCTTTACTCCAGCTTGCGAGAGGCGCAGGCAGAGTCGACGGGGAAGTCACCGCGGTAAGTTGAGCTTCACATAGCTGAAGTTGCATAACTTAGATTGATCCCCACCACCATCCCCAGTGTAGACCAGGCCTTAGTAACTCCTCATAGTCTGCTTTGGACCTAACTCAGGGCTGGCTCCAGGCACCAGCCAACCAAGCACGTGCTTGGGGCTGCACCTTGGGGCAGGGCAGTGCTCGGGTTTTTTGGGGGTTTTTTTTGGTTCGTCGGGGCAGCGCTGGAGGGGTTTTTTTGTTTGTTTTGGTGGCGCAGCACTCGGGGAGCGGGGCTTCGGGTGGCGCAGCACGTGGGGGGGTGGGGCTTTGGCGGTGCGGGGGGGGCGGGGGCTGGTGTGGCGCTTGGAGGGGGCGGGGGCTTGGGGAAGCGCGGTGCTCGGAGAGAGGGTGGGGGCATGGAATGGCGCTCAGGGGGGCAGGGCCTTGGTGCGGCGCAGTGCTCTGAGGGGGATGGGGCTCCGGACGGCGTGGCACTTGGGGGGCAGGGCTTTGGATGGTGTGGTGCTCGGGGGGTCGGGGGCTGGTGCGGTGCTCTGAGGGGGGGCGGGGTGCTCTTCTTTTTTCTTGGAGTGGCAAAAAACTTAGAGCCGGCCCTGACCTATCTTGAATAATTTTGTATAGTCTGAAAAATTTGCCACATGTTTGTTTACCTCTTTTTTGACATGATTTATGAATACGCAGAACCGCACTGGTCCCAGTACAGATCTCTGGGAGACACTACTATTTACCTCTCTCCATTTTGAAAACTGACCTTTTAGCTAAAACCTGGTTCTAGAAAAGCACGTGAGTCCAGAGAGGTAAAGGGTTATTTTTTTCCCCACACTAATTCACCCATCCCTACAAAGAGTTGGGGCTTTGGCATAAGTTTACAGCTGATCCAAACTTTGTGGATGAGAACCATGTCTAATTTTAACACATTAGAAGTAGTGCGGTTTTGATTTTTCTAGTTTGCCTCTAATTTACATCAACTTGTGCTGAAGTCTTAGTTCCATGTTAGCACTGTATCACTATTTCTTTATTTAACTAATTAAAAAAAAAAGATGAATAGAAAAAAGAGGAGCCTATATTTGCTTCTTAAAAAACACACCACACACCAGATGGGAATATTTTTTTAAGATGAGTTTTGAAATTGTTTCACCTCATGGAAGACGAAATATTGTTTTACACATAAGGGTCAAATTATACTGATGTAAATCTGGAGTAACTGCTGATTTCAAGTGGATTACTTCAGCTTTAGGCTGATGTAACTGAGAGATGAATTGGACCTGGATCGTATGTTTAAGTGAGATAGGAGTTACATATGCTTCAGATCTTTTGGGAACAGTTCCTCCAGTAATTGATGCACAGTAGTTATTGAGCTGGTCTCTAAAGCCAGAACTGTAATATATTTTCCTTCTTCCAGCTCTAGATCTTAATGCAAGCTTAAGAAACCTTAATTTATGCTTGCAACTTTTAAGTTCCAAGTACAACAAAAAATGTGTAAGAGTTAAGAAAAGAAGCAGAAAATTGAGCAGTGATTAATAAATAGCTAAATTGGCATTCGGAGGTTCCATCATACTAAAATAATTGTTGCCTATGCTAGTGTTTAGCAGTTAAAAGAGACCATGGAAATCAACCGTTTGATTCTCAATTTCATACTGTGCCATACAATCAATTCTTTTTAGTCAGACTGTCTCTAGATTTACTTCTGAGCCATAGTAAAATGAGGAAGCTTTCATTAATCTTTCAGATGCTTCATATTAATGACAAGGCTCTTGCATGAACAATGTAACAGCAATTAAAAAGCCCATTAATCTGCATTACAGCTATTAAAGATGCATGTCATTAAAGGGTATGGAGTTTGATTCATTTTCGCACCCCCCCAAAAATGGAGCAATTATGCTCTGGCAATGCACTTTGTCATCAAATTAGGTTGGGGTTTTCCAGCAAATGGCTTTGCAGCATTTAGCTCTTCTCCTATTTTATTATTCATGACTGAAATGTGGAAGTCAAGACCTTTGAAATTACTTTACCTTCTTGTGGAGTGGAGATGTTCAATGCATGTGAGCTCTCAGTACAGCCAGCCAAAGTGCAAGCAGTTAGGGTTACACCATAGTTTGCGAAGGGTTGCAAGCCTGTCAACATGCCTACAACAGAAGAAATTAATGTTGCATATGTACACTATTCGGTCCCATGTATGTACATATACAGTCACAATGCTATAATTACATTGTCCAGCAATATTTACATAAAATAATATACTTACAGTAGTACAGGAGGAAAGGACAAAGCATTAAAACTTGCATTTCTAGTTCCCCATGGTTTGGAATAGTTTCTGCTTTTTAAAAATAAATCATGTTTTGTTCAGAACAATAGGCTAATATTGTGCCGCTGAAATCTTCCAGTTATTCTTTGTAAACTAGAAGTTATTTCAAGATTTCAGCAGCTTAAATACATATAACTATTGACTCAGCTTTTCTTCATCCCTTCCCCACCAAATTGTTTTACTTATAAGTTTTGTTTTTCCCAAAAAATGTCTAAAGTCTGGTATAAAACTAAAGAGATCTTCCTCTCAGGCATTAACACTGTTCTAAAAAGCTTCCCATTTTAATCCAAGATATCAAGCTCCTGGTACCATATGAAACAAATCATCTGAGTTCCATTACTTCAGTGGCATCGTATAATCCCCATGTTAATACACCACCACAGTAACGGAACCCAATTGACACAGCACCCAAGGATTCAACAAGGAAAGATTTGTATACTTGTGCTTTTTCAGGACTTATTGGTGTTAGTGAAGAGAGGTGGATAGAATTCTGTTATAAATCAGCCATGAGTGATACCAATTTGATTTCACTCCTGGATGCACTCCTGGAAAAAAAAAAAGGTCATCCTAGTACTCAAAAAAATGTAGGGATAGGTGTTACGATTCAGTGAGGAGTATTAGCGTAGGAAATCTCACAGTTATATTAAATTGGAAAATATAGAAGTACCACAGTGAAAGTGTACAAACGTTCAAGAAATCTGTCAAAGCATTAGCAGTTCCCATTTCAAAGCAGGTGAAATAATAAAATAATGTGAAGTGAAACTTCAGAAAAAAATAATAAAAAATGAAAGCAGACTCTTGCCGACTTTCAATGTGCATCATATTCTGATGTCCACTATGTATACACTGGCTTCCAAGTGTAGAATTCCACCTTAGGTGCCAAATTGTGCTATTTAGGCACTGTCCTGCACTGGGGCGATAAAAAGCTGTACTTTTTCATAAGCAGCTTGGGAAATAACTTTCTATTGAAAGCTACAAAATTATATTTAATTGGAAAATGCAGAGGTAAAGAGCTTGCCCTAAGATCCCCTCAGTGCAGTGTCATGATGCTGCCTCCTTCACCTCCTGCCCCCTTTGGCGTGATGTGTGCACTTGGAGGTGGATGTAGGTAGCAGTCCCTACCATTAACAGTCAATGCAGAAAATGTCCCTTCTTCTTGTGCAGGACATCACAGTAAATGTCAAAGTTGGTGCAGTTTTTCTTTGAGGTACACAAGTGACAATCCAAAGTGATGTATTCTCCTAGTATTTGCAAAGAAGCTTGCAGATGCTACAGTTTTCCAGACCAATCTTTCACTGAAATGGAGATGCTTGGTTTATTCTTATACTTGACTGAAAAATCATGAAAGCTCGCAGATGCCAAAATCTTTCAATTTATCTCTTTGAGGGCCTGATTCTACTCCCTTACCCCAGTATAAATCAGGGGTAACTCCAGTCAATGTAGTTCCATTTAAGAGTAAAAATGGTGAAAGATCAATACCCTCCCTCTATGATCATAGTTCTTGATTCTGCTAATCATCAGTTGATAATGGAAAGCTGCACTGACACCTCTGAATCTAATGTAAATGCTACAGCAGATACACTGAAGGCAGAGCAGGATCAGCAGCAGTACCAACAAACTTTGCCTGTAATCTTTCGATGATGGAAGACAGCAATTTGAAAGCACATTGAATAAGCATAAAGTAGGCATTATTGAGGTTTTTAAAGTTTTAGCATCCCGTGTAATGCAGGAATGCAGGCATCTGTATTAAACTATTTGGCACCAGCATCTCCAGGGAATCGCTCTGCTAAGCACTAATGCATTTTGCATTAATACTTAACATTGACACATACCTAGTGTGGGGGGCAGGAGGGAGAGGGGAAGGACGAAGAGGAAAGTAAAACCACACAGTTTGAATTACCTTGAGCCAATAAATAGGTGCATGAACCAATGTATCCAAATGTGACATTTGCATGTTCTCTGCTGTGAGAAGTGTGGTAGGGGATATTTTGTTATACATCAAGTGCCTTTTCACATTGTATTCTGCTGTGCTTTTGGATGCAATTTAGTTGTATTTTACATTTAGCAGCCATAGCTTATTCTCCTTATGAGATAGTGAGTTAATACTCCTTGAATTTTTTGTTGGGAGACATTCTGTGGGGTCTCCAATGGCTTCAGGCACCACCCGCAGCAACAGTACATCCAGAAAGATGCCCAAAGCACTGGAGGAATTTTTATTTATTTATTTTACAAAATGCAAAAATATTACATGCTGTATCTGCGCTGCATTAGATTTTACATATTGAATCATCTGACAGGGATGTGAAGAACAGTGGGCTTCTAAAAATCATTCTTTGTAAATCTTGTTCATTTTTTTTTAGTAAAGGCTTATACAGAGAAATTCACTCTTTTCCTTTACACATAACATGTCCACTATTTTGCCAGCAACAAGGAAGCAGATGAACTAAATAGGTAGGCAACGGAAAGTGCAGTTTTTATTTACATACTTCAATAAACTACTTTTTTCCTCAGCTGCCAACCTAGCTATTTGGCCAGCATCCGCTGTAATCTGTTCTCCTTCATTATGTTAATCTGTGGGCGGAAAGATTGCTGTCATCTTCAAATCGCTTGTACAGCAATGGTAAACACCTTGGCCTGTCTGTAATTGGACAGGTGTCTGCTTTGGTGTCACTCGGCTTTTAATTCAATTAAAGAACTGGCTGCTCTTCTCTCATTACTCGCTCATTTTCCTCTGCACTTTTAGTCAGCTATTGAAATTTACACCCGGTGCCTGCCTATCCCAGAGTCAGCAGTCCCATAACAAAGATCAGCTTTGATATACGTGCTTTAATTTATAGCAGAGCAAAGAAAATTATGTAATCTTGTTACAAAACTGCCCTGAGACCCATCTGAAAATGGTAGAGGGTCTTTTAAATAGTTTAACTCTTAATTTGTACACTATCATGTCAGCATCTCTTAAAGGCAATACTTGACATCCAGGTAGATAGTTCATGCGGCTGCATCACAAAGTGATGTTAACCACTGTGACAAAGTTCCTCCTCTCCCTTGGTGGGTCCTGCGCTTATTGGCGGATTTGCTCACCTCACAGTTTCACCCCGTGGGTCAGGAAACAGCCCAGAGACATTTCCCTCTGGTAGAAGCCACAGTCCAGGTCAATTCTTCCTGTGTTTGATCAGGAGTTGGGAGGTTTGGGGGGAACCCGGGCCCACCCTCTACTCCAGGTTCCAGCCCAGGGCCCTGTGGACTGCAGCTGTCTAGAGTGCCTCCTGGTACAGTTGCACGACAGCTACAACTCCCTGGGCTACTTCCCCATGGCCTCCTCCCACCATCTTTGGCCTCACCACCAGACCTTCCTCCAGATGTCTGATAACGCTTGTACTTCTCAGTCCTGCAGCAGTAAGCCTACTCACTCTCAGCTTCTTGCACACCTCTTTCTCCCAGTTCCTCGCACACACTTCCTCTCCTCTGGCTCCCTGGCTCCCTTTGGCCTGACTGAAGTGAACCCTTTTATAGCATCAGAGGGACCTTAATTAGAGTCAGGTACTTAACAGCCTCACCTGACTCTTAGCAAGTTAATTGGAGTCAGGTGTTCTCATTAGTCTGGAGCAGCCCCTGCTCTGGTAACTCAGGAAACAGAAAACTGCGTATCCAGTGGCCAGTATATCTCCCTTCTACTACTCTGCTGTTCTCAACTGGCCTGGGTCTATCACACCACACAAATTCTGCCCTCAGATATGCATCCACAGCTACCACTGAAGTAAATAGGAACTGTGTGGATAAACCAGTGGGTGGAATGGAATGCTTAGTAAATGTTACAGTCAAAGCTGCTTGAAATTATAGAACGTTACCTCTGCAATAGAATCATCCTCCCAACATTTGAGTTACGAGATCCCCAGTCTTGTTCAGCTTGCTACTGAAGTACAGTTGAATTCTTCTAGGTTTTAAATTTAAATCACAGAATCAGTTCCAAGCCTTAAAATCCACATGGTGGATTATAGACAGTAAATCAATCCAATGCACCACTCTTTCTGCCCACTAAAAGGAACCTCAGGAAATAAATTAAAGTCCTAACACAGACATTTTGACGCAGTGACCCCATGAAACTGAGTAATGTCATTTGTTAAATATGGATGTAAAGTTAACTGTGTAACAGATCTGTAAACGCACACCTAGAACATTAAGCCCACTTGGTATGCAAAACTAGTATTTAATTTTCTATACTTTTATTAAAATATTTTTTACATTATTTGTAGTATTTAAAGATGGGATTTAGTAACAGTTTAGGAAGAAAAAACATGAGGATTATTCTCACATTATCTGAAATGGGGGAAACATGTAGGGAAATGGGTCCACAATACATTTATGGTAAAATAGAGGTCTGGTAAGATGACAGGTAGGTGACACGGCAGTAGAATGACTGTACCCAATCGGGCGTGGAATGTGGGGCAAACTCAAACAGCAACAGTTAAGATATTTGTACACCAATACAAGGAGCCTCAGTAACAAACTGGAGGAACTAGATATTATAGGAATAACAGAAACATGGTGGAATAGTAGCCATGATTGGACTACAGTATTGAAAGGTATGGGCTGTTGAAAGAAAGAAAGAAAGAAAGAAAGAAAGTTGAGTAGACTGTAGACTGTAAAGAAATTATCAGAGGGGTAGCCGTGTTAGTCTGGATCTGTAAAAGCAGCAAAGAATCCTGTGGCACCTTATAGACTAACAGACGTTTTGCAGCATGAGCTTTCGTGGGTGAATACCCACTTCATCGGATGCAAGAAAATTATGTAAAGAAATTATAAGTGATAGAATGGACAAGATAGAGTCTATTTGGGCCAAAATCACTTTGGGGAAGAAAGCTACCAGAGGATCCCCAATATAGTGCTTGAGGTGTATTACAGACCACCAGGATTTGATTTGGTTATGGACAGAGACCTCTTTAATGTTTTTAATTAACTAAATACTACTGGAAATTGTGTGATTATGGGAGACTTAAATTTCCCAAATATAGATTGGAGGACAAGTATTACCAAGTATAGTAGGGCCCAGATTTTCCTGGATGTAGTAACTGACAGATTTCTTCACCAGATAGCTGCTGAACCAATAAGAGGCTATGTCATTTTAGATTTGGTATTAGTGAGTAGTGAGGACCTCATAGAAGAACTGGTTGTAGAGGACAGCCTTGGTTCAAGTGATCCTGAGTTAATTCAGTTTAAAAATAGATCTGCAAGAAGAGCTCTTGATTTCAAAAGAGCTAACTTTAATAAATTAAGGGGATTAATTAGGGAAGTGGATTGGACTGAAGAACTCAAGGATGTGAATGTGGAGGAGGCCTGGAATTACTTTAAGTCAAAGTTGCAGAAGCTATCTGAAGCCTTCATCCCAAACAAAGGGAAAAATTCGTAAGGAAGGTTTGCAGACTAAACTGGATGAGCAAGCATCTCAAAGAGGTGATTAAGAAAAAGCAGAAAGCCTGCAAGAAATGGAAGATGGGGGGATCAGCAAGGAAAGCTACCTCTTGGAAGTCAGAAAGTGTAGGGATAAAATGAGAACTGTCAAAAGCCAAGCAGCGTTGGATATTGCAAAGGGAATTAAGAGGTTCTATAGCTACATAAATAAATAAATACATACATAAATACATAAATAAATAAAACAAGGAAAGAAGAAGTGGTACTGCTAAGCACTGAGGATGGAGTGGAGATTAAAGATAATCTAGGCACGACCTGACACCTAAACATATACTTTGCCTCAGTTTTTAATAAGGCTGATGAATAGCTTAGAGGTAGAGGCAGGGTGGCTAATGGGAATGAGTATATGCAGGTAGAAATTACCATGTGTGAGTTGTAAGTCAAACTCAAACAGCTTAATAGGGCTTAACCAAATCAGATAAGCGCCATCCAAGAATATTAAAGGGACTAGCACATGAAATCACAAGCCCAATAGAAATGATATTAATGAATCTGTAAATTCAGGGGTCATACCCTATGATTGGAGAATTGCTAATATAGTTCCCACAGGCACCGACTTTGTCATTTTCTGGGAAGGGAGAGGGAGAGGGGGGCTTGACCCCCACCCTGGCGCAGGCCCTGCCCCCTCTCTACCCCTTTTCCAAAGGCCCCACCCCCACCTGCCTCTTCCTGTCCCCACACCACCTCTTCCCACCCTGTTCTGCCCCTTCCCCTGAGCATGCCCCGCCCCTGCCTCCCAGTGTCTCCTGCCCACCAATGAACAGCTGATCATGGTGGGTGTGGGCACTGGGAGGGAGGAGGAGGAGCTTATTGGCAGGGCCAACTGGTAGGTGGAAAGTGCTGGGGGGGAAGAGGGAGAAGCTGATTGGTGGGCCTGCTGGTGGGTGCTGAGCACCCATTTTTTTTCCCATGGGGGCTCTAGCCCCAGAATGCCCATTGAGTTGGTGCCTATGATAGTTCTTATTGTTAAGAAAGGGAAATAAAAGGATCCAGGAAACTACAGGCCTGTTAGTTTGACCTTAATTGTATGCAAGGTCAAACAAATTTTGAAAAAGAAAGTAGTTAAGGACAAAGGCGAATGGTAATCAGGATAAAATACAAGAAGGTAGATTGTGCCAGACCAACCTGATCTTCTTCTTTGGGAAGACAACTGATTTTTTAGACAAAAGAAATGCATTAGATCTAATCTACCTGGATTTTAATAGGGCATTTGATACAGTTCCACATGGGAAATTATTAGTTAAATTGGAGAAGATGGGGATATATGAGAATTGAAAGGTGGTTAAAGGGGTGACTACAATAGGTCATACTGAAAGGTGAACTTTCAGCCTGGAGGGAGGTTACTAGTGGAGTTCCTCAAGGATCGGTTTTGGGACCAAACTTATTTAACATTTTTATTACTGACTTTGGCCCAAAAAGTGAGAGTGCACTAATAAAATCTGCAGTGATGTGAAGTTGGGATGTATAGCCACTACAGAGGAGGACCAGAATATCATACAAGAAGATCTTGATGACCTTGTAAACTAGAGTAATAGAAATGGAATGAAATTTAATAGTGCAAAGTGCAAGGTCATGCATTTAGGGATTAACAGGAATTTTTGCTATAAACTGGGGACTTTATCAATTGGAAGCAACGTAAGAGGAGAAAGACCTGGGTGTATTGGTTGATCACAGGATGACTATAAGCCGTCAATGCAACGTGGCCATGAAAAAGGCTAATGCAGTACTAGGATGCATCAGGCGAGGTATTTGCAATAGTGTTAGTACCATTATAAAAAGGCACTGGTGAGACCTCATCTGTAATATTGTATGCAATTCCGGTCTCCCATATTTAAGAAAGATGAATTCAAACTGGAACAGATGCAGAGAAGGGCAACTAGGATGATCCGAGGAATGGAAAACCTACCTTATGAGAGGAGACTCAAAGAGCTTGACTTGTTTAGCCTAACCAAAAGAAAGCTGGGAGATATGATTGCTCTCTATAAATACATCAGAGGGAAAATACCAGAGAGAGAGAGAGAGAGAGGAGTTTAAGTTAAGAGCCAATGTAGACACAAGAACAAATGGTTATAAACTAGCCATCAAGAAGTTTAGGCTCAAAATTAGATGAAGGTTTCTAACCATCAGAGGAGTGAAGTTCTGGAATAGCCTTCCAAGGGTAGCAGTTGGGTCAAAAAATGTAACCAGCTTCAAGACTGAGCTTGATAATTTTAAGGAGGTGATGGTATGATGGGATTTCCTACAATGGCATGTGGTCCAGCAGTGACTGCTAGTAGCAAAAATCCCCAACTGCTGGAGACGGGACACTAGGTGGAGAGGGCTCTGAGTTACTACAGAGAATTCTTTCCCAGGTATGTCTTGTCCACATGTTCAGGGTCTAACTGATCACCATATTTGGGGTTGGGAAGGAATTTCCCCCCAGGTCAGATTGGCTGAGACCCTATTCTCTTACTTGGCCAGATGCTGTGAAATGGGTGCATAATTCCAAATGGAGGATGGATCTACGTTGCCACTGAGGCATATGGGCCAGTGATCCGTTCAGCAAAATTAGAAAATAAATTCAGTGAAATTACAGCACCTTAGTACTGCTACATTTTAAATGAAGAGTTTTTGTCAAAGCAGCTGCTCCAGACTGTTGCTGTGCATTCCAGAAAGGTGTTTCTCTAAGCAGGCACAGGTCTTCAGAGATGGGAATCCAGGCTTTTATGAATATTTATGTATATTTTATTCACAATAATGGACTGGTTAAATGATCTGATGAAGGCTTGAGTTTTAAATCTAAATTCTGTAAAGGAGCTTTACAAACAGTTAGAAAATAATTACCAACCCAGGCACAAAATCTGTTTGCCCTTTCTGTTCTGATAATGTAAACAATAATGATACTTTCCCTACCAGCCCAAAATGTACTCATCCCAGGCTAGTGTGTGAGTAGAATTTGTAAGGTTGCTTTAGCACAATTTTGTCAGATGTATTTAGAATATTATATTTATGTCATACTAATTTGATGTGCTTAGCTTTATTTTTTGGGCTACATGAGGTTTTCTAAGCTAACTGAAGGATTTAGCCATACAATTAATGGGAGTTGAATGGGTAATTCCTCTATTTTTTTCTGTGACAATTTTACCGTATTGTCCCGAGTATAGGCCGTACTTTTTTCCCCTAATTTAAGTCTTTAAATTAGGGGTGCGGCCTATAATCAGGAACTTAAAAAAAAAAACAATAAAAATACTTAAAATCCCAGCCGCGGCCGGGAATCAGAGCGCTCTGGGCTGCCCGTGGCGGCGGGGAGCCCAGAGCGCTTTAAATCCCAGCCGCGGCGGGGAATCAGAGGGCTCTGGGCTGCCCGCCGCGGCGGGGAGCCCAGAGCCTTTTAAATCCCAGCCGCGGCGGGGAATCAGAGCGCTCTGGGCTGCCCGCCGTGGCGGGGAGCCCAGAGCCTTTTAAATCCCAGCCGCGGCCGGGACTCAGAGTGCTCTGGGCTGCCCGCCGCGGCGGGGAGCCCAGAGCCCTTTCAATCCCAGCCGCGGCGGGGAGCCCAGAGCCTTTTAAATCCCAGCCGCGGCGGGGACTCAGAGGGCTCTGGGCTGCCCGCCGCGGCGGGGACTCAGAGGGCTCTGGGCTGCCCGCCGCGGCGGGGAGCCCAGAGCCCTTCACATCCCAGCCGCGGCCGGGACTCAGAGCGCTCTGGGTTGCCCGCCGTGGCAGGGAGCCCAGAGCCCTTTAAATCCCAGCCGCGGCGGGGACTCAGAGGGCTCTGGGCTGCCCACCGCGGCGGGGAGCCCAGAGCCCTTTAAATCCCAGCCGCGGCGGGGACTCAGAGGGCTCTGGGCTGCCCGCCGCGGCGGGGAGCCCAGAGCCCGATTAATCCCAGCCGCGGCGGGGGCGCAGAGGGCGCGGGGGTGCCCGCCGCGGCGGGGAGCCCAGAGCCCTTCAAATCCCAGCCGCGGCGGGGACTCAGAGCGCTCTGGGTTGCCCGCTGCGGCGGGGAGCCCAGAGCCCTTTAAATCCCCGCCGCGGCGGGGATTGAAAGAGCTCTGGGCTCCCCGCCGCAGCGGGCAGCCTAGAGCCCTCTGAGACCCGGCCGTGACTGGGATTTAAAGGGCTCTGGGCTCCCCGCCGCGGCAGACAGCCCAGAGCGCTCTGATTCCCCGCCGCGGCTGGGATTGAAAGCGCTCTGGGCTCCCCGCCGCGGCGGGCAGCCCAGAGCGCTCTGTTTCCCCGCCGCGGCTGGGATTTAAAGGGCTCTGGGCTCCCCGCCGCGGCAGACAGCCCAGAGCCCTCTGATTCCCCGCCGCGGCTGGGATTTAAAGGGCTCTGGGCTCCCCGCCGCGGCAGACAGCCCAGAGCCCTCTGATTCCCCGCCGCGGCTGGGATTTAAAGGGCTCTGGGCTCCCCGCCGCGGCAGACAGCCCAGAGCCCTCTGATTCCCCGCCGCGGCTGGGATTTAAAGGGCTCTGGGCTCCCCGCCGCGGCAGACAGCCCAGAGCCCTCTGATTCCCCGTCGCGGCTGGGATTGAAAGCGCTCTGGGCTCCCCGCCGCGGCAGACAGCCCAGAGCCCTCTGATTCCCCGCCGCGGCTGGGATTTAAAAGGCTCTGGGCTCCCCGCCGCAGCGGGCAGCCTAGAGCCCTCTGAGTCCCGGCCGCGGCTGGGATTTAAAGGGCTCTGGGCTCCCCGCCGCAGCGGGCAGCCCAGAGCGCTCTGATTCCCCGCCGCGGCTGGGATTTAAAGAGCTCTGGGCTCCCCGCCGCAGCGGGCAGCCTAGAGCCCTCTGAGTCCCGGCCGCGGCTGAAATTTTCTTTAAGTTAAAAAAAGTTAAAAATTTAATTTTTTTAAAATAGCACCAAACTTTAAGGGTGCGGCTTATAATCAGGAGCGGCCTATACTCGGAACAATACGGTACATTGTTTTTCTTTTGCGGTACTAATGGTGACCCATTTTAAAGCATTTAAATCACTTATAAAAGAATAGTATCAGAGGGGTAGCCGTGTTAGTCTGGATCTGTAAAAGCAGCAAAGAGTCTTGTGGCACCTTAGAGACTAACAGACGTTTTGGAGCATGAGCTTTCGTGGGTGAATACCCACTTCGTCGGATGCATGTAGTGGAAATCTCCAGGGGCAGGTATATATAAGCAAGCAAGAGGCAGGCTAGAGATAACGAGGTTAGTTCAGTCAGGGAGGATGAGGCTCTCTTCTAGCAGCTGAGGTGTGAAAACCAAGGGAGGAGAAACTGGTTTTGTAGTTGGCAAGCCATTCACAGTCTTTGTTTAATCCTGAGCTGATGGTGTCAAATTTGCAGATGAATAAAAGAATAAAAGAATAAAAACACTGTTCATCTCCCTCTCCCCACTCCAGTGGTTACGAAACATTTATAAAAGAAAAAAAGTTATAAAACAAACCAGACAATTTTTTATTTTTTTTAAAGATTGTATTTAGTCAATGCTCTAATGACTAACTCTGGATACAAAGTAAAATGGCTTCAAGGGAAAGATTTGCACCAAAATTCCTCAAAGCCCAGTTGGTAGGGCACTTTCCTCCAACATGGGAGACCCAAGTTCAAATCCCTTCTCCACATCGGGGAGAGAGAGGGATGAACACAGGGTCTCAGATGAGTGCCCTAACCACTGGGCTACAGGTTAAAAGAAACCACCACTGCCAAGTCCCCGTTCAGTCATTTTCTGAATGGTACTTAAATCCCAAAATAAATTTAGCCAAAACTATTCAGCAAATTAATGGCAAATTCATGAATAATTAGGGGTAGACATTTGTTTGTGAATAAATTATTTATTTTAAAAAATGCACTATCACCACCTCTGCCCACCCTGCTGTTCTGTGAATCACTTCCTTTGCTTTTGAGTTAAAAAATGCCTGAAAGAAAAATGAAGCATTTTGTTCAAAATTAATGTTTGTCAATTTTTTGATTATATATTTATATATTATATATATTTATTTGCAATTTTTGGTTTGGGTTCAATCTGAGCTCAATTTTTTTTAGATTTTTTCTAAACCACCAGCAAATTGAAAACTCAAATATTCATTTGCTCTAATTGTGAGGGCCATACACACATCCATAACCAGGGTTTCATCATGACAATGATATAAGCTGTGTGATTTCCTTCTACCTTATTTCAAGTCAGATGTAGTACATAGCACCATTCATATTTTTATTCTTTCTGCTATGGGCAATGTTTATATTATTTATGCCATGGTTCAGACGAAAGATTTCCAAATAGCACAGATAAAGAAAGAGTTGATTTCAGAATTTTATATATATATATATATATATATATATATATATATATATATATATATACACACACATATATACACACACACACACACACACATATTTGTATTTAAATATGATCAATCAACTGAAAGAGTAACAACTTCATAAAAAAATCTGCTCTGGAAAGCACTAATTTAAAACTAAGTTCTATGATTAATGATTTGCATACCTTAGAATCTGAAAATACATTTTTATAATTATTAAAGAAATAGGTTAAAGATGCTGGGCCTCTGCTGATTTGAATTTTGTGTAGTTATTTACCTGTGTAAAATGCATTGAAAATGCTAGCATTCTGATACCTAACAGGTAGCAGAGGCAATCTTGTCTACTGTTTAGAGAAGGGAAACAGAACATCTAAATTCTATTTTAAATCTATGCCATTGATTCACTGTGTGACCATAAGCAAATCAATTCATTAATCTGAGCCTCAAATTCACCCATCTACAAAGTGGGAACAATATTGTATTTAACTACTGTGAGGAGGTATTTTTGAGACTAATTAAATTAATGTCTTTAAACGTGTCTTTGAGACACATGTAAAATAGTATCTGTAAAATTAACTTGTGGTATTGTGTGACAATACTGATGGTCAGACATTGGCCTAACATTTGTGTGATTGGTTTAGAGTTGTAACAGACTTGGGTACCTGAGAATATGACAACACATACTAAGGGAAAGCACTTTTTCCGCTTGTCTGACTACATTTCTGATTTACTGATGCTTGAAACATCATTTGCAGTAGTAGCAAAATTCAAATGAACAAAAGACCTAGAACCTGTTCTCTGGGAAACCAAAGTTCCCTGTGGTATACTGAAGAGTAATCTACAAGGTGCAGAACTCTCAAAGATTTACAGGTGCCCGCTTTTTTAAATGTATTGCATTAGACAGAGAAGTGTGTTACCTGATGGTTCTTATCCAAATACCCAGGCTTACCATTCCAACTACGGGTTTTGCTTTGTTCTGAAGCTGCAGGAGACAGATGAGACCTATTGGTCACAGCAAGGAGGCTTAGTGTCCCCTTCTGGGAACAGCCCACATTAGATTACTTCCAAAGCTGAAATGCATTCTGAGGACTTTGATTAACTATATTGAACCATTCAACTAACTTTTTCTGAGATATCCATGTACAGAGCAAAGAAGACATAAAGGTCTAAAGTAATTACAAATGCATGTCAAGGGAGGGATGGAATGGCAATCATGGATAGCTGGAAAAGAAAAATTATTAGACAACAAATTTCTCTTTTTCCATCATATCCCGGGTCACAATTCCAACATTAGGGTTTTTGTAGCACTTGTATTTTTGCAGCAGTGAAACCTCAGTATAACAGCTATGTTACTTAAAAAAAAAAAGGTGCCTAATTGCATTAAGCTTATTTGATATAGTATTTTTGCCATTTAGTAATTAAAGATTCTGTTTTTCTTGACAGCCAGTAACAGTAACAGGTAAAACTAATAAATGTGCTGTAGATCTCCTGAATGGATTTATCTTGATGAGACTAGTTCCAAAATATGACATTGCTTTTCCCTCTGGTGCAGTGGCTTAGGGCAGAATATTGGAAGGACAAGATGTGTCTATGAAAGGGAGAGATCATTTCTTGTCTGGGTGATGGACCACTTTGTCAAAATGGAAGGTGCAGCCCTGCATAGCACAAATGAGGATTCTAATTTAAACACTAAGTGGTCAACAGGAGCTCAAAGAGAGGCTTGGTAAAGACATTTAGCACCAAGCTGAGTTTCCACAATGCTACCCTAATGTGTTTTTGTTTCTTCATTTGGGAGGTTAGTTGTTTTGATGGATTTTTTTGAGCATCAATTAATTAATAAAGGCGACGTGAAGAAACCTTGCTGGAATAATCCTATAGTGGATGGAATTGTGGAGGCACATTTGAGAAGTATTTGCCTCAAGGCTGAGTGATAACTCACCCTGTGAATAATCAAGGATCTGTGAGATGTAGCTGAATTGAATCTATTCCAAACCGTAGTATACTCTAACTTAGTGAACTGTCTTAGAGAGGGGAGCGTTTCACTCAATTTCTGAAAATAGCCTTTCCTGCTGGGACACAGGAATGGAAATTTTCTTATCTGATCATTTCCTTTCTGCTAGAAGCATCTCCTACAATTCTGTTACACATGGGCTGCTGTCCTTTCTCTGCAGAGGCATTTGAAAGATCCAGCATGACTCACATTGGTCACACTTGCCATCAGATGAGTCATTCCCTAGCTGTGTGAAAAACTCATAAAGGAAATTATTTATTAATGTAACATCAATGTCCAACTCATTGATTATGTACACCAAGCCAATTCTCTGAATGGCAGATAGGCCAAATAAAATGCTGACCCCCCCCAGGCAGAAAGCCATCCAGAGTGGGTAGAATCGTGGGAGACACTGCTAACTGAAAGGAAATTATTGGGTAAAAAATTTTCCATTCTGTAGCCCACTGCCTCTTACAATTCTGCTACGCGCCAGAAGTAGCGAGCAGTGAACACAAGTAGGGAGGAACAAGAAAAGGTAAACAAAGATTGATAGACATTCCCTTGAAAACTGTCCAAAAGGCAAGGCCACTACTGGACCACTGCCTGGAGCATCTTCCTGCCTTCTGTGGAGGACAGAAAGTCCACTTTGTAATGTTTGATAAAGTTGTTAACCAACGACTATGTGGCTACTCTGCACATCTCTGCAGTGGAGGCACATGCTTGTTTGGCCCATGAGGTGCCCAACTGGATGTCGTGGAGGATGCCCTGATTCCTTCTGGAACAGGAGTGCCTGACACTTTGTGAGCCTCAACACGGCATAATCTGACCAGTCTACCAAGAGATAGCCTTGAGACTCTGAGCCCTTGACATTTCAGAGGAAAGGAGAAAAACAGGGTGCCTGACCTCCTTGCAGACTGTGCACATTTGAGGTAGATTTTTGGTGCTCTTCTGACATCACAAGTGTGCCACAGCTTCTCAGACAGGTGCTGTGGCTTTGGGCAGAAGGACGGAAAGATATTCTCCTGTGAGGTGTAGAAAGGACGGTTTGCCTTGGGAAGAAACAACTCCAGAGTTCGTAGTACCACCTTGTCATCACAGAACATGCAGAACCTCCAGCTCTGAACCGTGGCTAGTAGATGTGATGATGACCAGAAAATTAGTTTTGATGGAGGGATAAAAAATGATATAGAAGTCAGAATCTCTTAAGGGTGAGTAGTTAGGGCCTTCAGCCTTCAACACCAGTGGTAGGTCTCATTTAGGGAAGATTGGAATGGGCGAAGCTGAAGACCTTTATCCACACCTTTTTGGAGAAAGTCCAGGATAGCTGGAATTCCAATTAGCATTGTGATCCTGACACCAAAAGCTGAACTTGGTCCAGATGAAGGAATAGGATTTTATTGTGGAGATTTACCTGGATATGAGCAAAGTCGTGATCACTTTGGAAGATAGGTCTAGTGCTGGTAACACTTTCCTTGAAGAGAGTCTTGGAAAGGAATGTCTGGTCTGGGTAGCAGCTGTAATGGTGATTCCAGTTTCAGCTTTATCAGATCAGAGAGTGGAGTTATCATAATCTCCTTTGCTTGTTCCTGCTTAATTTTTGGATTACTTGCCCAATAAGAGGGAAGAGTGGGACTGCATATAGCAGACCTTGTGGCCACTTATGCAAAAGGGCATCTGTTCCCAGGGGCTTGGGATCTATTTCCTGTATAAAGTATTTCAGCTCTTTGATGTTTTTGCAACTTACAAACAGATCAACCAAGGGGAAACAACATCTTTGAGTTCAGATTGAAAACTTGCTGGTTCAGGTACCTTTTTGATTTGTTGACTATGTGTCTGCTGAGCCAGTCTACTTTCTGATTCAGCTCTCTTTTTATGTGTATCACATTAGGGAAGATAAGGGTCTTTTCTGCCCATTCCATTATATCCATCAATTCTGCAAGCAGAGCTATACTAATTTTTTCCTTCTTGGATGTTTATCACAGAAACATAGTGTTAGAAGGGATCGCAAAGGTCATCTAGTCTAACCCCCTGCCAGGATGCAGGATTTGTTGTGTCTAAACCATACAAGACAGATGGCTGTCCAGACTCCTTTTGAAAGCCTCCAGTGAAGTCGTTTCCACGACCTCCTGAGGCAGTCTGTTCCATTGTCCTACTGTTCTTACAGTTACAAAGTTTTTCCTGAGTTGTAATCTAAATCTGCTATGCTGTAGTTTGAATCCATTCACTCTTGTCCTGCCCTCTGTGACAAGAGAGAACAACTTTTCTCCATCTTTTTTATGGCAGCCTTTCAAGTATCTGAAGACTGCTAGCCTGTCCCCCACTCAGTTTCATCCCTTTGGTCATCTTTGTCACTCACCTTGGGTTCCTTTCCACTTTGTCTACGTCATTTCTATACACTGGTGACCAATACTGGACACAGTACTCTACCTGAGACCTAACCAGTGGTATTTTCACCTTCCATGACTTGCATGCTATGCTTATGTTAATGCAACCTAAAATTGCATTTGCTTTTTTTTGCAACAGTACTGAATTGCTGACTCATATTGAGATTGTGATCCACCACAACTCCCAGATCTTTCTCAGCAGTGCTACTGCCAAGCCAGTTATCCCCCATTCTGTATTAGTACACTTGGTTATGTATGCAACCCTGGTTGTATTGTCTGACTGGATCAGGATTTGATTGCCCTGTAGGTAGCTTTGAAATCTCCTGAGAGCCAACTTGATGACTCTGAGCTCCAGGAGATTGATGGTGTGTTTTCTCTACTTGGAACTTCAGGTACCCTGCACCATTCTGGGTACCAAGTGTGCTCCCCAACCTAGGAAGCTGGCATTGGTTGTGAGAACCAGAAGCTTTGGAAGACATATGGGAAGTCCCTTCCCATGGATTGTCCACCATGCTAGAGAGCCAAGTTTCTGGTTCAAGATCACCACCTGATCTTTCATGCATTCTGCGGGGTAGTCCCATACTTTAAGAAGGAAGGCTTGAAGATGCCTGACATGGGATCCTGCCCATTGCGGGATATCTATGCATAACACCAGGAGACCCAGAAGGCACTGAGCTATGATTGGTGTGGTGCACTTGTGCAGGATGGGGATAACATCCTGAACCTTTTGGAACCTGTTGTGTGATAGGTAGATCTTTGCCACCAAGGTGTCTATGTCCACTCTCAGATGGGTTATCAATGGGATCAAGGAACTTTTCTTGAGGTTTATCATAAAGCTGTGGGCTTTCAGGAGATCCATAGTTTGCATTGTGATGGTGTGCACCACAGGCTGGGTCAGAGATCTGATTAGAATGTCAACCAGAAAAGGGTATAAGTGAGTTCTCTGCCACAAGAGTCGCCTATGAACAGTGCCAGCATCTTCGTAAAGACCCTTGGGGCTAAAATGATTCCTAATGGGAGGGTTCAGTCCAGGTAGTGCTCTGTGTCACAAGCAAATTTCAGAGGACTGCAGTGGCACAAATGGATGTGGATGTGGAGATATGCATCCACCAGCTCCACTGAGGTTAGGAGACCCTCCTCCCCCTTGCCACAGGAATGACACCATAGAAACCAGAGTCTCCATTCAGAAGTTTTTCTTCATTCACTTGTTGAGCCTTTTGAGATCTAGAATGACTCTGACTCTCCCTGTGCCCATCCAAATAATGAAGACAACAGAATAGACCTCTGAGAACTTTTCATCTGAGGGAATTCCTTCTATCATCCTCTGTACAGAGGACTGGAGATTTTTTTTCCAGATCAATTTGCTCTTGGTGAGATCAGTGGAGATTGGGGACTGGATGAAGAAAGAATGTGGTGGAGCCCATAGCTCATGGGAGTATTCCTGATTTACTATTTTTCTCACCGATTTGTCTGTGGTCAATAAAAAACATTCTTCCAAGAAGTGGGAAATACTGCATCTGAGATTCAGTTCTGGGTGAAGGCATATCTACTCATTTTGAGGACGGGCTGTGGAGGGCTGCAGGACCACCCCTGGGCTTTATCCTTGAGCTCTGGCTTTAGGTGCTTTATCTTGGAATATCTGCTGTTCTTCCTCTGGTACTTCTGCAGGGAAGAAGGACAAAGAGAGTGCCTGAAGACATGTTTGTACTCCTTCCTGAAAGCACTTGTTGGAGAAAGGAGGGGCTGCTTAGATTTAGCAGCATTTTCTGCTACAATCTTATTTATTATTTCTCCAAAGAGGAGAAATCCTGTGAACCTGGAGGCCACAGGACTTGCCATGCCTGAATTTCTACCTTCCAGGGACACAGCCATATTTGACTCCTGCCCACTGAGCTGGATGCCATGGCCCTGGCCAAAAACCTCATTGCATCCCTTGAGGTGTCAGCCACAAATGCTATTGCCTGGGAAATTTTCCTGAGAATGGCGCTAAAGTTAGTGTGATCCCTGTGCTTCAAGGCCCTGAGTTCTTCCAACCAAGACAGAGAAGCTCTCGCAAAGCATGTAGGTTTGAGAGAGTCTTGGAGAGTGGCCAAGGATGCCTTCAAAGCCCTTCTAAGAGTGATCTTCACTTTCCTATCTGTGGGGATCTTGGGAAAGAACTCCCTTTCAACTGGAATAACCATAGCTCTTGCTAAGGATGCTACTGGGGCATCTCCCTTTGGGATCTCAGTACAGTAATAAAATATTTTGGCTCCGGTAGCTTTTAAAGTCCAAGGTCATGGCTATTAATGTGCTTACTCTTGTCTGATTTTCTCCCACTCCTCTCTAATCACATCCTCAAAGGAGGAGTGCAGGGGAATTGAATTCTGAGGGGAGGATTTTGAGGGGAGATATTTACTTTGAGGCTTGTCCCTCAGGAACCTGCTCAGGCTGGATCTGAATCATGGACACATGATTTTTTGATTTTTTGCACCAGGCTTCAAACTTTGTGTGGGTAAAACATTTTTGCTGAATTTTCCCAGAATTCTTTTCATATTCAGAGACTGAGAGCTCTCCTTCCTTTTTAGAGATGGAGGAGTTGGAGTCAGAGGACAAAAAGTCTTTCTGGATTTTTTTTTTGTATTTTTTTCTTTTCTTACTTCCTCTTTCTGGATTTTTGACTGTTTTCTGCTCTTCACAGGAGTGGCTTTCCCAGGCCTGGCTAGAATGGGATTTCTTGCAGCTTGCTTTACACAGAGCATAGAGACCTCTATAGAATTCTCTCTCCGAGTGTTCACTGTCCTAGGGGGACCCAACATGCCTGTCCAAATCAGAGCCCTGTAGCCTAGCAGAGTTAGGGTTGGCTGGCTGGGAGCAGACTAAGCATAATCTGCCTTCTGCTGAGCATGAGAAAACTGCTTCACATATAGAGCTCTTCTTTGATTTTGCCCAGTGCTTGTGTGACCACTCTGCCATGCCTGAGAAGGGGCAGGGGATGCCAACGGGGAGGCGCTGAAGTGGAGGCTCCAGGTGACTAGGACAACTGTCCTGCTCAGACCCTAGACCAGGAGGAGAAGAGGAGGCTTGAAGCAAAACAAAACATTGAAACTACCTGAAAAACTGCCAGAACAATGAAGTTGAAAGAAAAGGGATGGAAGCTGTGTGAACTACCACTGTTTCCTGCCAGAGAGGCAGAAGATCTGGTGGCAAGCAGGAGGAGGAAGCATGGCCAGTACAAGCTGTTCTGCAGCTTTGAACCTCTTCTAGTAGCTGCAGAGAGGGGAGAGCAGCAATGTGTAGCAGAATTGTGGGAGATGCTGGGCTGCAGAAACATCTTGCAGCTGGATGTAGCAGGGACCATTGAGATAATAGATTCATCCAAATGGGGATATGAAAAGGCAATGGGATCATTCCAGATGGTCCAAAAACAGGATGGTCCAAGGCCAAAAGAGAGTCATTAGAACTAGTTTTTCTTTCTCCTACTTGCCTCGGTGTTCTGGATACCAGGAGAGGAAAGGGAGATAAATCCAGCAGGCCAGGATTTCAACTGTGTCTCCTTTGAAAAAGGTCCTATATTCATATCCTGAATTTCTGTGGCAGGTTGTGGAATGCACACTGGAGGAGACTCCATTCTGCAGGTCCAGTGATTGCCTGATGGGTGCCAACCAATCTGCCGCTATGAAGAGTTTACAGCCTGAACTGATGCCAGATTTTATTCTGCCCCTTTTATTAGCAATATCATGACCTTTTGTTCTATTGTAAACACCTTGTGTTCCCATGTTTGTTCTCACTGGCCATAGCAGTAATGTAACTATCTATCACCAAAATGTGTTGATGTATCAGATATTATTTCAACTAGGGTAAGGAAAGCTAGCCAGGCTCCAGGAAATTTATATTTTGATTTGTCTCATCTTGGCACTGTTGACCCTGAACAACATAAAGTGATAGGTAGGTTACCAAACCAAATAAGCTGGCCTCCTTGGTAACCGTCTCTTGCTTCAGTTGTCTTATTGTGTGTCCTTATTTCAAATGGTTTATGGATCTGAATTCTCCTTTCTGAGACTAAAGAAAAACTGTTTGCGGTTTGGATGATAGTAGATTAGAGTTCGAGGGCTTTTGCTTCTAAGAGTCAAGAGTGGGAATTTGGGATTGTATTGCAGTGATGAGTACAGTTTGCGAACATGAATAAAACAATAGGGAAACTGATGTATGCAACTCTTGTCAGGATCCCAGATTGACCCTCTGAACATAGGCGCCAACTTCCACTGGGGCCAGTGGGTGCTCAACCCGCCTCTCCCACCGGCCCCGTCCCGACTCCACCCCAGCCCCGCCCCCTCCTGCCCTTCCCCATTCCAACCCCTTCCCCAAAGTCCCCGCCCAACTCTGCTCCCTCTCTGCCCCTATTGGACTCCTTCCCCAAATCCCTGCCCCGGCCCCGTCTCCTCCCCTCAGCATGCCACATTCCCACTCCTCCCCCTCTCCCTCCCAGAGCTTGTTATGCCGCAAAACAGCAGTTTTGCAGCGGCAAGCACTGGGAGCTAGGGGGAGAAGCAGGGACGCATCACGCTCAGGGGAGAAGGTGGAGTTGAGGTGAAGCGGGGAGGGGAGCTCAGCTGCCAGTGGGTGCAGAGCACCCACTAATTTTTCCCCGTGGGTGCTCCAGCCCCAGAGCAGCCAGGGAGTCGGCACTTATGTCTTTGAATATTATGGTGGTCCCCAAGCCATGAAATGGCATGAGGTAGGAAGACTGCATATTGAGCAGCCATTTTATTTGGCTGAGTTCCACAGAGAGGATCTCTGAGGGTGTGTGTGTTTGGTGGAAGGGTGGGAATTCCTGTTAAGCTGAGACGTAAGGGCTTCAAGAGTTTTGAACCCAGGTAGTTTAATAAAATAGCTTGTTTCTGGTATTATGTTTTGCTTAAGCTAGTCAGTTAAGCATAAGTCCACACACCTGGCCTTCGTTCAAAGCCCCTTGTGCTGGGGGCTGTCATGGAGGTGATGCAAGGCTGGTTAACACAACGCTGAGTCCATCAGGGCTCCTGCTGTATCCAAAGTATTCCTGTGGGGTTCCCCTTATGTGTTCTATAGCCACCGTGCCTCTATCAAGGTAACAAAAAGAGGGCCACAGGGCAATGCTGAATTGGGCCTTAAGTGTTAGTCACTTTTTTCTTATCTTCTTAAATTGCAGCACTATATTCTCTCAAACAGGTTTATCCTGATCAGTCTCTAGTCATTGTTTTTCAGTAAACAAGAATGTTATTGTAAGTCCTGTAATTTTTCTGACAGACCAGTTTTCCAGCAGACTGCAGTATAACTACAATTATAACCGCTTTCTGTTGTGAGTTAATGAACCACTCTCTGTCTCCTCTCTATTGATATCCTAATATAGCGCACACACATTCAAATCAACAAGAAGTTAGTTTACCATTTCCCTATAGCTATTTGTAGACTCCAAATTTGGATTTTGTTTTAAAAAAAAACCCAAATACTTTTTACAAAACTAGTTACATAGAAACATTTTAATTAAACTGCAAGTTCCTATAAGTACAGAGCTTGTTTTATTTCTGTGTCTTCTAAGTATCATGTCTGTAATCTGGTGCTATACTACTGATAAAATAATAAATATTTTCAATATAATTTCAATAAAAATAGGATTTTTTTTAAATTTAAAAATTTCCCTATTGTGTTATGAATATCAAAGAAACACTATGACCACCCTGCAGAACCAAAAAGCAGCACTGATCTGAAACAAAAGTGAAACTGGTAAAGCCTAGTTTCAGTGTCCATGATAAGAAGTGCAAAAAGTAAACCGAGAACATAAATAATGAAAAATATGAGATTTGAAAAATTGTGTGTTTTTACAATCCAGCCATCATAACAACATTTATTTTAAGGCAGAAGTTTTATTTTGATAGTGCCTCTTTACGTTAATTGTCCTTAGTCATTTAAACAATACAAATATTTGCAAATAAAATGAATCTATTAGGCAAGAAGCATGTGCATTCACGATACAGTGGAAACTGCTTTTATGGCTTGCTGCTATCTGAGGTCACTTGTGTTAACAGCCAGCAAAATCTCAGTCCCTGTGAGACTTCCTATCTCCTCCATATTAACTCACACATTAGTAGGTGGCCACCTGCCTAACACATTTTCAGCCACCTGCAGACCTGCCCAGCTGTGCAAACTGAATTGCAATCAAATTGCTAAGGCAGCCAGAAGGCAAAAGCTTCAAGATTAGGTATTTTTAAAAAGATGTAAAGAATGTTACTTGGCTCTGTTGTGATCTATGCATACTGCCCTGTATCCATGGGAGCTCTGAGAAGCACCGTGATTCATTAGAGCACAATACTTTCTTGAGCTCGTGGGTGTGTAGGAGAAGCACAATCACTTCACCACCTATTAGGAGGGGAGAGTGGTCAAAGACCCATCTCTTGCGAGTTGTCTAGTACCTCTCTGCAGTACTTACATAGTCCCTATTATTGGTATCTGAACACCTCATAGTCTTTAATGTATTGCTCCTCACAACCCACCATGAGGTAGGGAAGTAGTTTTTTCCATTTTACAGGTCGGAAACTGAGGCAGAGAGACTACCCTAGCACCATAACCACTGGACTAGCCTTCCTTGCACAGTCGTTGCTCAGGTGAATGCAAAATTTCTATGAGCTCAGACCTTTTACGGAGTATCCTTGCACTTTTCCCCTTCTGAACCTGCACAGGGGCCAGACATAATCTTGAGAGTAATGTTTTATATTCATATTCTAATGCTTGCAAAAGTGAAAGTGCTGAAAGTGAAGCAGCATTTTTGATGCTGGTCAAAATTATTCATTGTGAATAAATTATCTGATTAATTTAGCCCTTTTTAGATTTTTCAGTCATTTGTGAGTGGACCTTTATTTCTGCTAATATATTTGGTACTGCCTTACATCTTGGATAATTTTCAGCCATTGGGTTAATTAATTAAACAAATAAATAAAACACTATTATAGTCACCACACCACCCACAAGTAATCAAGAAACTTCAACTCAAAGAAAATAAAATATGTGCACGTTATCTCTTAAATATACATACACAATTATATGGTACATACACAGGACACAAAACGTACATATTTATGCACAAACGTGAAGCACATATTAACTGGGTTTGAGGGAAGCAGCAGTAGTATCCTGCCCAAGGAGAAGGCACTTCCTGAGATTGCGCTGTAACATCCAAAGCTGAGCCAAACCAAGCGTTCAGCTTTGGGCAATATGTTACTGGCATTTTTTTTTAATTATGATGAATTATACAATTAATTTTAGGGAATTTTTAAACAAATCCCATACATTACACTCTGGAAAAATAGATTTTTACTACTGCCCTCCTGAGTCTTCATAGACCACATAGTTCAGAGGGTCAGCTGTTGCATACTCTCTTCGCTGCCAATGGAGGAGTTTGGCTCACACAAGGGGCCATGTCTTCGACATACAACACCAGGAAGAGAGCTGACTGTGCAGTGGAAAGGCATCCACTTAGAGCGGGGATTCTACTGGCAAAGGGAAAGACAGCTAGCCAGCTCCAACATATACTGCCAAGGAGAGAGGGTCTCCATGTCTCCAGTGATCATGTTGTAGCAGACAAGATTACAGAGTTTTTCCCCACACCCAAACCAGTCCCCCTCTTAGAGGCTGCTAAGAAGAGCCCCAGCCTGTAAAAAAAACATTCCCATCCAATAAAGCTGCTTCTGCCCCACTCCCAATCCTGAAGACTATTCCTGCCACTGGCAAAAAAAAAAATCCTTCATTCAGTAATGGCTCACCCTGCAAAGTGCAGATGCTCCAGCCCAATCTACCAAAGCACTAAGTACATGATTAACTTTAAGCATGTGAGTAGTCTCACTGAAGTCATCAGGGTTACTCAGATGCTTAAAGTGTTTGCAGGATTGCAGTACCATGCAGGATCAACCCCTAAGGGACCTGGAATGGCAAGAAGAGGGAGAAAGAGAAACTACTAAAGACAGTCAAACAAACACAGAATACTCAATGGCAATAGAATGACAAAAATGGATTTGGGTAAAAATACTTTCCAGCTTTTGGGCTACATTTTATTTCTACTGCTCTTGAAGTAAATTAAAATTTGTACACACACTATTTAGGCCATTGACACACAAAGATGGATATACTACACAGTATCCAACTAATATTTTTCAGCTTGACAAAATAAGTTATATACATCTTGTTTTATTACATCTCCCTTCAAACTAGTAGTTAGCAACATTTACCTGTGAGCGTAGTAGTGTCAGTAAACTCAGCACTGATGATGGGTACACTGGGACCATCCTCATTGTATGCTTTCAAAATGTACTTCTCAATTACACCTATGACCCCAGCAGGTTTGTCCCAAGTCACCTCAATGCTGTAACCATTTATGCTGTGAATTCCTGAGGGAGTTGGCACATTTTCTGGGACTGGAGAAGGATAAAATAGAAAATAGCGAAAATGGCAGTTCTGAGAAGACTATTGCCCCTATTCTTCACTTTTAATGGCTGCAGTAAATCAGACTGAACCATTAGCATAAATACAATTTATTAGAGTTGTAACTTTTCAGCATTGATTTAATATGACTGCACATCTTGAGCCATTCAGTTTAAGCTATATTTCAAAACCATCAAAACTCCATCTACATAACATTCTTTCTTGTCTAGTTGAGGTTTTCCAAAAACATTTAATGTATCAAATGTGATTAAACATCACTCATAAGAAGGAGGTGGATTGTAGGCGGCTATCAAGTTCAAGCAATATAATGATGTAACTGAATGAAGCAAGAGGATTAGACTGTTATACATAGGGGTTTGGCACTTATCTCTTGGGTACATCAGCCACTAAACATCACAAATGCGAGCACATTCTCAAAATTCCAGTTTCATTTTCTAAATTAAAGTATTTCAGAAGAATTTTAAAAGCATATGAAAATATGGTGTGATGACCTCCAGACTATCTCCATGCACTCTCTTTCACTCAGGCATAGTGTCGCAGGTGAGCCCTGCCTCACTTCTCTTTACCCAGGTTAGAAACAGGACCAGACAGACATCATTATCAAAGAGCACCCCCCTTTATGAGGGTCTAATTTATTAACGACAGCTATAAGCATAAGCAGGAGCTTACTAGATACAGTTGGGGACATTCACCATCTCAGGTTCAGTTCAACTAGCAGTCTCTGGCTCCTCCCTTCAGAAGACTCTTCTTTCCTGTGCCTGTAACATAGTATTTCTGGGACCTTCCCCAGTTTCTTCTCTGGGTTACTTCTTTTTCATTCCTTCCTTAAGCTGGAGCACCCAACTCTCCTCTTTCAAACTGGGCTGTATTCGTTGGTCCCTTGCTCGTTCCTTAACCAAGAGTCTCCCCAGCTCTCCTCTCGGAGCGGAGTTGTGGGCTAGTCAGCTGTAGGGCCTGTGCCAGCTTCTCCCTCAGCTGACCCCTCTTCCTTAAGGGTTCTGAGCAGGCCAGTCTTTCCCTGCCAATGTCTCCTTGTGTCTGCTCTGCTATAAGGGACCAGGCAGCATTTATTCTGGTCCCCTTTTTGCAGCTTCCTGGCCCCAAGTCTTTAAAGAAACAGTAATGGGATTCCCTCTCAAACACTTCTTACTCGCAGGATTGCTTCCTCTCTCCCAATATCTCCCGAGTAACTTGCATATATAATTGGACCTTTCAAACTTTTAAAAGGGCAATGCCACATGACAGGGTGGGCTGAGCATTAGGCTCCACAGCCCTTAAGGCGCAGATCACCCCATCACATATGAAAATAAATTAATAATTGCATACGACTGTCAGAAGTAAAAACTGAGCTTGTGCAAGGCCTTTCGCATTAGCCTTTGCTTTTAATCACTTCAGATGATTTTTAAAAAAGAGAATAAAGATGTTTAAAAGAAGCTGAAAGGCAACCTCATGTACACATACAATCCCTAATAAAAAATTCATCCCATTTCCCATAACCTTTAAGTATTTATTAGATATTGTTATACCAAATAAAGGTCTGGCCAGTAACGACTTCATCACAGATGACCGCACAAGGGATGCAGAGGAAAGGCCCAAGGAACACTATGGCAGGATGGTGGATGGCGAGTTTGCTGTAAATGCTTGTGGACTCCTAAGGCCTGTTGATGAAGATCACTCCGCTTTCCCTACATCAAATATCCTCTTTGTAGTGACCTTATTGTTTTGACTCATTAAATAATTGCAACCTTTGTTGGAGGTGGAAACGACCCTGGAATGCTAAGTGTAAAAATATTTGAATGTTTGTGGTGCCTATGGAAAGTAATAATGTGATATTCTAGAATAGCTTCAGGTTACTGAAACTACTACAGAAATATATTGATGTTATTAGTTCTGAAATATAGCACAGGGCAAAGTAAGGTACAAGATAGCAGATGGTCTTTTCATAAGGGACACAACAAACCTGACTCAAAAATAATTAAATAGTGCAATTATTCTCCAGCCCTTGGGAGCATGTAGCTGCTCAGTGTTGTGGTCAGATTGTAAATATAAATTTATGGTAAAACTTACTGTGGTCAGATAATTCATATAAAAATGGCTGTACATGCTTTCTTCTGGGCGGAAGACAAAATGGTGACATTAAGCTGCATAAGCAATGTATTTGAAAGTCAAATATTTCTTTTGGTGAACATGTTTAAAGCATCTTTTGCAATGCAATTATATTATAAGTATTTTTTTAAAGAAGAGTTTGGTATAATTGGGGAGATCATACAATAATGTTGTTTGACCATCTTCTATAAGTAGAACTCTCTGAATTGTTGGAGTACAATTTGGATCTAATGTATAGTGATAGCAGTCTATGGACACAGATTTCACAGTGCGAGGAACCTTAGAAAATTACTAGCTCAACAGAGTATAAAAAAGCCTACTGTACAAAAAGGGAAGTGCCTCCAAATTTCCTCCATGAAATTTAAGGAGAGGTTAATCTTTTTGTGTGAACACACACATCTGTGTGACCCATCATGAACAGTAATGCCAACTATGCACTATATTTTTGCTTTGCAATGTTTTTTTGAGAGTCCTGTGTGGCCTTGCACTTTAACAATCATCACCAGATGCCTTTTTTCTAGCAGACGTGTAATTTGACTGGATGTTTAGATTTGCATATAACATAAACTGGTTGTGTAGCTTATATTCATATATGTTCATGCTAAGATAAAGCAATACAACCTTTTAAATACACCTCTACCCTGATATAACTTGACCCAATATAACACGAATTTGGATATAACACGGTAAATCAGTGCTCCGGGCGGGCAGGGCTGCGCACTCTGGCGGATCAAAGCAAGTTCAATATAACGTGGTTTCACCTATAATGCAATAAGATATTTTGGCTCCCGAGGACAGCGTTATATCAAGGTAGAGGTGTATCTTTGATTTTACATAATAAATATGGTGTATTATAATTAGAAAACACCTTGAAATATATTGTGAAAAATGCCTACTTGTGCATTTCATAGCTACAATAAAATATTGATATGTTATTAATCCAAATGTCAAAAAAATTTGGTTCGCCTTAAAATATTCTGCAATGTTTACGATTTACTGTATATACTCATTCATTAGCCCATTTGTTTATAAGCCGACCCCCCAAAATGGATAGGTAAAAATAGCAAAAACTGTATGACCCTTTCATAAGCCGACCCTATATTTCAGGGGTTGGAAAACTTTGGCTCCTGGCCCATCAGGGTAAGCTACTAGATGGTCGGGACATTTTTTTTACTTGGAGCGTCTGCAGGCATGGAGCCCCTCTGCGCCCCATGGCTGCAGTTCGCCATTCCCAGCCAATGGGAGCTGCGGGAAGTTCCCACTGGCTGGGAACGGTGAACCACGGCCACAGGGAGCTGAGGGGCTCCATGCCTGCAGACGCTCCAGGTAAACAAAACGACAATGTATTAGATCAGGGATCGGCAACCTTTGGCATGCAACTCACCAGGGTAAGCACCTTGGCGGGCCGGGCTGGTTTGTTTACCTGCCACGTCCACAAGTTCGGCCAATCACAGCTCCCACTGGCCGCGGTTCGTGGCTCCAGGCCAATGGGAGCAGCGTGAAGCAGCGCGGGCCGAGGGATGTGCTAGCTGCGCCATGTGCCAAAGGTTGCCAATCCCTGTAGATATTCAATTCAATAATTCCATAGAGTTTAAAATCATCACCTTTTGGTGTAGACCCGTTTATAAACTGACCCCTGTTATTTGATGCATCACTTTTTTACCAAAAATATTCGGCTTATGAATGAGTATATATGGTAATTAAAATTCTCATAGTGGGATTTTCTCCAGCAAACAGCCTAACATTAGATAACTCATAAAACATAAAATGGATACATTTAGAAACTGTGTGTACCTGATTCTCTTGTCCGACCATGACTCCAGACACTAGACACTGACCCTCCTTCATTTGAGGCAACCACTCTATACAGGTATTCTTAAAAAAAAAAAAAAAAAGAGTGAACTCAAGAACACATTAATGCAGAATGAAATAAAAGTGTAGCATTTCATTTAAGGGCCCAGTGTGTTACCTGTAAATGGCTGCAGACCACTCTCATAAACACTCTGCTCTTTGCCTCGGTAGACTAGGATGGAGTCATTTCCCCTGCAGTTAACAGCACTGTCAGTTGATAGGCATCCATCCAGATTGACTCTGACAGCACTGCTGGACACAGATGCCAAGTTAACGACAGCACCTCGTGTAAATTCAACATCCTTCATGCAACCACCGAAACCTAGCAAATAGTAAGGGATTAGTATCACATAAAGGGCTTCAGTCGTTAATTAAGAATCATTTTTGTTCCTTGCGAAGCTACATTTTCTGTGATAAGAAGAGTTGGGTGTAAATGTTAACTTTCAATTTATGTTTGAGAAAAGATTATTCCCCCCCCCACACACACCTTTTACATATTAAGCTGGTAAGGACTCTTAATGTTCCAGTGTTGAATTCCTGCCACATTGAAATATATACTTATTATTAAACATTCCACTCTCTGTGAAAAAAAATCCCCAAACTTTATTTTGCCTCTTCAGTTCATATGTTCAAAAGTATTAACATAAAATCAGTGACTAATATTGATTTTAAGTTTGGGGTCAGCCCTTGCATTTCATATTTCCATATTCCATATATTTGCATTATGTTCTTAGTCACTTGAGCTAAGAAGAGCCTATGAACAGCCAATATACTTGCATATAGAGGAAACATCAGCATAACAGAGATTATCATAACTGAACCATACTTGGTACCTCATTCACAAACATAGCATAAAACATAACCCAAGACCTCCCAATCATAGGTAACTGAACTTCCCAACAAGGCTTGTAATAATGTGAAGTAGATACCTACTTTGTGATGGGGAACTGAACAATGCTCAGAAACTTATGTCAAATAGACCATTGAGCAATCATCAGTTGGTAACAACATTTGGTCTCTGAAGTCAACTAGGCTCCCATGTATATCCCAACAATGAAAATTGGAATTAAATGCAAAGTTGTACTTTACAGTAGATAGTATAAAGCACAAAACATGAAATTAACACCTCGGGATCTACTATTGACAATATATAATTCTGCTGATTATAAATACAAGTTTTGCAACATCAGCTTCTTTCAAATTTGAATTACATTAAGAGAAACAAACAGTAACACACATTACAATATTTTCTAGATTATGCATCCTAAATTATTACCTAGAAACATGTCATTTTAGTCACATTTTCTCTTTCTGACGAATGCTTCTGTGACAATCAGTGTCCAGACACCCCAAAGGGAGAACAGGGAGGTTGAAACCCAAAGAATAAGCAGTTGAACCAACTTATTTTATAAAATGTTATTGTGCTATAAAAACGTGTTGAGTAAAATCTTTTATGAAAGCTTGTAACTTTCTGAACTTAAGAATCTTTATGAGTTATGTATACCGGTTATGGTTATTTGTGTATAGAGAGAACTGAGCTCCTAAACTTCGGCTCCGTTTCACAAGAGGTCAGGGAAAGGCAGTTTCCAGCCAGGTGTTTACACGTAATCAGCTTCAAGTTACTACCTACTGTCTAGTCCAGGAAATAACAAGGACGGGCCATTAGAATTAATGAAAAATCTTTGAGACATCCCAGCTCTCAATTCAAGAAGGGGTTTTCACACGCTGAATATTCATGAGTCACCATAGACTGAAGCCTGTTCCACACTAGGAAATTAGGTCAATATAACCAAATTACTCAAGAGTGTGAAAAATCCACACCCCTGAGTGACACAGTTAAACTGACTTAACCCCCAGTATAGACAGTTCTATGACAACAGGAGAATTCTCCCCTTGACCAAGATACTGCCTCTTAGGGAGGTAGATTACCTATGCTGATGGAGTACTCTACAGATGCAGTTTCTACAGTGTAGATAAGCCCTGAGAGAAAGGGGGTGGGAAGCCTTTTAAAAGCAGGCTTGTGCCTAAGGTTTAGCATCCAGAAACTGAGGAACAGCCTCTAGGCAGGAAGCTGTCTGTGAAACGCTAGATCCCCGTTATAGTTAGGGGATATGCTGGGAAACTGTTCAAGGCCAGCCAGTAACTTGTATTAGAAAAGGGATTTTATCCAATATGGAAGTGTAAAGCTTGAGGTTATGTCTTTATGTCTATTTGCTGTATAACTTGTATACATTTGCTCTCCCTCACCACTTCATCTTTGAATCTGTGGTTTTTCTATTAAATAAACCTTTTGTTTATTTTTACCCCAAGCAGGTCTGAGTTGTACAAACTGAGTGGAACATGGGGGCCAAAGTAAGCTGATATCTGGGTGGCTGGTTTCATATCTTCAGGGGTGACAAATCAGAGGAGAAAAGTCCAAATGCCTGATAGTTAAGAAATCAGGAAGGATGATTCTGTGGAGACTTGAGACTAGATGGGCTATTGGTGTCATCCTCATAGACTTTAAGGTCAGAAGGGACCATTATGATCATCTAGTCTGACCTCCTGCACAATGCAGGCCACCTCCTGCAAGGTGAGACTTTGTGCTTGTGGGCAGGTTACTGGTGTCAAGGATCTGAACCAAAGCTGAACAGCATTAACACACCCCGAGGTTACAGGGCAGGCAGTGACAAAGCCCTTTACTGTTCCTCGTGATCACCAAAACATCACATACTCCCATTCCTATTGGTCACACCGATAGGCTACAGTTAGGAATACGATCAAGTTAAAAATATGAATATAGGCCAAAATTTTCAAACATGCATGCCGAAAGATGCTCATTTCAATCCACATTTGGGCACCTAAATAGGTGGCTTGTTTTTCAAACATACTGAGGACCTGTAGTTCCCATCTCAAGTCAGTGAGGATTCAGCACTTTTGAAAAATCAGACCAAATTTACTTAGGTGCCTAAACATATACTTTAGACACTCACCTTTAATAATGTTTGGCCCTAGATTAATAGTTCATAGATCCCTTGGCTACAGGAATTGGGAGTGCATCAACTCAGAAGTGATACCATCTGGTAAGATATAGCATTAATGGGACATGAATAATGGATCATCCTTTTGGGCCAGAAAAATGATATGCATAGGGTCTGGGATAGGTTATAATGTATTATGATGCCTACAGCTATTGAATACTAGAAAGAACAGTATTAATTACTTGTGAATCCTAGTGCTTTGGGTTGATTTGAACCTTTCCATATCTGTGACCTCATAAAGCTCGAAAAATTGTCTGCCTAATTTACTTGAATACAGTTATCCAATATCAACACTTGTATTTACCCCACTTGAGATGTTCAACTCTGAATACCAATATTAGACAATTCACATATGATCTACTGACTACCATCTGATTGTTTATGATAGAGTAAAATAAATTATGAATAATGAATAGCTTTATAAATAACGGTTTATTTGCAAAGACCTTGTTAAACAAAACAAAACAAGAAAGAAAGAAAGAAAAAGGAAGAAGAGGCCAAAATTCATGGGATGGGGCAGGTTGGTTTATAGCCATGTTGCAGGCATTTTGCATTCAGATGGTCCCCGACCAAGGGGACACAGACAACTGAATGTTGAACAGAGCAAAGAAAGGCTACTCTGTTTTACACCAGAGATTAAGCCTGTCCCAGAACTGGGAGGATGGGGGAGGGAGGGAGCACAAAGGTGAGTTGAAGTACCTTTGTCTCCCCCTCCTCCTTGTTCTGTACCAGGTACAACTGGCTGATCCAGAAAATCTCACTTAAAGTATTCATTGCATACAAAATTCTGTAACTACCTTTAGCAATGCCTGTGAAATGATTAATCAGCTCCCAGTAGCTGCTACATATTGCCGTGTCCTACTCAATGGAGAGCATTCCAGTGATCTAATGTGCCTATCTTGTGTTTCACTGGTTGAGGGTGTTATCATTCCTGATTATGGAGGGGACTTGTGTGGCTGGAGTGCTGTGAAAATCTCGCTCTTGAAGATATTAGCTTTTCTGCCTGTGCAGCTGAAGTTAGCACGTCTCATTTTTCTGATGCAGCTGATCTGAATGATTGCTTAAGACATCACAAGGGTGGGAGGATTTTGATAGTGTACAAAAATAGGAGTGATCGTTTAGGGTTCCTATAACATTTAATTGATATATTATATATACACTACTTAGACTGTAAGATTTATTTTTATACTATGTCTGTTGCCTAGAAGACAGCAAGATAAAGCACCCTCACTGGATTCTACATGGGTGATACTTCTTTTACCCAAAGGCTGATGATCTGGTGTCTGCCTACAAGTCATATGTCATATAGAATTGGGGTACTGCTAAGGGGAATTATAACATTTGCCTCTTGAAGAAGTTAATATACCAAAAGGGCACAGACAGCTCAAGCTTAACTTAGGTCTAGTGAAAAACCCACATCCATGAATGACGTAGTTAAACCGACCTAACCCTCAGCGTAGCAAGCATTAAGTTGATGGAAGAATTAAGTACCCCATTTGGAGAGCTTGATTACCTACTTCAATAGGAGAACCCCTCTCATCAGAATAGGGAGTGTCTTCACTGAATTGCAGCTGCGCTTCTGCAGCATTTCACGTGTAGACAAGCCCTTGTTCTACCTAAGGCCACATCTGCACTAGAGGCCTTACAGCAGCACAGCTGTACCGATTCAGCTGAACCACTGTAAGATCTTGCATGTAGCCACTTTATGCCCCCAATGACAGGTGTAGCATCTCCCACCGACATAGTGCTGTCCACACGGGCGCTTCTGGCAGTGTAACTTATGTCGCTCGGGGGGGGGGGGGTTTCACACGCCTAAGCAATATAAGTTATACCAACAAAAGTGCTAGGGCAGACATAGCCTAAGCTAACAGCTCTGATCAGGAACTACTGATATGTAAATTAGGATGCAAACATCTTGACTTTGCAGGCAAGCGAAGGGGCAGGTGAGATCTAAGCGACCTTTGAGACGTAAGGCTTGGAGCACGAAGTTTAGCTAGATGGGGTGGACGGATGGAAATGTTAGCAGAAACATGGGACAATAACAAAAGTAGGGAGAACATCTGTATTTCCCCTTTAGACTTGAATAAATATTACATTGTTTAAGTGGCCCCTAACACTGTACTGGAGCATACATTTAGTACCATCTCAGAGCAAAGACAGCTGTCTACTGAATTACTAATACCCGTTCCTGGATTTCCTTGGATTTCCTTACCTTGTTCTAATCCTAGTTCTTTAGAGAAGTTCTGTAGCTCAGAGGGGATTCCCCCTACGTAGACTGGAGAGTTTACTTTCAGTTGCTGAGCCCGGGGTTCCAAAACATGCTCTGTCAATTCATTCATACTTGCAGAAACTCTTGAGCCTTCCTTCTTCACAGCTACTCTCTTCCAGTTTCCATCACAATAGGACAGCCCTGCCCAGAGAGCCACTTGTGTAAAAACAGTGCCAGTTTTTAACAGGAAGCTCAGAATTCCACTCTTCAGCTCAGCCTGTATTTTAAAATAAAGAAAGGTTTCAAAAATGACAGCCACAGGGGAGGAAAAGGTCAGTGTGTTACAGACATTTAAGACATTCAACTGAAGGAAAGGTAAAAAAATATTTTTCCTTCAAGTAATTGTAATGACAATACAATTGTTAACATAGGATATAACAACTGTAGTAAGTACACTTCTATCAATTAATGACACAATTTGACATGTAACAAAAAATTCTATTTTTTTTGCAACCTATTTAGGACTTCAGTATCAACAGCAGTATAATTGACTGAAAAGAAAAGAACAGCTTAAAGTAGGACTATTTCTATCTGACTTTTTTTAAAATGACAAAACATCGTTTTCTTCTGTCAATTTAAATTTTGGGAAAATGTGACATGACAATAAGGAAATTAAATGTCAGACCTGATTAAGCTCCTTTTAATTATCAAGTGAATGCAATTTCAAATTTGAACAATAACATATTGATTCCATATTTTATCCTTATTGTTTTACATCTCTCAAAAAATTGTTTCTGTATGTATTTTCTAGATTAATGTAACAATTTTGAAATATGAATATATTTTACCTACATTTTCATTGTGGAAGTAAAGTTTCCATATGCTTTACTGCCAAATTGTTCAATCCTGATTGTCTGAGATGCACCAGCAAGTATGTTTTGAGATTCCAAATTGGCTAGTGCAGAACACTGAATTTAAAATATGGTAGTTGTGAACACAAAAAAATAGAATAAAATAAAATAAAATATAACAAAACAAAACAAAAAACAACAAAGGATAAGCCCACAGAAAACACATTTCATTTTCCAAGCCAAAATCTTAAGTGACATAAGATTTTAAAATATAAAATATAAAGATAGATCTATAAAAATATACATCTTTAACATTCTTTTGGAAAAAAAATGTATATTTTTGAGAAATAGAGAATACCAATGATATCTCACATTAAAGTATTTCTATTGTGATTGCATTTTAGTAACAATTACTCCAAGTGTCCAAAATATGATAACCTACCCCACAATAAATGTGGTTCTTCAAGATGCTGTAGTCAGTGTGGATCACAAGCATCTCATTTGTGTAATATCTGGGGTCTTTTGAACAGCTGTGTCAGTCGAGGCTGCAAATGCACCCTGCGCCTCCTTGTGTTCCCATGTGAGGGCATAAAGGGTGGAACGGCTATGACATTCCCTCAATGATGTCATAATCTGAAGCTCTGGGTAGATGAAGACTCCGAAAAGAAGGGACACTGGGATTGACACTGACTACAGCATAGAACCACAGTTACTGTGAGTGACTGTTCTTTTGTCTTTGAGTATGAGTCAGTGTGAAACCTACTGTAGGTGACCGGCAAGCAATAAACCCTCAGAAGGATGGGAATGAAGCGTTTCAGCTGCATCAGTCAAACAGTGATTGAAGTACTCCTCTCCTGAACTTGGCATATGACCTAGCAGCTAAGGTGACCTGTAGAATGCCCAGCTATGGCTAGAAATAGATATGGTGACAGTCTGAACAGTTTGGTCCTGGCAGTATAATAAAGCAAAGCCCTAGATACATCTTGTGTATGTAGTTTCCATTCTCCCAGTGCAGAGTATGGTTTCAAGAAGAAGACAGGCAGGTTGACTGACTGGTTTAGATGAAATTCTGAGACCACATTAGGAATGAAAGGAGTGGGGGCTGAGTATCACCTTGTCCTGTGCAGTGTCATATAATGTAGTTCAGTCAGAAATGCTTGACGCTCACTCACTTTTCTAGCTGACACAACAGCAACTAGAACATGGCATACGCCATTTTGTAATGAGACTTCAACACTACCTCTTATGGAATAATGCAGTTTTTAATCTGTTACAGTTTGTTTAGGAAAAGAACAGACTGCATATAATAAATATATTAAATATTAATCCATAGCGAACAGAGGGATGGGGAAGGAGCTTTGTGTTATCATGCCATGTATTTGCCCAGCTACAGACATGTCTGTCTCCAATACAGAATCCATTATGCAAGTAAAGGTGATGTGTGATTGTAATGGGGCGCACGCCATGCCCCTCTGTTTCGGCCCTTCCCTCCCCCTCTTCTCAGAGACTCAGTGACACTTTAGGTTGGGGAAACATTGGTGCTCTTTATTTGTGATCAAGTCCCCACCACCGGTTTCCAACTGTATACAGGCTTTTTACAACAGCTTGGCCTACCACAGGCCTGGCCAGCAACACACTAGGAGGCTCCCACCTTCGTTTGAGTCTGACCCTCCCATCCTGGTCGCCAACCCCACTTCCCAGTTCCTCCCAGCCTGATAGCTCCTGCTAACAAGGCTGGCAGGTGTGGTCAGTTACCAGGCAGGCATCAGGCTATCTACCCAGCCCCAATCCAATCCCCCTGATTGGGGCTGGAGTGGCAGGAGCTGATTAAGGCCTCTCTAGCAGCACCCTGCCACAGTAATACCATTGTATCCAAAGAACAAGAACAAGTCAGGAATACCATTGTATCCAAAATGGTACCCTGGCAAAGTGCTGTGACTTCTAACTTATTTTCCAGTGCAAGTTTGTTCTGAGCAAGGCTCCCAACGACAGCACCATCATTTACGAGCAGTGTGCTATAAACCTCACTTCCACTCAGTGTTAACTTTTTTGTGTGAGCTTAAATACCCAGAGAACACCTCTGACATCCTTATGTGTGTTTGTAACATTGGACTGCAAGAGACTAGAAAATGTACTCTGCAGATAGCACTCCTTGAGGTGAGGAGATGAGGTGAGATGAAAATTGCTAATGGAGGCAGGGAAACATATTCAACCACACATTTCAGTGCAGTAATAACCAACTGAGTTGTAACACCTAAATTGACTAAAGCGGAAAGTGACTTTAGAGGGAGAAATTATTTTTCTCTTTGCTTACTACGTGTATTTGACAGCGCTTTTTGTACAGTCGTTTCCTCTTTATAGTCAGATAATCATTTTTATTCATTTCTGTGGGACTTCCACATAAAAGGGGAAAGAAAAACACTTACAAATAATAAAATGTGGCTGTATAGGCACAAAAATGGTCAGGGGCAAGCATAAGTTCATTTAGCTGCTGTTTCATTTGTAAATTAGAAATATCCTAAAAATCAACACAAGGTGCTTTTTGTTGCTGTTTTCTAATTTATGACAGAAGTTTAAAGAGGAAAGAGAAAAAAGATTGAAATACGTATCAGTGCGTGAAATGACAACTGATGTATGCAGTGTTGTTGTAGCCACGTTGGTCCCAGGATATTAGAGAGACAATATTGGAAAGATATTACTGGACCAAATTCTGGTGGTGAGAGAGAGAAGCTTTTGAGTCTTCTTCAGGTCCGGAAAACCAACTCAGGTCTTGTCTTCATTACTGAACTAAATCAGCGCCGCTGCGATTGATGGAGTGACGTCAATTCAGCGCATCTGGTGAAGATGCGCTATGTCGACAGGAGCACACTCTCCCATTGACGTTATTAATCCACCTCAATGAGAGGCAGAAGCTATGTTGGTGGAGAGCGTCTCCCGCCAACATAGCGCGGTGCAGACACTGTGTTAAATCAATGTAAGTGACGGCATTCAGGGAGGTGTTTTTTTCACACCCTGAGTGACGTCACTTATATTGACTTAAGCAGTAGTATAGACAAGGCCTTAGAGTGTCACAGCTAGACACAAGCTGTAACAAATGGTTTAGCATAAGTAGATGATACATATTTCAAGGGACCATTCAAGGTGAAGTGGCCTGTTAACACCCCTCCAGTCATAGGGAGGGGAGGAATGGGGGTGGGGTTGTTATGGGTGTAGATTGTTGTAAGAAACCATAAATCCAGTGTGTCTATTCAGTCCATTATTGTTAGTGACTGGCAAAGTTATGAATTTAAGCTCCCAGGCTCATCTTTTGAAAGTGTTGGGCAGGTTTCCTTTGAGAGTGATTTATCACTCCATATCTGACCTTTTTCTGAGAAGTGTTCATCCACAGGTGATACTGTGTTTTTCTCTTTTATCAGTTTCCTGTGAGTTCATTCAAGAGCATAGTGATTGCCTGATTCAAACTTGTCACCTACCACCCCACATTGGAACCCGTACAGTGTATCATCAAACAACTACAACTCATATTCAATGGGGATCGAATCCTGAAATAAATCCTTCCTGAATCCCTCTTCTGGCCTTCAAACAACACCCCAACCTCTCCAAGCTCATCATCAGAAGCAAGCTCAAATTCAAAGCGGCATCAGACCCTCCTAGAACAACACATACAAAATATGCAGACATATCTCCACCGCTACAATGATCAACACCTCCCATAACACACCTTTCAAGATCTATGGGTCCTACACATGCCTGTCACAAACACGTGGTGCACCACATCCAGGTCACTAAATGCCCCAGTAACAATGATGTGGGTGAAACCAGAGAATCACTGCACTCTCAAATGATAAAAGACAAACACTACATCACACCTGGGTGAGCACTTTTCACAAAGCGATCACTGTATCTCTGACCTGTCAGTGCTCATTCTCAAAGGAATTTTCATAAGATGAGCCTGGGAGCTTAAATTCATAACTTTACTTGACACTAAAAGTTATGTCCTTAATAAATACACTGGATTTATGACTTATTTCAACAATCTGTAACCCACTAACCCTTTTGACCTATGACTACAAGGGTGTTAATAGGCCACACCACCTTGAATGGTCTCTCTGAATATGTGCTACCTACTTATGCTGAACTATCTGTTTGATCTTGTATTTAGCTGTGACACTCCCAGAGTATCTTTCCCAGACTGGAGGAAGAGCTCCATGTAGCTTGAAAGCTTGTCTCTCTCACCAATAGAAGTTGGTCCAATAAAAGATATTACCTCACCATTCTTGTCTCTCTAGAAAATATGGTAACAGTCTACACATAATAGACTTGGTAAACATTAAGGATGGAGAAGAAATATTTAGTTTAGTTCAAGCGGATATATTATCATCATCAATTATTTGTGTTACCATAGTGCCTCAGGTTGGTAGGCATAGACCAAGACTCATTGTTCTAGGTGCAGTACAAAGACCTGCCCAAAGGATTTTACAATATAATTTCTTAGATCATCATCTTTATGGCAGGGACCGTGTGACCCCAAACCTGAAAATACTTGAGCATGTGGGTAAAGTAGGTAAATTTATCTACTCAAAAGTGTTTGCAGGACTGAGCCCTAGTTAGTGCAGTGTGACACACTGGGGCCATAATCCTGATGGCATCCTCTGGGCAGCACTGTTATATAAATAATGAATTGGAGTAATAGAATGAAATTAGGCAGACTTCTGGCACTGAAAATTAATAAGATTTTGGAGTTGTTTAAACTAGGAGCTGGGGGAAAGCTGATGGGGCAGAGTTCACAGGTTAGGCAAACATATCTGCTAGGGATGAAGGACGGGACAGAAATTATAGCTGAACTGGAGCAGGGATGGGTTGGGATCAGACAAGTAAACTCTGACAGATCAACAACTGTCAGACTAAGGAGTTAGATAAAAACCAGATACCTGATCACAAAATATAAAGACTTATATAATGAATGCCAAAAGTTTAATGCAAAAAAAGGTGAATTAGAATGTCTGGCAATGAGACATAACAGGCATTAGTGAAATGATAGAATGACAAAAATTAATAAGATACTGTAATGTCTGGATATAAAACTATACAAGGAGGGTAGATTGGATCATAGAGATGTGAGGAATAGCACAACACCCCAGAAAGAATCCCTAGAATCTAGTGAGATAATTCTGAGTAGAAAGATCCACATAGTTGAATCTGTATGGATACAAATTCCAAGTCATGAAAATAAAACATACTAGTAGGGTTATACTACCAGCCTCCAGATAAGGAAAGGGAGACTGAATGAACCATGTTGAGACAGATCAAGGGGACAACAAAAGCTAATAAAACAATAATAATGGGGGATGTAAAATTCCTATATATAAATTGGTTACATATAATAATGGGACAAGGTATAGTGAAGCAATTTATTGTCACCTTAAATGGCCACTTCTTGGAACAGCTAAAAGAAGATATCATTCTCAACCTAATCCCATATAAAAAACAGGAGTTGATTCAAGAAGTAACTGTAGTTGAGCGGCCAAGTAACAGTGACCACAATGAAACGAAGTTCAATATCTTTGGAGAAGTAAAGGTATCAAAACCCATGATTGTGACATTAACATTTAAAAGCAAAGATACAGAAATATAAATAATAAATAAATAAAGAATCATGGCAAAAAGGCATCTTTGTTCAGTTCTGGTCCCTTTATGTGAAAAAGGATATAGCAGAGATAAAGGAAGTTCATAGATGGCCAATGTAAAACTTATCTATCAAGAGAATTAAAGAGATTGGGGAGGTTTTACTGTACAGAGAAAACAAATAAGGGACATGTTCTAGGTATAACATTAACGATGGTGTGCAGGAATTGGATTGGGCTCTTCTGTTAACTTTCGTTCATAATACAAGAACAAGGAGAAATTTCATGAAACTGAAAGGCAGTACATTTAAAAATAATAAAAGGAAAGAGTGTTTCTCACAATACACAATTTACCTGTAGAACTGAAGAGTTTAACAAGACTAAAGGACTGGACTAAAAAAATCCCGAACAAAGTTTTGAAAAAGAAGTGATGCTTCTACCTATTGGAGGTTAGGAAGAAAACTTCCCTATAGGCAGATAATTCCATAGCTGCCCTCTGCAGGTTTTTTCCCCGCACATCCCTCTGAAGCATGTGATATAGGCCACTGTTGGAGACAGGATAATGGACTAAAATGGTCCATTAGTCTGATCCAGTGTGGCAATTCTTATATTCCTATTAAAAATGGAAAATTATTGCTAATAAGAAAAAAATTCCTGATTATGATGACCTATTAGGGTGTGGAACAGTTTCCTTAGGAAGTGATGGAACTCTTGTAACTTGAGATAGTTAAACTGAGCTGGATAAAGTCCTTGTCCTGTAAATATACAAAAGAGAATAATCCCACACTGTCAAGGGAATTGACTTAATATAGGTCTTTTCCTTCTCTAAAGAATTCTAATTGCTTACAATCCAGTAGAAGATGTCGCAGTGTATGTGAGATATTGATTTTTTTCTTATTTAAAATATATACATGAATTATATTTTTTTCTTTTCAACCCTTTTGCTATACATTTAAAAATGTTGTACAGATTGGTATTTGGTGAACATATAAATATAAGATTACATTGTTTGAAAAAATAAACAACAAATGGTAGTGATTTTAGGGAGAGACAGTAACAATAAAATCTCATACAAGGTATCTGAAAAAAATATTTATAATAATTCATTTCTGAACCTACTGCAAGGTAATCTGGCCCTTCTTTGTTGTAAACAAACAGAAGTAATCCATTCAGTTGGTCTGTTCTAAACTTAAAGGAGATCTCAAAGTCGAGTCCACCATGAAAAATATCTGAATGGAGTTCCAGGAACCCTTGAAAGACAAAATAACATGTTTTTAAAATAAATAAATCAAAGCAGAAATCAAAAGTAAGGAAAGATGTTGCATTGCACAGTCATTTTTAGAATTCTAATAGAGGACGCTGCGTTGATGTTCTAGAACAGTGTCATTCAGCCTTGTAAAGCCACTTCATCATCAAATGGAGCAAAAACCCAGGAAGGAGAAACAGTGCAACAATCTAATACTTCATTGTAATTTTTACATCATGGTGTTCCATTGATGCATCATGGTACTTTGTGTTAATATTCAGTAGGTGTGCCCTCTCCCTTCATAGGCACAATCAGCACCTGCAAAATATTTCATTGTAGTAAATGTGTGTGCATCTCAAGCAGCTGCACCTCTTGCTGACTGTAATTCATTCTGTGGGCATGAATTGCTCTTGTAAACACAGAAGCTAAGCCTTAGCCCAGCTGAATATAACCCTGTGTAAGTGTGTGTTTAAAAAGAGGACAATTGAAATACAGGTGCGGTAATTTATTCAATTTGAGAATTGATTGGTCCACTATATAATATACTATTTTACCTTTGCCAAGAAAATGTGCTCCTTCCGTAAGGACAGTGGGACACCCTTCCCAACTGTGATAGACGTTGTTTTGCTCTTCAGCATCCTGCCATTCTAAAGGTTCCCAATTTTCATAGGGATTGTGTGTTTTTTTCAAAAACACATCACTGAGACACCCCACAAAACCTTTCTGGATTATTGTTTTAGTCCCTGCAAAAGTGAAAATATTATTTAGGAAATGAACCACTTGGTATTAAAATAAAGACAAATATGCATACATATCATACTTCACACACAGATGGAGAGGTATATATGTATATAAATATCCATCTCTTTATGGATCGCCTTCCTGGGTCAAATCCAGACTCTAGTGCCTGGCCAGCCATTAGGGAAGCAGCCACCATTCTTTGGCCTGGGAGGATTTGAACTTGCTGAACTGCTTCATGGAGGCTCCTTCAGATCAACAGCGAAACTAGCCCATATGGATACAACAGCGTGTACATGCCCCATGAGGATTCTAAGGGCTAGTCTACACTTACCAGCCGGGTCAACGCGGTGAGTTCGACTTCTCGGAGTTCGAACTATCGCGTCTAATCTGGACGCGATAGTTCGAACTCCGGAAGCGCCGCGGTCGACTCCGGTACTCCACCACTGCAAACGGCGGTGGCGGAGTCGACCTTGGAGCCGCGGACTTCGATTCCGTGGCGTCTGGACGGGTAAGTAGTTCGAACTAGGGTACTTCGAATTCGGCTACGCTATTCACGTAGCTGAATTTGCGTACCCTAGTTCGACCCCGCTTCTTAGTGTGGACCAGCCCTAAGGGAATCCTTCTAAATTAGCACTCTTCCATTTCAGGTTTTACTTCTTAAAAATACCATGAGGAAGGGGATGCAACCAGTGGAGGGAAAGATGTGGTCTCATAGAAGCCGCGGTTTCTGAATCTGGCTTTGGACCCCAAAAATTAGGGTTTCCTGAACAGTATGGGCTCAAACTCCCCTTTCCACTCAGTACAAGGGACAGGGTAGTTCCTATCCAATCTCTCTAAGAAATACAGGGGAACAGGGTCTCTTAGTAGCCCTGGCTGGGGAAAGAAATGTTGGGAGATAAGAGATTGTACACATCCATTTTTCCTAACTGGAGAGGGATCTGTAATAAGGCACGTTTTACTGATGGCCCTCTCCTGAAAAATATATATATGTAAACCCACTCTGGTTAGTTTGTTCGCACAGTCCTTTTGAGTTACATGGGGTTCTGAGGCAGACACCTAGGATGATTGTCTGAATCAATTTCTTAAAGACTATGGATGCATGTTTTTCTGTTTTTGATGAATTGAAATAAAGACACAGGAAGTGGGAGCTTTTTGGTTTACTAATTCCATGCATTTGCTGAGTTTTTTGTTGTTTTTGTTTATGTAATACCTACATGCACTCATGGATCCTTCCCCGCCCCCATTCCCTGTGTGCTGCATTGCTGGGCACACGTATGGAACAAGACTCCACAATGTGGATGGGTGCCATCCTCCTGTGTGCTCCCAGATATCCAGCCTCATATTAAGTAACATAACTACATTGGCTACACTGCCAAAGAGCCGTCTGCAGCTTCTCAGGAAGGGACAGAATTTGCCCTTCTGTGTTATAACTGGATGTTTAATGACAAAAGTAAGTTTGTGCTACTTTTGATTCATGTAAACCCTGCAGAGTTAACACAATGACAAGAGAGTGAGCTGGAGTCTATTCCAGGCAGCACACCATGAAAGCAAGTTGTCAACTAAGTTCTAAGTCTTTACTACTGATGGTGCTATAAACTCAAAAACACTGTTTGACTTTCAGATCCCAGTGCTATTAGTTAGGAAAAAACATCTTTTTACTTGTAAACTGAGCAAACATGATATGGAGTCACTGAGACACAACAAATATGAAATCCCAGAATACCATTTTTACATAGTCACTTCTTAGACTCAAGGAATAAGGAGGATTTTAAACAGTGGTAAAATTGCAGTGTGTGTAATCTGCACTCTTCTTGCACATGGACACAGCTATGTGAGGAAAGTGCAAAATATTACAAAGAGGTCCAAACTGCGGACTGCATAGGTCCTTATCGAAACAGATCATAAGTAACCCATTTAGCCACTTCATTGTGTTCCACTGCTCATAGTATAATGTGCTTTGTATGCAGGTGTATGAAGTAAGGCAATAAAAATTCAAGTACATAAGCAATTAAGAGAAATAGTATGGTCCAGTTGCACAAGACTGGGACCCCGGAGATCTGGCTTCAGTAACCTGATCCATCAGAGACTTCCTGTGTGATATAAAAGTCTTTTAGTTTCTCAGTTCTCCACCTGTAAAATGGGTGTGTCAGTATTTCCGAACCCCCTACACAGCGGTCTTGAAGGATAAATACAGCAAAACTGTGAGGAACTCAGATACTACAATAATGAGGGCCGTACAAGTACCTAAATTATCTAGATAGATAGATAACAATTAAAGCTGGTGAAAACACTGTAGTTTAGCATTGTTTCTTATGCTCCAGTACTGGACTAATTACTGAACATTGTGTTAGGAGTCACCCTACTGCTAGACTTACTTTATTTTGGATGAGATGTGAAAAAGTCTCAGGGTATGTCTACACTATGAAATTAGATCAATTTTATAGAAGTCGATTTTTAGAAATTGTTATTTATACAGTCGATTGCATATGTCCATACTAAGCGCATTCTGGGTTAAGCTCCCAATGCCTGATGGGGCAAAAACATTGTCATGGGTGGTTTGGGGTACATGTCATCAGTAGCCCCTCCCTCCGTGAAAGCAACAGCAGACTATAGTTTCGCGCCAGACACCACGGTGATTAGAAGAGCACAGCAAGGCCCGCTGCGCATCAGAGAGGCTTTGAAAACCAGTTTCAAGACTGGCCAGGCTACGGTCTGACAGTTGTGTGTGTTTCTCCTTGATGCAAACCTGCCCCCTTTGTTGATTTTAATTCCCTGTAAGCCAACCACCCTCCCCCCTGTGAAATAAAGTAACTATTGTTTTGATACCATGCATTCTTTATTAATTAAAAAAAATAAAAAAAAGAGATAGACAAGGTAGCCCGGGTGGGGTGTGGGAGGAGGGAAGGACAAGGCCACATTGATTTATACTGTGATTACAATAAGCAAACTGTTTGAATGACAGCCTTCTGTTGCTTGGGCCATCCTCTGCAGTGGAGTGGCTCGGTCCCCCCCCCCCGACCCCCGCGTTCTTGGGTGTCTGGGTGAGGAGGCTATGGAACATGGGGAGGAGGGTAGGCGGTTATACAGTGGATGCAGTGGGCATCCGTGCTCTTGTTGGGTTTCCTGCAGCTCCAACAGATGCTTCATCATGTCCGTTTGCTCCCCCATTAGCCTCAGCATCACGTCCTGCCTCTGATCTTCGTGCTCACTTCATTATTTCCTGGCCTCTGCCACTGAATGCCTCCATGCATTAAGCTGTGCCCTATCAGTGCGGGACGACTGCATGAGCTCAGAAAACATGTAATCGCAAGTGAGTTTTTTCACCTTCTAATCTGCGATAACCTCAGGGACGGAGATGATAGGGGGAGCGTAGAAATATTCTACGTTCAACGATTCTGGGGGGACTGCATGGTCACCTGTGCTGCTGAGTTTGCCACACTGACCAAACAGGAAATGAAATTCAAACGTTCCCGGGGCTTTTCCTGTGTACCTGAGTTAAAGTGCTGTCCAGAGTGGTCACAATGGAGCACTCAGGGATAGCTCTCGGAAGCCTATACTATCGATTTGCGTCTGCACTACTCCAAATCTGACCTAGCAAAGTCGATTTTAGCGCTACTAATTTAGCCACGTTAGGTCGACGGAATGGGGTTGGTTGTGTGGATGCATTCATTTTTAAATCGACCTAACATGGCTAAATTCGACCTAACCCCGTAGTGTAGACCAGGCCTCATTTACTTGTAGACATTAAAAAACCCATGGCAATTTTGCACGAGTAGGATGTTATGTCCGGTGTCCTGGTTAAATATAACTATTCATTACATTTGAGTTTGGGTAGCTGCATTCTACATTCCTCTACTGTTTCAATTGGACAAAGTCTTAGAGAGGTTTCCTTAGGTTGGTGTCTTCTCTGTTTTTCTTATCTGTCTGTGGCAGTTTGCTTGTAGAGATGGACAGAATGAGTTACATAGTGCTTGCTGCCTAAGCAGAGTACCAGGGGGTGAGTGTGGGGTGCTCACTTCTGTCTTATATACCCTTCTTTTCCTGGAATTGTAAGAAAACACATCTCTTCCATGATTTTTTAGATTCAAGTTTGTTGCTGTCCCTCTTTCATGGGCTCCATGCCTTGGTTCATGGCTTAGGTGACACTTTCAGCTCCTGAATATGCACTTTGTTTAATGACTATGCAACATTTCTTTAATTGCCTTTGTTCTTGTGGCCAGAAAGATCAAGACAGAGTTAAAACTAACTTTAATTTTTTTCTTTTTATTCAGTCCATTTTCTGAGATATTTTCAGTTTTAATAGAGTTTGACGGAAAAGAAAATTAGGTTTTCCAAAAGTCCAAACATGCTGGTTTTTTGGAGTTCTTAGGAAGAGCTTTTCAGTTATACCCAACTTGACCCTTTTCTGATGACATTTACACCATCTGAAGGACCTGGAGCTGGGAACCAGAGGCAGTAAGGCTCCCCTTGCCACACCACAGAGGGCAACACCACTGAAATTATGATTCCGTAGATTTTGCTGAATCAAATGACACTTCCCTTACCTTTCTGTCACTAACTTGCCCACAGAATGAGATTTTACTACATTATGCTCCCAGATGATTTTTGTGTGGCTTTAAACTCAGGTTTTCCTTTAAAGAGAAAAGGGGAAGGGGGATGGTATAGCCCCACTTTACTTCTAGATTTATTGCTCTGATAACACAACCCTGCATTCCTGTCACAATTAGGTTTCTTATTAAAAATGTTTATGTGGTAAGTCTGCTTGATAGTTGCTTGTCCTTGGGACACAGAAGTAGAAAACATCTGGAATTTCATCTGTTAGCTTTAACAGTTTTTAACGTAATTAGCTAAACGTGTATTGTCCTATTTCTAAGCATCCTTGCTATAGCACACTTGTAACGATATAATAATATTCAGTAAAGGCACAAAGAAGTTTGTAATGAAAAAATTATGATAACCATTTTTATTAATATTGTTTTTGCATCAACACAATATATATTTATAGTTTTGAAAAGTACTTTGGAATCTTTATGCTACATAAAATATGAAATGTGCTCACATGCTTTATGGATATGTTACTAACTTATATGTACGTATCCTATATAAGTCAACATATGCGTGAAGTAATGTTGCTTATATTGCTAGTGAACTCAGCCAAAAAGCAATTTCTATCATTGAAGATGCAAATACAAGAAAATTTGTGTGAATGTATTTTTGATTAAACAATTATTTAAATAATTATGTAAATTAAGTGCTGCCCTCAGGTTCCTGGCAAATTATCAATGCAGCCCTCAGTGTTGCAAAGGTAGGTAAGTCAACCCCACTGTAGTGGATTTCAGATACAACTATACTCACTCATGTCCTTTCTTAGGAAAGTATAATCCTTTGGAAGTCCTCCAACAAAAACACCTGTGTTTTCCCCAATAATGGTACTGCCACTTGTAGCTGAGGACGAACCTAAAAAAAGAAAGGGTGTTATTTTTCTACACAAAGTTTTCAACAAATCTTTAATTTAATAGTGATGCTGTATCACATATTAGATCCAGGATTCAGATATAGTATTATGCATACTTATATTGTGCCCTTTTACACAAGCCCCAGGATGCTTTACAAAGGCATTTTACAATAGAACAATATAAGAGCAGCATATCATCAAGAAGTATAAAAAGAGACAAAAATCCTCGAGTCTAGTATTAAAATTGCCAATGATTTACAGACCATAGCTGTTGCAGAAAGACTTTATTTTGGATGGCAAGAACTGTACAATGTACTGTGACCAATTTTGTCATGAAAATTTGTGCAAATATTTTCGACACACAGAAGAGGGGAAGTAGTGAAAGTGAAAACAAGTGAGTAATACCCTGATGATAATGATATAATGCGATGAAATGGGTTAATTACCTGTGTACTGACTATCCACAGTGATTTTTCCCAAAGCCTGATTTCTTGTAGCAATTATATGGTGCCAAACATTATCATTGTATTGTCTTCCACCATCATTTATTGGAGTAACTGCCACGGCAGATCCCTTTAAAGAAATATTTAAAACATTAATAGAAGGTACCTGTGATGTTCCTCTGGTGTTATCTGGACTGGTGATCTGCTAGATCATGCCAGTCCTTGACTCTGGGAGCCAGCCTTACCCTGCTGTGCTGTGAGAACCCCCACTCCTGGGGTGTTCATGCACAGCCTCTAGCATGTAAGCTGCTTGGATTGTGCAACCGAATGACACTAGCCAATATCTCCGGTCCCAAACACAACCCTAGGAACATCCGCCTTGCAGTGTCCAGTTATGCCCGCTGGATGCTGCAAGCTTATATGAGTTTGTCAATTTAACAAAGAAATTGATATGCACCAGGCTTATTATCCCAAGGGGAGTCTCTGACACGCTTCAAACCAAACTCATTGCTTCTGGTAGAATAAAAAAACAAATTTATTAACTACAAAAGATATATTTTAAGTGATTATAAGTCAAAGCACAACAAGTGGGATTTGGTCAAATGAAATAAAAGAAAAACACATTCTAAGCTGATCTTAATACTTTCAGTGTCCTTACAAACTTAGATGTTTCTCACTACAGGCTGACTGGTTGCCTTTCAGCCAGGCTCTCCACTTTGATCAGCATTTAAGTTGCTTGGTGGTGATGTCTGTAGATGGAGGTGGAAGAGAGAGGAAGAGCATGGCAAACGTTTCTCCCTTTTATCATGTTCTTTCTTCCCTCTTGGCTTTGGCCCCCCCTTCAGGGTCAGGTGAGCATTACCTCATCATAGTCCCTGAATGACCAAGGGAAGGGGGGTAACTCATTCGAGAGTCCAACAGATCCTTTGCTGCTGTCTAGGCCAGTGTCCTTTGTTCCTGGGAGTCTGGGCTGGGTTTGTCACATACATGCCCTGATGAGGTGTGAACTGCCCCTCGGTTCCTGGAGAGTTTTGCCTGGGCTTGGTTTAAGCCATGAGGACACATTTTCAACTTCATAACTATATACATGAAATTATAACCAATAACATTACTATAACAACAATGCTCAGTGCATCATGAGCCTTCAGAAAACACCTGACATGACAAACTTTGCATTGGATACCACACAATCATACTGGAAGGATGAACATGGGGGTGCAGGGTGTTCCGCCGAGATACAGAGTGTCACAGTACCTTGCTAAATTATATATGCAGGTGAAATAGAAGCATTTAGGTGTGTTGTAGCCTTAAACTCAGACATGTAGAAAAGCATCCTGCAGTATATAAAGATTTGCAAAAAATACCTCCTCTATTAAATTTATGCTAAAATAGTGCATAATAGTTAACACTGAGCAAGCTTTACTCATCTCTTTGCAATCCCAATCCTTGGTCAATTAGCCTACTCAAAAGTTTGTGTGTAGGAGTAGAGATCCAGTTTAGTTGCTACTATGAGTTAGAGTCTAAATTCTTTTCTGACCCCTGCAGCTCCACTGATTTCAGTGGGGTGGGTAAGGGTTAAATTGAAATTCTGTAATATTTCAACAGACAGTTATTGGATGACTGTTAGGCAGCCTGCAGTGTGTGAAATGAGAGTCTGGTGTACAGAAGCCACCATCACATTTAACACTAATTGGGATTGTTTGGCAGTTTCTGTCTCTAGGTAGTCTCTCTAAGTGAAGGTACAGGAATACTTATAGGGCAGTATTGGGAAGCTTGCACTGCCATTGTTCACCCCATTCTGTGGATAAAGAGAAGACTTCAATCTTAAGGACAGTCAGTCCAGTTTTTTTGGAGAAGAGAAAAATCATATAAAAAAAATCAGCAGAAAAAAAATCAGAGGGGAGTGGTTTTAAGATGCCATTCATATGTAAGAGATGCATGCAAAACAAATGCTAATCTAATCATAACTCTTTCCAAGTTATATTGAAATTATTTTGGACATACAAAATTGTAAATGATAAGATAAGTGAGACACACTTGGAGATCTCAATGGCTAACATCTAGTACAAAACTTTTCTAAAGACACCAGGTAAAAGGAAAATAATGGATGCAGACATCACGTCAAAATGAATTATTCATTTTTTAAACAGATGTTTCTCTCATAATACTGTAGGAAAAGTGACTGTGTCATAGGGCAATTCCTAGGGATTGATGCCTGATTGGTGTTTAAATCTCCCAGTAATCCTTAATAAATACAATCCCAGAGCATTAAATTACACCTGACTTGCAGGGATAAAGTGCCTTTTTTCAAGGAATTCAGTATTATTCAATGGAATTCATCCTTCAGGGCAGGATATCCCTGCAGAACAGACAGAATTTTAAGGCTGCAGAACTATATATTGAACCTTCGTTGTTACTGTTCCAGGAAAACTTTAAAATACTTTGAGTGAAATCACATCAGTGAAGTCAGTGGGAGCTTTGCCAATGACTTCATTGGGACCAGGATTTCACCTTTTGTTCTTAAAAGCAAAACGCTGTACTTGGGCAATGCACTGCCTATAACACTGAAAGAAGCCAGCTTAATGTAACACTCTTGGAGAATGGAACATTTGAACAAATCATTAGCTTTTATTTTTAAAATCAAGAAGTCACATTCTAATTAGCAGGTGAAGTAGCTCTCACTGGTGATTCCAATTTACATTAGAGAGATGCTGGCCTTAATGGCAAAGAGTAGACTCTTGCTTTAATGCTAGTTTCCACCGCAAATCTCAGACACAGGAGATAAGCTTCTTGTTAATAGATCTCAGGTGATTAGGGGGAAAAGCAAAAAATAAATGTTTGCTATGAAGCAAGCTTGACAATGAAATACCATGAATGCTTGATAATGAAATGCTGTGCACTCTAATTATTATCACAATTCTTATGCACCCCTTATGCTAAAGAAAGAGAAGCATTATGCTAATATGTTATCTTTTGTACAAACACCTGAAGCAACGATTAATAATATTGTCTCTCCATGGAACTTTTTGCCTAGAGATCTCAAAGTGCCTTAACTATTTAATTAAAGATTCACAACCCCACGGTGAGCTAAAAATAATTACCCCCATTTTATAAATGGGAAAAACTGAGATGAAGAAATAAGAAATAAGCCAATTAATAATGGCTAGGATGAGGATAATTGGTCATAGTTGATTTTTTTAAAATCGCACTTTTATTTGTTGAGATTTTAACCACTGAAATATACTTAGCCATACATCTTCCACTTTCATTAATGTAGATCTAAAAACTGTGAACATTTTGATTGTATCTGTTTCCTCCACTCTTCATATATTGCTTGTCTTCTTAGGTTGTAAGCTCTTTGGGCAAGATTGTATCTTAGGCCTGGTCTACACTATGCGTTAAAACCAATTTTAGCAGCGTTAAACCAATTTAACGCTGCACCCGTCCACACAACGAGGCCCTTTATATCGATATAGAGGGCTCTTTAAACCGGTTTCTGTACTCCTCCCCGACGAGAGGAGTAGCGCTGAAATTGGTATTACCATATCGGATTAGGGTTAGTGTGGCCACAAATTGACGGTATTGGCCTCCGGGCGGTATCCCACAGTGCACCATTGTGACCGCTCTGGACAGCAATCTTAACTCGGATGCACTGGCCAGGTAGACAGGAAAAGCCCCGCGAACTTTTGAATTTCATTTCCTGTTTGCCCCGCGTGGAACTCTGATCAGCACGGGTGGCGATGCAGTCCCAAATCCAAAAAGAGCTGCAGCATGGACCATACGGGAGATACTGGATCTGATCGCTGTATGGGGAGACAAATCTGTTCTATCAGAGCTCCGTTACAGAAGATGAAATGACAAAGCATTTGAAAAAATCTCCAGGCTATGATAGATAGAGGCCACAGCAGGGACTCAGCCCAGTGCTGCATGAGAAGCATAACGGAAAGCAAAAGAATCAAATGGACGCTCATGGAGGGAGGGAGGGGGGACTGAGGACTCCAGCTATCCCACAGTCCCCGCAGTCTCCGAAAAGCATTTGCATTCTTGGCTGGGCTCCAAGTGCCTGAAGGGTCAAAACATTTTCCCGGGTGTTTCAGGGTGTATGTCGTCAATTTACACCCTTCACCCCCCCCGAAAGAAAAGGGGAAAAAATCATTTCTTGCCTTTTTTCAATGTCACCCTATGTCTACTGCATGCTGCTGGTAGACGGGGTGCTGGAGAGCTAAACAGCAGCATCCTCTCCCCTCCCCTCCCCGGTGGCAGACAGTACAGTACAGAAGGACTGGTATCCGTTCTCGTCATCAGCCCGTGAGTGCTCCTGGCTGGCCTCGGTGAGGTCAGCCGGGGGCGCCTGGGTAAATATAGGAATGACTCCTGGTCATTCCCAGCAGATGGTACAGAACGGCTGGTAACCGTCCTCATCATAGCAACTGGGGGCTGAGCTCCATCAGCCCCCCCCCGTCATGTCTAAAGAAAAGATTCTGTACTGCCTGGACTATCATAGCAGCGGAAGGCTGGTCTCCTCTCCCCGCCCACCCTTTAATGTCCTGCCTGGACTATCATAGCAGCTGGAGGCTTCCTCTCCCACATTTTATCTCACTAAAAAGTCAGTATTTCTTATTCCTGCATTCTTTATTACTTCATCACACAAATGGGGGGACACTGCCACAGTAGCCCAGGAGGTTTGGGGGAGGAGGGAAGCAACAGGTGGGGTTGTTGCAGGTGCACCCCCTAGAATGGCATGCAGCTCATCATTTCTGCGGGATCTCTGGGGCTCTGACACAGAGCGGCTGTGCTCTCTGGTTCTCTAGTACACTTGCCCCATATTCTAGGCAGGACTGACTCTATTTTTAGACAAAACATAGGAAGGGAATGACCCAGGGGGTCATTCCCATTTTTGCCTATGCGCTCCCGGCCGACCTCAGCGAGGCCAGCCAGGAGCACCCATGATAGCAGCAGATGGTACAGAACGACTGATAACCGTCATCTCATCGCCAATTTACAATGGCACGGTAGACGGTACATATGACTGGTAACCATCTCTGCTATCTTGCAAAGGCAAATGAATGCTGCTGTGTAGCAGTGCAGTACCGCGTCTGTCAGCAGCATCCAATACACATACGGTGACAGTGACAAAAGGCAAAACGGGCTCCATGATTGCCATGCTATGGCATCTGCCAGGGCAATCCAGGGAAAAAGGGCACGAAATGATTGTCTGCCGTTGCTTTAACGGAGGAAGGATTGAGTGACGACATTTACCCAGAATCACCCACGACACTGTTTTTGCATTGGGATCTCAACCCAGAATTCCAATGGGCAGGGGAGACTGCGGGAACTATGGGATAGCTACGGGATAGCTACCCACAGTGCAACGCTCCGGAAATCGACGCTAGCCTCAGTACATGGACGCACACCGCCGAATTAATGTGCTTAGTGTGGCCGCATGCACTTGACTTTATACAATCTGTTTTACAAAACCAGTTTATGTAAAATCGGAATAATCCTGTAGTGTAGACATACCCTTATTGTATGTGTGGTCAATGTCTACTACATTTTGGTTGCTATCAGAATACAAATAATACATCTCTACCCCAATATAACGCTGTCCTCGGGAGCCAAAAAATCTTACCATGTTATAGGTGAAACCACTTAAATCAAACTTGCTTTGATCCGCTGGAGCACACAGCCCCGCCCCCCGGAGCGCTGCTTTACCGCATTATATTCAAATTCGTGTTATATGGGGTCATGTTATATCGGGGTAGAGGTGTAATATTAATAACATAACTTTCCCAAAGGCACAGAAAGATGGAAAGGCAAATGCAAGACAGTGGCAAATCCAAGAACAGAATCCAGAAGTCCTGACACCCAATCCCCCTGCTCTTACAACTAGACCACAATGTGTGTTCAAGCATTCCAAAAAGGATATTTCCATGCTCTTAAAAAATAAATAAAATGCCATCACTAATCAAGATAAAAATGAAGAAAGAGAATCTCTGAAATATGTATTTGAGGCATTGCCACTGTTGGCAGCAAGATGCCAGGATAGACAGAACAATGGTCTAACCTCGTATGCATTTTCTATCTGCCTACAAAATGCTAATATGCCAACTATAGAAGAACTTTTTAAAGAATCAACAATGAGTCCTGTGGCACCTTAAAGACTAACAGATGTATTGGAGCATAAGTTTTCGTGGGTGAATACCCATTTCATCAGATGCATGTAGATACTCTGATACTTTTTAAAGAATAGCATTCTTGTATTTTTTTTCTCCCTCTCCCCATCAATACCTTGTTAATATTTGGAGCAACCCTATTCAATGGGATAAACTAAATGACAGGTAGAGATGTGAAAGATTATTATAAACTTTATACCTCTTCTAGAGATGGAGCTGAAATCACGTTAAATTATATTCTAATTTAGCCTAAGATTGCAAATATAATTGTACAGTGGTTTCTACAATTTGGTTTAAAGCTGGCTACAATTAGGTCAAATCCTGCAAAATCTTATACTGTACCAGAAATAGTAGTACTACTTGCAATAGTAAAGTTAAGCACAAGTGTTTGAAGGTTGTCGCCTTATATTGTAATTTCATTACAACTAGGTGAAATCAGTCCCTCTGAACAAGAAGCAGCTCAGACTTATGGATACTCATCTGTACAGTAAGTAAAACTTCCAGGCAATTATTTAACTGCAAAAATGCTAGTTTTCTTAGGCGAATAGCGTAGCTGAACTCGAAGTACCTTAGTTCGAACTACTTACCCGTCCTCACGCCACGGGATCGAAGTCCGCGGCTCCCCCGTCGACTCCGCCACCGCCGTTCGCGGCGGTGGAGTTCCGGAGTCGATGGGAGCGCGTTCGGAGTTCGATATATCGCGTCTAGATGAGACGCGATATATCGAACTCCGAGAAGTCGATCGCTACCCGCCGACCCGGGCGGGTAGTATGGACGTACCCTTAGACAGTAGATATTAATAAAGTAAAATTGACTTGCAAATTGTTACTCTGATGACAAATTTCAGAAAACTATTTTCCAAACTTGCAAATAAACTCTCTTTGTTTTTTGCAATAGTTACTGGCATCTCTGAAAGTAGTAGCTGATTTGCCACTGTCCAGCAGTAAATGAAAAAGATAGCTGTGTAATTTTTGTTGACACCTTTGTTCTCAACTTCTCTCCCTTTCAGTGATCTTAATATTATACTGATGAAAAATGTAGTGTACTGATGCGATAAATACTAATATGATTCTGTTGAATACTACTACCGCAACCTTTAAAGCTGCATTAGCCTAAAAGAACAAAGCTCTGTTCCATTCAAACTTTATCTGAGTGTTGCTGGCCAGTATGTTTTTAATTGGATGCTGTCACTGAGCATACCATGCATGAGAATACGTATGATGTATTTAAGATTATAAAAAGGGAGTAATTTCCCATGAGCATATGCAGTATGTTTTCCACATAGATGCATGTGCCTTTCTTAAAGGTATCTGCATCCTAGGTATTCAGGCATGGTTTGTATATCAGTTCACTGTCCCATAATAACAACACAAACCCACATACACTTATATGCACCCAGGCATTTTTTCATATACTATTTTTATTGTCTTCTACCTTATTTCAACATTTTAATATTTTACAAACACACATTTCATTATCGTAGTTTAATAATTAAAACCAGAACTGGTGTCATGCCCAATTAATGTGCCCTGGTAGCATGCCCATTAGTTTTTCCATTAGTGAATTCAACAATACTAATGGGATTACTAGCATGGGATGCTAATTGGGCGTGACATAAGAAACTGGCTTACTTCTTAGCATACCCTTGCTAATGATGAAATTAATGAGCATTTTATTAAATGCTGTCTCATCAAAGTGTACTTAGTTAGCGTTAAAATTGTTACAAACGATGCTGCATTCTAAAGATCAGGTGTCTGAATAAGTGGTTCTTCATATTATGTTTGGCAACAATCTAGAGCATTAATAGTTTTCTACATCAGAAACCACATTTATTTGTACCCAGTTCAAGCTGGGACCACACATCTGCATGTGCCAACCTGTGCTTAATTTTGGAGGAAACTATTCTCTGGATTCAAAATACATTCTACTAAATGCTTCCATAACACATTTTTACCAGAGTAGCAGAATGATACTGTGATCATATTTAAATATTCTTATATAAAACAAGGCATTTCACATTTGGAAAATCAAACGCTTTGTAGGGACCATATCTGAATTAATTTCTTGAACCATTTGTCAGGCCTTAATTGTTAACAGCTCCCAACAGCCAAAAAAATGTGTGTGTGTCTTCCCTGTTGAAGTATTTTAGACTAAATCCCTAGAGTAGGGGCTCTCCATTTATCTATATCACCCATATTATCCATCAGAAAGAGTACAGTACCCATCACAAAGAGTCCCCAGTTCTGATTAAGACCTTGGCCACTATTATAATCAAAATATATAAGAAAGTCACAGCACTATGAGCCTCATTCAAAGCCTAATGAAGCTAATGGGAGGCTTTCCATTGACTTCAATGGGATTTGGATCAGACCACAGAGGCAACCCTGGCCCCACTGAAGCCAATGAAAAAATTCCTGTTGTCTTCAAAGGGGCAGGATTTCATTCTAGGTTCTTTTAAAAAGTGAGCTAATGCAGATACCTAATTCACACATTGCATAACTTTTAAATCAATCAGAGTGGATTTGTCTGTATGATGCTATGGCCACAGAGTTGTATTTTTAAATTATACCTATTTTAAAAAATAACAGTATCAATAACAGTATTAAAAAGGATGTATACATTTGCATATTTTTGGCACCAATTTGAAGGAAAAGCTCAATTGTGTTTCCACTAAAATTAATGGGAAAACTCTCTTGGACTTCAATGGGTGTACAATCAAATGGGATGCTAAAAATATTTACTAGAAAAGTATGCTATCTTCATTTAATAATAAAAAAGAGACGTATCCATAACTGGTGTCTTAGTATTTAAAAATGAATGTTAAAGTGGTACTAACGATTGTTAACTCAGTGGTCATGGTAAGAACAATACTTTTTTTAAAAAATGTAATGCAACTCTAATTAATAAATGTTAACACTTGCAAACACAACTAAGTATTACAAAACCCTGGGGGATTCAATGCTTCTTTTCTACAGATCACCAATTATCTAGGGTATTGAAGAACCCATTAACCTGGATCAATATGAAAAAAATGGAAAAAGCAAGCACCCCCATCCTCTTATACCATTAAGCATACAATATGCCTTGGGGATCTGTAATAAAGCTATATTTTATTTGATCTTTCTCCTTACCGTACCTGTGGATCAAAAAGAAAGTAAGGACGTCCACTCTGTAACTGAAGTGCAATGTATTCCTCTTGATTCCCAGGTGACACAGAGAAAAGAATCAGACCATCAGGTTCCCTGGTTCTAAAGCTCACTTTAATACCTGGTTAGAAAAAGCAGGCGGAGAGTTAATGCTAATGGTAGCGATTATGAATTCTATCAGATAAAGACAACTTAGAAATGAAAAGCTACTCCCCTTAACAAAAAAATGGAATATCAAAATGTCACTATGGAAATTTGATAATTAAACCCCGTTTAGTTACTATGCTAGATACTGCTACCTTCATTCAAGCTGAGCAGCACCATATTCCACGAGCAGCCAAACTGAAATCAAAGCGACTATTTGTGCAATAAGGCATTATTCATTCAGAGTGAGAGTGGCAGAATCTGGCCCAGCGTAGTTAAGGAACCTCATTCTAAAGGAAACATAATTGAAATAGTTGCAGCCTGTGCCAGTGGCTGAAGACAGGACTGAGAACCTGGAATAATTCAGCTCCAACTCCAGTATTACCACTTATTCAATGTTTGGCCTTTATCTTTTGCCTTAATATCCTGATCTGCAAAATGGGAATACTACTACTTACCTATTTACATCACACGGTTGCTGTGAATACTAATGTCTGTACAGTTCCTGAAGGATGTATAGATTTTTAAGTGCAAAAATAATAATGAAAAGTCTGGAAAAACATAATGGTTGCTTTTTTCTTTTTTTTGAAGTTTCAACTAATATTGGAAATACTTTGAGGGATAATATAAGTACCAAGACATTATTTTTTCCCAGCGTATGAACATCCCAGATTGTCACCTAATTGTTCTTCTTTCTAGCTTCTGAAATTAGGAATTCGGCAATTAGGATTAAGCAATTAAAGTATCACAATAAAGGTGCACAAGAATAAAACTACTTTTCTTTCTTTAATTTTACTCCAGAATGAAATACCAAGCCAAAAAGCTACCTCAGTGACTGGATATATATTGGAATGTGTTTGTAGAAAGATGGCCTAAAAATCTTACCCATTAATATTTAAGGCAATATTATCAAAAACAAAATTCAACAAAAATGCATGTACCAGTTTTAGGGGCATGTAACTATGTGTGACTAAGTTTTTAGGCAACCAAAATTTTGCATATTCCCAAAATTGGTTTTGCATATGTTAACTACTTAATATGCACTAGCAAATTCAGTTTGTAGCTATACAAGACTGCATGTTATAAATATTGGTATAAAATTTCAGACATGCAGATGCAAGACTGGGTCTATTTTAAAAACATGGCCCTGGGAACCTGTAACTCTACCAGTATTTTGCATGAGGAAATGAACATGCAGCATTAGTGACAGCCATCTCATAATCCTCTCAATTTCTGCAACAAAATATGGGATAAAGACTTAACTGATACAATATGTATTTCTTAGCATTAATGTCATTTTCTATATCCTCAGTTTCTTGATTCAGTGTTTTGAGAATAAATGTACAACAGTAAATTAAACTTATACAGGGCAGCAACTTTCGGCTCATTAGGAAGGAGTCAGACTGTAGGTGGCACAGCCAAGACACTCCAGTTTTCACAAGACGACAGTCTTAAACATGACCCTCTAACCAGAGTTCTATTAGAGTGCTGAGTTAGCTGGGGAAGGGGAAAAGGAGCTGTAACCCTTCCTACCAGACACAGGTGTTCCCTCCCTCTCCTGCAGGAGCACATAAAGCCAGAGAGGATGGAAGGGAAGCGGTCAGTGCCATGGGCAGACCTTCATAGTCAGACTTGCTCCTCCCTCCCAGCTTACCTCTGTCTGCACCCAGGGATGCTATCTTTGTGTTCCTCAGACAGTACCTATCTACTCTCCATTGTCTACTAGGGTCCCAGGGGGTGGCAGAACCGGTTCCAGTGAGCTGTTGGACCCAGTGTGATTGCCTTTCGGAGGTTTGGGAAGGAATTTCCCTTAAAGCAAAATCAGCACTGAGGATCTTTTGACTTTCCCCACAGTATCCAGGAATGCTCAGTGAGGGATTAGTTTGATTGTCCCCACTTTTGGCCAGTGTCCGTGTGAGGAAAGTTAGGACAGTCAGTCTAGATCCTGGGGTAAACCTGGATGCAGGATTCAAGGGGAATCTGGTGTCTGTAATGTTGCTTGTGGACATTTAGTGAAGATTGAGATACCCTCTATATTGGTCATGAATTTCAACAAGCTGGCTAGATCCCATGGGTGATTTGGGGAGGCCAGGTCTTGTTTCTTGGCGTTGGTGGAAAGCCATCCCACTCCAGTCCCTTTGCATTGCCTAACAGGCCTGGGGTCCAGCTTACACCTTTGTGGCATGTCAGTAAAGTTGCAGCCTGACACTTTAAACCCATGCTCTGTGTTGAATCCTTATTCACCCAAGTGGCCTATCACCTATACTAATATCCTAATTTAGTTACATTTATATTTTTCTCTGACTTGCAAAAATTGCTACTTCTGATTGCTCCTTTTGCTCTGCTGCTATGTCTGCTATCATGCTACCTGAATCTTGGATTTGCCAGCTAGAATTCTGCCCTTTTCATTTTCTTTCCAGAAAAAAGAAACCCAACAAATTTAGCATCAGAACCTCCTTTCAAAACTCATTTATTCAATAAGTATCAGTGCTCAGACTGGACAACAGCATGTGGTTATGTCACTGTCATGCTTATAACTGCTGGATGAAAAAGTTTGAGGGGAGAAGCTGGAAGAAATTGGTGAAAAGCTAGGTTATACCATCCCTCTATTGCATGCTATCATTATTTTCCAGATCAAGAACTGATTTGCAGTAGCATTTTCATGATTTTCCACTGCTGCTCAGTTCAAATACATCAATACTCATGTCCTTGTGATCCCCGTAAAGTACTTAATACAGAACAGGGTAATTTATTGTGTTCTATCCAGCTGTATCAAACAATTCAACCTCTTCACATTCATTTTCCCCTTCTTATGCCAGGCAGAAAATAATAAGTAATGGAAGCTTTTCTTGTAGACAGAATCTATTACAAAAAATTAAGGAATCATAACTCCAATGCATATTCATATCATATTCATAATGCCAGTTAATTACCTCTACCCATAAGTAGTATCCTTTGACTCACATATTTTAATCACAGTACAAGTTCTCATGCAGTATAACACAATGCACTCAGATACGAAGACATTCACTCTAGATAATGAAAATCAATCATGCTATTAAAATACCTACTAAAATCAACAGTACATAACTAACATAACTAACTCTACATAACTAACACCAGACAAATGTGAAATATTACCCAAACAAGTGATATTTTACCTGAATTAAGTTATAAAGGTATATCTGCTAGAAATATTTAAGCCTTTCCACCTTTCTGGAGGATGCTGTTCCCCTTTCTCCTCTAACATGAACTTTGCTTACATATATACACAACACCTTTTATTGTAATGTCACTTCTTCCCTTGAGCAGAAGGACTAAAGAGAGTACAGAATCAACCTAGTTTTACAGAATCACCAGTGATCAGTAAATCCCTCAGATCAAGAGACGTAAGATGCTATTTGATGGCATCAAGATGGTCCACAAAAGACTTCAGCTAGTAGATATGGCTTGATGTAATTACATCCTGTTGCACGTTCTAAGAACTAAATAAATAGACACACATTTCAAGAGACCATTCCTCTTTCTGGGAAAGGTTCTGCTTTCTGGGTTTATAAATAGCCAACCTAGCTGCTGCCAGAAATGATACACTGACAGGATGCCTACAAATACAAAGATGGAAAAAATGCAATCAGAAGTGCAGGAAGAGGTCCTGCAGGAGAGGGGTAAGCTCAGCTTCATATTTAGGATTACCAGGGTCACCAGGAATTGTCACAAGTCTACTTCTGGGAAAGAGAGAAGAGGAGAAAAAAGTAAGACCGAATAAAGGAAACATGTAGTGGAGAGGGGGCACTCTACTGGCTTGTGAATTCCAAGGTTACCAGCTTTTGTGTGTGTGTGTGTGTGTGTGTGTGTGTGTGTGTGTGTGTGTGTGTATTATTTGTGACAATTTGGGGAATATGTTTGTGAAATTATGAAATTCCCTTTTTGTTCTGTGAAGTATCATTTGAGTGTAAATGTGTGGATTAGACTATCCACTTCGTAATGGAAACAGACTATGTTTGAAACACAGCCACGAAGGGGACATCAACTTTGAACAGTTAGTCCTACCCCGATGGAGCAATGTGGTTGCTAAGGGCAGAGCCATTGACTTTAATAACTCTTAGACCAGCAACCAACCAGGGAGGGGGTAGCAGAAAGGGGTTGAAGCATAGAAATTATCCAGCATAAGAGCAAAGGTGTCACAGACTTTTTTTTTTTTAATGATACAGTCTCTCTAAGCAAGGGAGCCACTCCATTGTGAGACACACGAGACACAGCTGGAGGAGTGGGGGCAGGAGGGACCTCGCCTTCTGCTAAGGACATGGACCAACCCTCAAAATGCTCAGGAGAGGTGAGGACTCTGCGGCTCTGAGGGGAGGATTCCGTTCAGGTGTTTATTGTTCGCATAGATCTGTAGCTCTCCGGTGCTTTCTAAGCGTAAAAAGTATGTATTTAATATGTTCCTATGTTAAATCTGTTTTTCTACTTTACCTGCTACATGTCTCCAAAGAATTAAACTATAAATCAGAGTGCCCCAAACAGGGGAACTCTGGAAGAGTATGCATAACCAAAAGCAATTGGGGCAGTCTCAGCACTGATCTTGGGACCTAGGGCAGTTGGACTGTGGATTCCCATGTCCCAGGGAAGGGTCGTAGACAGGCACTCTGTTCCTAGGAGTGTGCCCCAGAGACCCAGAGCTAAAGACCATGTCTGGACTCTGCCCAGACCCAGCTGACCTGGATGCATATGGGATCCAAAAGCTGGGTTCAATTAACAGTCTGGTGGACCATCCACTAAGCCAAGACTGTAACAACTGAATATCAAAAATTTCAATTAAAACAATGTAATTTTAGATTACAAAAAGTCAAGCACTAGAAGGTTAGAAAATGCCAAATTCACCGTTACCCATGTAATCTTAATTCTGGTCCCTTGTGAAATCATCCTGTGTACTGCATGAGGAAAGGGTCTTGTAGAAAAAAATTATGTGTGATCATGTAATTAAAGGCTATCAAAATGCATATGCAGAAAGCTTATCTCTTTCACCAACAGAAGCTGGTTCACTACAAGGTATTACCTCACGCACCTTGTCTTTCGAAGCAGAAAGGAGTAGAAATAAGGTTGCACAGGCAACTAAATCTGGCATTTCATAACTTTTGAGAACTTGACTTTGCAATCTACACATCTTTTAACAGTTTTTTAAATGTAATTTCCTAGGTTGTTTTTCTTTAAAAAAAAGAGGTAAAATAAATTATATTACGTACAAATGTAACAAATCCCTATCTTACATCAGTAGCAGCATCCTTCAGCACTGCAACACAGACTTCTTCACCTAGCATCAGTGTCCAATCCACCACACTGGGATTACCAGCCTTCTCTTGCTGCCAGCTAATATAGTTAATCCTGTAGATAAAGAGATCATCGGGGGGAAACCCATCCTGGTCCAAGCTCTCTCTCTCTTTCTTTATGCCTCCCAAAGAGTTCGGGGAGCTCCTGCGCCACATGGTATCCCCAGAGGGGGGAATAGGCCATTGGGACCATGTCTTGTATATGGAGCATGGCTGGGGGGAGCCCGGCCTTGCTGTTTTTCCCCCTCTCCCAAGACCCCCAAATACAATGGATCAGGCAGTTCCTACATGTTCCTGCTGCTGCTTCTACAGCATTTGTATGGGCTTGGCCTTAATAATGTTCGTGTTCAGTTATTTTGGCGGGATGCAAACATTTTCAAGAGCAATATAAGTGAGAAAAGGTGCATCACAAAACTCACCGTCCCAGAGCACCCGCTGGCCGGAAGACCTGATGTTGCAGTACTCCTGCCTCAATTTCCCCACAATGATCTTCAGCCTACTCCAGCTGTAAAGGTGATTTGACCCTTCAGCCAAGCCCCTTTAAAGTGTTCAACTCCTTTCAGGGTAATAGAGAATCCCTCAGTCCAAGTCAAAAAATGATATTAAGTCCCCCTTCCTTACCAGCACACTCCCAGTAGCAATGGCATTTCTCATGATATAAGTGCCAGCTCCCAATCTCCAACCAACCCCACTGTTTGGGTCAGCTCTACCCTCCTACCAAGAGCCTCTGGCTGGCTGTAGCCTTCACCCAGTTCCTAGCTCAAGGTCAGCCTCTTGCCTCACATCAAAATAGCCTGTCTGGTCTCCCAACTAAACAGGACTGACTGGCCCCAGGCCTCATGCTCTTAAAGGGGCAGGCTGCCCTGTTATAATGAGAATGGCAATTTTTTAAAGTTCTACTTAATTATAAACTGTTGAAAACTTTCAAAGGACAAAGAAGAGGCATTTCTCCAGTCCAACGGCTTCTCCCTACCTAATTTCAAAGGTCAGTTGCAAACAATGAAAGTGTTAGAGTTTCTCCAAAAAGGTTGAAAGAGTTTTTGGTTTTTTGGTTTGCTACTATTATAATGGAAAGTGTTAGATAACCTACATAAAGGGGTCACAGCCATCTCCTAATATTACAAATACACTCTTATTAAAGCAGGAAAACATTAAAAATTGCCAAATGCCAGACAGGCGCATCCCCCCCCCTTTTTTTTGGCATGTCCCAAATAGGGGCCAGTTAGAATCTCAATTCCTGCACTCAAGGGTACACATCTACCCATAAAAGAGGGAAAAGATAGGGACAATAGCTCATTTCCCTATGAAGAAACTCACAGTGTGCATGGCCACGCCTGCACATTTCCCCTGCCCATTGGAGAATTCAGAGAAGGATTTTGCCTCCTGAGCCACAGTCTCTTGTAAATTCTGCCTGCAGTGGTATAGTTTGCTCTGAATAAGTGTTTGTAATACATAGGTATAAAGGCGTAATTGTGAGGTAAGTGGTGACAAGATCTCATGCTAGCCTTCTGTAAAGGCATGGAGTTCACCCTTTATTATTTTTGCTGGAACAAAATATTAGAAAAAGTGAAGTGACTTTCTGGAACAGCCTTCCAAGGGGAGCAGTGGGGGCAAAAAAACAAACAGGCTTCAAGACTGAGCTTGATAAGTTTATGGAGGGGATGGTATGATGGGCTTGCCTACAATGGCATGTGACCCATCGGCTACTGCCATTAGCAAAAATCTCCAACAGCCGGAGATGAGACACTAGAATGGGAGGGCTCTGAGTTACTATGTAGAATTCTTTCACAGGTATCTGCCTGATGGGTCTTGCCCACATGCTGATTGCCATATTTGGGGTCAGGAAGGTCAGACTGGCAGAGATCCTGGGGTTTTTTCACCGTCCACTGCAGCGTGGTCACTTGCAGGTTTAAACTAGTGTGAATGGTGTATTCTCTGTAACTTGAAGTCTTTAAACCATGATTTGAGGATGTCAGTAACTCAGCCAGCAGTTAGAGATCTATTACAGGAATGGATGGGTGAGGTTCTGTGGCCTGCAATATGCAGGAGGTCAGTCTAGATGATCACAATGGTCCCTTCTGACCTTAACATCTATGAGACTAAATTACACGTATGGCCATTCTTTTAGGGAAAATTTGCAAGGCAACCTCTAAAAGAAAGAGACTCTCCCCCTGCTTTCACAGCTGACACATATCTAAAATGCCCTGTTAGCGACAATATGTACACTGTATATATTCAATTACAATCAGCTTACCCAATAGCAACACTATAATTACTATAATATTTCATTTATCACACAAATAAACTTCAGTTCAGGCTCGTAGCACAAAGCTGTTGCACCCTGGATTGAAAACATGACCAGCCATGGGATATAATTTGATCTGAATGTAATTTAAGTCAATTGGATTTTGAATTACAACTAAAGATTTACTCTGCTTATTCTGTAGGTCTGTTTATGTGACAGACATTAGTGGTTGCAAAGGTGCTGTTACTCCTTGGGTTAAAACCAACAAGAATTTAAAAAATAGCCTAAATACTGAACATAATTGAACCCACTCATTACAAGCTATAAAGCAAGTGTACACACTTTTCTGTGAAAAAAAATAATAATAATAAAGGATTCAGACAAGAAAATTCAAAGTTAAGGGAGGCAAAGGGATAGCTAATACTCAAAACATCCACACTTGACTGGACCTGGAACACGGATTTGACCTGAAAAAGAACTTGGTCCATTGACCATATATTATTTTGGCCACTGGCCACATATGCCTTCTTTTAGGACGGGATAAATTTAGGGCCCAACCATGTCTCGCTTGTACCGTGGCACAAAAAGACAGGTACTAGCTGAAGCTTTGGCTCCACTTTCCAAGGCACTGACTAGCATAGCTATGCAGTGGGACAAGCATAGGTCTTGCACAAGGTACTTCTCTGCAGAGCAAAGGCAGAGTTGGTGTAACCCCCTAAGTTCCAAGTCAGAATCTGCTTTCCAGTCTGCTCATGTACATGGCTTAGTGCAAAGCCACAATTCAGCTCTTACACATATCCATTGATTTGGGGGCAGCCGTTCTGTCCTCAACTAGCCTAGGCACCACAATGAGCAAAAATCTGTAGTTTACATATTGTACCTCTGCTAAATTGACCAATTGTACCTACAGACTTAACTCTGAATTTCTTTAATTACATCAGGTTTGTCAGTACTATCTTACAACCCTTTATGTCCCTGTTGTTGATGAGAGCAAAAAGCAGCAATAAAGTAAGTTTACAAAAAGTAGGAAGATACGAATGGGTGAAATTATTCTTTGTAGTATTACTAACTTACTTCAAAGCAACCAAAACCATGTTAGGATTCTCACAATACAGAGAAGACGTTATGATCCCTGCCTCAGGAAGTATACAAACTATGAATCTGAATCTACTAATGTAATAGGACTCCACACAGTTTTAGGGCCTGCACTGGTGGACAGCGTTGCAGGATCTGGGCCTAATTTCGACATGATACAATATAATGGGTCAATGAAATACCTGGATGGGATTAAAGAAGGAAATGTGAGGGGAATATCAGCATGTGATTACCCAGCAAAGCCTAGTGAACAGAATAATAGAAGTCATTTTTACTTACATATTAATAATCTAGACAGACTCATGTTAGTTCTGCTCCAGCTAGTGTGCTGAAAAAAATAGCAGTATGGACACTGTAGCACAGGAGGAGGCTCAGGTAACCACCCCATGCTCAGACCCAGAGCATAGGGCAGGCTTGAAGTTAGGAGGCTAGCCTGCGCTGCTGCCCAAGCTGATATGTCCATACTGCTATTTAAGTATCAGAGGGGTAGCCGTGTTAGTCTGGATCTGTAAAAGCAGCAAAGAGTCCTGTGGCACCTTATAGACTAACAGAAGTTTTGGAGCATGAGCTTTTGTGGGTGAATACCCACTTTGTCGGATGCATGCTATTTAAGTGCACTGCTCAAGCAGAATTAGCATGAGCCTGTCTACCCGGGCAGAAGGCATGCTCCCAGCAGCTGTGTAGACAGTCAGATGTACCAATAGAGACTTCACAAACCCTAGGTTCCTGCTCCCTGCACCACACTATACATAGGTCTGCTGAACATCAGACCAGAGAAGCAGCAACAGCAGGGCCTGTGGATCTGAGTGCAAGTAGATCCACCAACCATTCCCTTCACATGTGTGGGGGTGCTAAGTGGAGGCACAGCATCTACGGAGCTGTGGAACTCACCAGTGTATAACACATGTGCTGGTATTAGCATTTGCTCCTTAATAAACATAAGGGTCCCTTTACATCACTCCTGTAGTGGCAAAAGGGGCCCCTTGCTATTCCCTTTACCATCTTCTCAGCATTGGGCTGTGCCAGGGCAGATCAGGGTGGGAGGAGGGTGATAGCTAGGGTTGCCAACTGTCTAATCGCACAAACCCAGTCACAAACCCCACCTCTTCCCCAAGACCATGCCCCTGCCCTGGCCCTTCTTTGAGGCCTTGCCCCCCCACTCCCAGCCTCCCTCCCTCCCTCCAGCACTCGCTCTCCTCCATGCTCACTCACTTTCACCAGGCTGAGGCAGGTGGTTGGGATGGGGGTGTGGACTCTGGGCTGGGACTGAGGGGTTTTGAGTGTGCGAGGGGGCTCCGGGCTGAGCATGGGGTAGGGGGTGGAGGTGAAGGTGGTGATGTGGGCTCTGAGAGGGAGTTTGGGTGCAGGAGGGGACTCCGGGCTGGGGCAGTGGGTTGGAGTATGGGAAGGGGTTTGGGGTGCAGGCTCTGTCCAGGTGGCCCTTACCCCAGGTGGCTCCCGGAAGCAACGGCGTGACTGGCAGCAGCTCCTAGGCTTAGGGGTGGCCATGCAGCTCTGCACACTGCCCCTGCCTGCAGGCACCGCCCCCCCGCAGCTGCTATTGGCTGTGGTTCCCTGTTCCCGGCCAATATGAGCTGCAGAGTCAGCGCTTGGAGCGAGGGCAGCACGCAGATATCCCCTGGCTGTGCCTCCACCTAGGAGCCACTGCTGGGCATGCTGCCACTTCAGAGAGTGGTGCAGAGCCAGGACAGGTAGGGAGCCTGCATTAGACCCACTGTGCTGCCGGACTTTTAGTGGCCTAAAATCTCCCAGATTGGCTTCAGTAGCCTCTGGGAGATCGAGCCCGATTCCAGGAGACTCCTGGCCAATCCGTGAGGGTTGGCAACCCTAGATTTAGATGCCAACATACTATAAACCTGTGGAAGTTGTAGAATTCTGTGACAGTTCACCAAAATACATACTGCTATATCAAAAGACGTTTTGAAAAGTAGTATATCTGTATTGCTAACATTTATTCAGTCAGCAAAAGCACTGTTAACTGAATTTGCATTTCATAGTTGGCGCCAATCCCACCCCGCACTGATAAGATCAAAATATAAAAATAATAAAGAGATACCCCAGCACATGAACACATTTTCTGGCACTACATGAAAATGGATTTCAGGGAAGTACAACTCACAGAAAAAGTGGATCCTATTTTCTTCTTTTTTTTTGAAATTTACAAGCCATTGTAAATACTGCAAAGTATTTTAAATAGAGTGACCAGATGTTCATTTTTAAAGGGACAGTCCTGTTTTTTGGGACTTTTTCTTAAATAGGTGCCTATTATCCCCCACCCCCTGTCCACTTTTTTCACAGTTGTTATCTGGTAACCCTAATTTTAAACAAATTGTGAACAATTTCAATTTTCAGTTTAATTCTCTGAGAATTTATCCAACACAACTCCCATTTCCTAGCTGCCCGTTGCTGGTGTATGGTATTGCTGTGAGCAGTTACAGAGTCGCATAATACATCCGAGTTCACTGCATACTACTAATGAGCAAAGTGATTCTTGGATGTATACTGTAGCCTTTATGTACATGTAACAACTATTGAAATTAATGAAAGCTGTGGGTCTGCAAGGACTGCAAAATTAAACCCATCATAACTAAAGCACTTTGCAATCTACCAGGTCAATGTGATTTAAGCATGTGCTTAAAGTTAAGAATGTGCAAAAGTGCTTTGCTGAATCTGGGTCATATTCTGTAAACTTCATCTAAATACACTTTTACACAGAAGTTACAAATCTAACAAAACCAAAATTTTTAGTTTGTAAAATACAAAAAACATTTCCAGTTAATCAAAAATAATTGGTCAGCCTGCTTTCAGTTAGGATGTATCTGTGCACCCCCAACCAATTTCAAGGATACTACACTTTTTCAATGAGTGACCATTTATTTATTCTCTTTATTTGTGGGGTAATGGTGTTTCTGATTTGCTACCAGCTAATCATGCTGGCCTTAAAAGACAGCCCAGACCTAAAGAGGAGCTGTGTAAGCTTGTCTCTCTTACCAACAGACATCAGTCCAGTAAAATATATTACCTCACCCAACTTGCCTCACATTTCTCAAGTTATTTATGATTTTAAAAAACCCATGCCTTTAAAAAAGGAGAGAACTTTTTTTCAGAAATGGTCCAGGTTTTACAGCAGTTTCACATACAAACTCCAGCCCTACATTTATTTCCCACTAGGCAAACCTGATTGTCAGGTATATCACCTTTCTATCTGACTACATGTATATATTTGTGGCAAGCTGAATTGTATTTCCATCTACACAGTGAGAGAGAAAATTAAATTAAAATAAAAAAATTACAGAAATGTCTCTTTATTGAATCAATGAAGATGAAGAGAAAGAGAACGGTCTAGAAGAGAGTACATGGGAAAGGACAGAAATCATCTGGAGAAAAATCCTCATGATACAAAAATGACCCAGTAGGTATATTACTTAATTCTCATTGCTCATATGTAAAACACACATTTTCACTATCAAAAAAAGGTAATGATTATTCTGTAACTAAGGCCTGGTCTACACTGGGGGGGGGTGTATTTTTTTTCTCCCTCTCCCCATCAATACCTTGTTAATATTTGGAGCAACCCTATTCAATGGGATAAACTAAATGACAGGTAGAGATGTGAAAGATTATTATAAACTTTATACCTCTTCTAGAGATGGAGCTGAAATCACGTTAAATTATATTCTAATTTAGCCTAAGATTGCAAATATAATTGTACAGTGGTTTCTACAATTTGGTTTAAAGCTGGCTACAATTAGGTCAAATCCTGCAAAATCTTATACTGTACCAGAAATAGTAGTACTACTTGCAATAGTAAAGTTAAGCACAAGTGTTTGAAGGTTGTCGCCTTATATTGTAATTTCATTACAACTAGGTGAAATCAGTCCCTCTGAACAAGAAGCAGCTCAGACTTATGGATACTCATCTGTACAGTAAGTAAAACTTCCAGGCAATTATTTAACTGCAAAAATGCTAGTTTTCTTAGGCCTGGTCTACACGGGGGGGGGGGGGGGGAAGGTTTCGAACTAAGGTACGCAAGTTCAGCTACGCAAATAGCGTAGCTGAACTCGAAGTACCTTAGTTCGAACTACTTACCCGTCCTCACGCCGCGGGATCGAAGTCTGCGGCTCCCCTGTCGACTCCGCCACCGCCGTTCGCGGTGGTGGAGTTCCGGAGTCGACGGGAGCGCGTTCGGAGTTCAATATATCGCGTCTAGATGAGACGTGATATATTGAACTCCGAGAAGTCGATCGCTACCCGCCGACCCGTACCCTAAGACAAATAAGACCATAGCTCAGATCCTCAATTGGTGCAAAATCATTAATGTAGCTATGCTGATTTACCCCAGCTGAGATCTGGCCCTACAAGTCTGGAAACTTTTCAGTTTCTCACCATGGTTCGTATATGAGCCTTTTAAGAGCTATCATTTCTGAGTCTTTGAAGATTAATAGGATTTCCTCCTTTCCAAGACAAGTTATCCAATTATAAGTACAAGCTGAAGAATTAGTGTTTCTGAGGATTTGAAAGGTCTAACTGTATTTGTATCAGTCCAAATAGGTAAGTTTTGTGTGTTAAAAGAATATCTACATTTAAAATAAAATGTGTCTTGTTTCACATATCACTGGATGGATCCTCCAATGGGTGTCATCTTTTTAAGGGAAATTTTGTGATAGCCTTCCTGCTCTTGCTTTCTGTCTCTGAGCGGAAAGGGAGCTAGACACTCTGCTTCTCAACTCTCTGCCCACTGCTGTGTCCTGTCCCTCAGGGAGGGGGAAGATGTATTTCTGCAATTATTTTAATGACTTCCAAAATATTTTTTAAACGTCCATAATTATTTTGTATATTTAAGCAGGCCTGCCCAGAGGATTCAGGGGGCCTGGGGCAAAGCAATTTTGGGGGCCCCTTCCATAAAAAAAAGTTGCAATACTATAGAATACTATATTCTCATGGGGGCCCCTGCAGGGCCCGGGGCCTGGGGCAAATTGCCCCACTTGCCTCCCCCTCTGGGCAGCCCTGTATTTAAGTGTACAAATATCTATACTACACACACAAAAGATAGGGATAGAATGTTTTATTGTTGCAATTTGTAAATGAAATGCACAGTTCCAAGTCTTTCTATTTATATTTTTGATATCTGCCTTTTTACTACCTCTAATGAGAAGACAGTTTTACTTTGCTTTTTATATTTGCCAATGCACAAAGCTTTATGTTGTAATGTTGGCTAAAGTTGTAGAATGTCATAATTTGAAGAGGTTTTTGATATACCGTAATCTTAATAATATCCAAAGCGGCCAAAAAGCTAAATAGGTCAAACTTAAAGATTGAACAAGGCTGAATACAGGTACAATGAATGAATGAATAAATGAAAGGCGAGACTAGTAGATTCTACAAATCCCAAATTTCAGAGCTAGAGAAAATCATCTTGATTTAGATTTCAGTACTTTCTTTATGTTAAGTGACTAATTTGATTCCTATTTTATTTTATTTTTTGCCACCCTATTATACCCACTACTGATAAAACAAACAGGACATTTTAGCTTTAATCTTCTTACTACATAACCCAAATAACTTCAGTCATGTTTGCATTAATGCTGCATTAATCATGTTGTTGCGTATTAATGAGTTTTCAGGCTATGCTAATTACTGTCATAGATTCTGCAGCAGCCCATTAAATATACAAATTACAGAATTAAAGAGCCAGAGCTCTTCATGATTAATCTTTAAATGGAGAAAAACTAATGATGTCTGTACAAAGTTTCTCTCTACTTTTGGCTGACTGAGCCCAATGAACAATCAATTAGAATATTTGAAGAATACGAAAATTGCACATAATAAAGATTGCACACAGTTATTCCAAACAGTTTTGGATAATTTTCTAAGTTTGCTGTCATATGGACTTTTATAATGTTTTCCAATCTTGAAGGCCTTCTTAAGTGTCACATAGGAGTAAAAGCTACAAGCTTTGAATTCATTATTACATACCCATAGGAAGCAGCTGGTTCAGTATGAATATAGTAAATCAATCTTCTCTTTTTAGCAAGGACACCAGTCCTGTTACTCTCTAGTTAGTAAGATTTACAACAAACCTTGGTGAAAAGAAAGCCAAGATAAGTTTAGAGTCATTTGATAAGATTTGATGTATTAGTAGCACTTTCTCCTCACAGTAATCAAGTGATGTTTTGTTCACTAAGGAAGCAATGTCTAGTGGTTAAATTAAGGTATAGCGAATAGGAGATCTGGATTCTGTACCCAGCTACTGACTCAGAAGGTCGCCTCTGTTTAGTTATTTAATTTCTCTGTGCCTCAGTTTTTCTGTCTGTAAACAGGGTCTAATAGTGCTTGCATAATCTGGCAGGATTATTTTGAGATTTGATTAATGTTTATAAATCAACCACATTAGGAGAAATAGTGGAGGGGTTGTAAAGATCAACTGAAAAATACCAAAGCTGCCAAACTCAGACAAATATACTTGGAAAAATTACATGAATGTCATCTCTATTCTTCCACTTGAGGAATAGGATTTATCCAAGAAAAGTGTTCTTGTAGAACCCTAAGTAAATGCAGTGTATTATATAGCAAATCACAAGTTTCCTCTGAAAATAATGGCATTTCATTCCATGTTAATATTACTTTGCAGTTCAATAGTTACTTTTCAATCTAGAGTCAACAAGAGCTTCATAAACACTAATTAATTGAAGTCTCACAACATTCTGGAGAAGTAGGTATACCTGTAACATAAAAAAGAAAAAAGAAAAATCCTCTCTCATGACTGGCTGAAAAAAGTCATGAGATGAGTCATTATATTTCTTTCAGAGTAGCAGCCGTATTAGTCTGTATCGGCAGAAAGAACAGGAGTACTTGTGGCATCTTAGAGACTAACAAATTTATTTGAGCATAAGCTTTCATGGGCTACAGCCAACTTCATCGGATGCATAGACTGGAACATACAGCAAGAAGATATTTATACATACAGAGAACATGAAAAGGTGGAAGTAGCCATACCAACTGTAAGAGTCCAATCAATTGAGATGAGCTATCATCAGCAGGAGAAAAAAATACTTTTGAAGTGATAATCGAGATTACCCATAGAAGGTGTGAGGATACTTAACATGGGGAAATAGATTCAATTAGTGTAATTAGCCATTACACTATTGAATCTATTGATTGGCCTCTTACAGTTGGTATGGCTACTTCCACCTTTTCATGTTCTCTGTATGTATAAATAGCTTCTTGCTGTATATTCCAGTCTATGCATTCCGATGAAGTGGGCTGTAGCCCACGAAAGCTTATGCTCAAATAAATTTGTTAGTCTCAGGTGCCACAAGTGCTCCTGTTCATTATATTTCTATTATTTACTTCCACTGAGGCAGCTAATACTGAGGTCCTGCAAGAATGTGGACCATTCAGCACACATATCTAAATAAGCGCACACTGTGAGTTCTGTTTCCCTCCCAGAATGATCAAGAGCATGGAAAAATTCTCATGAGGGAAGAGGGATTGAGAAGACTGTCATTGTTAGAGATGAGAGAAATAAGAGGGGCACATGATAAATGTATACAAAATAATGAATGGTATAGAGAAATTAGATTATGAGCTTCTGTTCTCCATGTCTCATAATACAAAAACAAGGGGACATTCAATTAAATTAAAAGTTGAAAAGTTCTAACCACATAAAAGGAAACATTTTCACACAATATGTAATTAAACTGTGGCGCTCATTACCAGAGGAAGTCATTGAGACCAAGAACTTAATAAGAATAAAAAAGGGAGTGGACATTCATATGGATATAAAAATATCCAATCATCTTAATTAATAACAAACCTTTCAGAAAGGATATTAAACCCATGCTTCAGTGTTTAAGCCAATCTCTGACTACTAGAGGTCAGGATGAGACCTAATGTGGAGGTCAGATTATCTCACATTTTTCTGTTGGGGGGTTCTTACATGATCCTAAGAAGTAGCTGGTGCTGGCCACCAGAAAGATAGGATACTGGATTAGATATACCTCAGGTACAGCAGTTCCTATGTTCTAGAAGGTAAGAAAGTTTTTCTGAAGCTCTAACTCAATAATCCGTTTTGAACATTATTCATTTAAAGGAATGGAAAAACTACAGGGGATTTATGTAATTAACTGAAATTCTAGCCTAACTACTTGTGAATATTTGTAGTACATATGCTGGATTCATATTTCAGTGAAAAGCCAAGTTTGTTGTCCCTGAAGGCAAACAGATGCCTCTGGGGTTAATAAATGTGGGTTTTCCCCTCAACTAAAGTCAATATCTGCTTACGATACCCATTCATTTACACAGATGCATAAAAGGATACACATTAAAGAAGCTAAGTGTCTTGTCCAAGTTCAATAAATACGTCTAGGCATATCTCAGGAATTCTGACTTTCAGTCATCTGGTCGTGGATACAGCACTTAGCCAGGATTATACCTTCAGAATGGGATTTCAATGAAAGGGAATACGAGTTCTCATCCTAGATTTCTTCACAAGGCCAAGCTTTGCACAAGGTAGAAGCTAGTTGTAATTTCATTGTTTTATACTGAAAAAACAGGGCAGTGGTAATCTGCATGAACAAGTGACCGATTATTCATAAAAGAGCTTCTATATATTATCATCTGACTTGAGCAGAAATCAGGAAGCTTCTCAAATATGTAGTGTTTTTCTCAGGTAACATCTGATTTTTTTGGTTTATATATCTAATTAATTATGAGCCTATCATGACAACCCAGCTCACAGCATAACAATATGCGATGCCTATAAAAACCCACCCTAATTCATATTAATAGTGCTTTAAAAGTATATACATTAAAAAGTGAAAAGGTCAAAAAAAAGAGTCAGCCAAATCTTTGCAAACAACATATTTTCTCTGAGAAAGCCTGATTAAGTAGGTAGGACCTGTAATGCACCCATAAGGTCAACAAACTGAGGCTCTGTTGGAAGAAAAGGCAAGTAATTTCTAGAGTAAAGGGCCCTCTACTGAAAATGTTCTGACTCCAACCCCTAATGTTGAAATATAGGGACTGTTAGATAAAGCATTCTTTGTAATAGCCAACTAAGTTCATTGTTGCAGGGAGAAGGGGCGGCTCCAGGCCCCAGCACACCAAGCGCGTGCTTGGGGCAGCATGCCACAGGGGGCGCTCTGCCGGTCACCGGGAGGGCGGCAGGCGGTTCCGGTGGACCTCCCACAGGTGTGCCTGCGGAGGGTCCACTGGTCCCGCGGGACCGGCGACCGGCAGAGCACCCCCTGAGGCGTGCCGCCGTGCTTGGGGCAGTGAAATGGCTAGAGCCGCCCCTGGCAGGGACTGTATTTTTGTTACCTGTGTATACAGTAGCTAGCAAAATGGGGCCCTACTCCCTGACTGGGGCCTCTAGGTACAGCTGCCTGGGAACTACATGGAGAGAGAAGAGGTCTCTGAGATATGCAGGAACCAAACTATCAAAGTACAACACCATGAAGTGAACCCACAAGCAAACTGGAGGTCGGTGATTAAAGATAGAAGATCAAATATAACCCTTTATTTAGTATTTGCAGCAGTAGTACAAACATAATGTTGCATAGGTAGAGAGTAATTAAACTGATTGAAGGAAAAGAGCATGACTAGAACTGGGTAAAATACAAATACATCAAAATTAAAGTCAGTGTAATGATCTGAAACAGCAAATTTAAACAACAGCACACTAGCCAAGCCAGAATCCCATCACATGGTATCAGAGAAGATAGAAGTACAATAAGATGGAAATCCTACAGCAACTAAGGATGCTTATTGATTAGACAATGTACATACTGAATAAGAGGATAACTAAAAGAAGCCTAATGAGTGGTTTGAGATATACAGTAGGCCAAAGTGGAAATGGAACAAGAAGAATTAAAAAAAACTTTAGATAGAAATATAAGACAAAGCAAAAGCTCAGCAAAAATATAGCAATTCAAGTTAGAATCTCAGCAAGAAATGCAAGTGATGGCAGAACTGCAAGATCGAGCTAACAACATACCCAGGCTAACACAAAGTTTCAAAGCAGAACAACAAACTCAGCAATTGACAAATGTTAATGATTCAAACAAGGAGGCAATAACTGAAAGTAAGAAATATGCACTATTTCATTCAGTAGCAGTTGCAATAACCTTCTCCTAATTATTTTTGACATAGTGACCTTCTTCAGAACAAACCTAAAAAAGCTGGGTTCACTTACAGGAAATAAACTCACAGAAGAGTTTTTCCATGTCTTATCTGTAGACAACAAACTATTTCATTTATGTTTTAGGGAGAGTTCGCTAGGTAAATATTTAACCAAGCTACATTTACTGTATATATGATGCAAACACCACATTAAAGACTCGCTGAGGAAAAATGCTGAGAGACCTCCACCTCTATTAATTTCAATGAGAGCATTCATCAACTCATGAGAGATACTCAGAACCTTGTAGGACTGCACCTTAAAAGTGCAGTTGGTCCTGTGTCACAGCAGCTGAGAACAACATTCCATAAGACTGTTGTTGTTTTCTCTTTGGACCTGAGCCTTTAAACCTAGAAAATTCAGGCCTCACTACCGTTTTTTTTAATGGGGCTGACACTAGTAATTGTAAAAAGTAGCACTTGCCGTCAGAAATTGTCTTTCACCACTGCAAAACAAGGGAGAAGAAGAAGAGGAGAAATGGAAAATTAAAATCTTCCCCCAAAGGACTGATTAATGGTATCTCCAAGGGGATCACTGCTCCTTTTTGATGTTTGTATATTGTAGTTAAGTATCACTGTTTCTTAAATAGAATCCAAGGAGAAGCAACCTGTATCACTTGCAATAGAATTTTAATATATTCAATGCATTCAGGATACCTGTTGATGCTGTACATATGACTAGATAAGAAGAGGTTCTATAAATACATTAGTAGCAAGAAAAGGATGAAGAAAAGTGTAGGTCAGACAACATCAAGAAAGCTGAAGTGTTTAATGCCTATTTTACTTCAGTCCTCACTAAAAAGGTAAATTATGACCAGATACTTAACCCAATTAGTATTAACAACAAGGGGGGAAGGAATGCAAGCCAAAACAGAAAAAGAGTAAGTTAAAGAATATTTAGATAAATTAGATGTTTTCGTGTGATGAAATTCACACTAGAGTCCTAAGGGACTAGCTGAAACAATGTTGGAACAGTTAGCAATTATCTTTGAGAACACATGGAAGATGGGTAACAGCCCAGGGAACTGGAGAAAAACAAAAATATTACCTATCTTTAAAAAGGGGGAAATAGGAGACCTGAGAAATTATACACCAGTCAGCCTAACTTCAACACTGGAAAGATACTAGAACAAATTATGAAACTATAAATTTCTAAGCACCTAGAGGCCAATCGGATTACAACAAATAGCCAGTATGGATTTCTCAAAAACAAATCATCCCAAACCAACCTAACTTCCTTCTTTGACAATGTTTATTGGCCCAGTGGATGGGGGCAAGAGGAAGTTGTAGACATGATGCGATACATCTTGATTTTAGTAAGGCTTGACACAGTCCCACATGACAGTCTCATAAGCAACTTAGAGACATGTGGCCTGGATGAAATTATTATATGGTGGATGCCAAACTGGCCAAAGACTGTATTCAAAGTGTAATTATCAATGGTTCTCCATGAAACTGGGAGGAAATGTCTAGTGGGGTCCTTCAGGGGGGGTGTGCTGGGTCCGATACTAGTCAATATTTTCATTAAAGGACTTGGATAATGGAGTGGAGAGTATGCTTATAAAAATCTGCAGATGACACCAAGCTGAAAGGGTTTGCTAGCACTTTGGAGGACAAGATTTGAAAGCAAAATGATCTTGACAAATTGGAGAATTGGTCTGAAATCAACAAGATGAAATTCAATAAAGACAAGTACAAAGTACTACACTTAGGAAGGAAAAATCAAATGCACAACTACAAAATGGAGACTAACTGGGTAGGCAGTAGTTCTACTGAAAAAGGTTATAGTGGATCACAAATTTCATATGAGCCAACAATGTGATGCAGTTGAGAAAAAGGCTAATATCATTCTGGGGTATATTAACAGGAGTTTCTTATGTAAAACACAGAAGATGATTGTCCCACTCTACTTATCACTGGTGAGGCATCAGCTGGAGTACTATGTCCAGGTTTAAGCACTACACTTTAAGACAAAGGTAGACAAAGTAGAGAGAGTCCAGGGTAGAGCAACAAAAATGATCCAAGTTTTAGAAAAGCTGACCTATGAGGAAATGTCTATAAAAAACTGGGCATGTTTAGTCTTGAAAAAAGGACAGTGAGAGGGAACCTGATAGTCTTCAAATATGTCAAAGGCTGTTCTAGAGAGGACTGTGATCAATTGTTCTCCATGTCTACTGAAGGTAGAACAAGAACTAATGGGCTTAATTTGAAGCAAAGACAATTTAGACTTAGATATTAGGAAAAACTTTTTAACTGTAAAAAACTTTGAGCACTGGAACAGGCTTCCAAGGGAGGTTGTACAATCCCACCCACTGGACATTTTTAAGTACAGGTTAGACAAACACCATGAGGGCTGATCTAGGTATACTTAGCCTTGCTTCAGCACAGGAGGCTTGACTAGATGACATCTCAAGGTTCCTTCTAGCCTTACATCTCTATGATTGAATAGCTATATATAGCCACTGTAGACTGAAGTTCAAAGTTATAAATAAAAGTTAAGAAAGGCAAGAATCTATTGTCAGCAGTGCAACAAATTTCAATTTCAGAAGAAGACATCTGCTATTGTACAGAATATTTTATTTTGAATGTGACAAAATTACTATGTGGTATAATACTGTAGTGCCTAATTCTGTCTTCTTTAACACAAGTGACATTCCTGAAAAGAGAATTAGATCCATGTAAATAATGGAGGAGTGTGGCCCTAATTAGAGCATGCACCAGCCAACCTCTGTACAAGCATGTGCAAGGGGGAGGAGACAAGAATCTCCCTCCAATCCAGCTAGAATCTCTGTGCAGTGGCTGGCCAGCATGGTGACCCCATATGTAGGGGGTCTGAAAGGCAATAGGAAGAAGTTATGGTTCCAGTGCTGGTTTAGGGGGAGATGGCTAGACACTATGGGTGATGCATCCTTGTCATGGATGGTACAGATGACACTGGTTTGCATGGGAACCACTAAGAGAAGAGCTCCAGATCTCTTCTGGTTGATTCCAGCTTCTGTATGACCTGTCCTCATTCTCTCCAATGATTCTGAGTGTGCAAAGGTAGAATCTATTCTATAGTTTGAAGCAGGCACAGCACTTGAATTGCTCTTAAAATGGTCATTTAAAATTATTTTCAGCTGTTCATCATTAATAAATACTATCTTTTTATTTTATATTCATGATCACGTCACCACAAATATATGGACCAATGATCAGATGGTGGATTTTATGTTAGTCACAGTACATTAGGCAACATTCACCCTACCATATCTGTTCTGCCTGGCTTCTACAAAATAAGTGTCATGAACAACATGACCACAGTGCATTGATCCAGCTGTGGAAGGTTTAGCACCAATTTGGAGTCTGGCTTATTCCCAAGACTCAAACCTCTGGACTCACTGTACAAATCAAGCATGCATGGAAGAAAAGCATGTGGGGAAAACTATAGTGGCTATATTCTGATATCATGTGCTGTACCATTTACATTTCTGTTATTCAGATATTTAATAACTGCACTCCAGGAAATATTCTAATAGTGACAAGTAAAACATTTGGACATCTTTTCCAGGCCATGAAACCAGAAAAGTCCTGGTTGCAACTGCTGAAATCCAGTACTTGGGCAGGCAAATTCAACTTGATGGAACTCCTTGGAGTTTGAAACTTTATAAAATAATGGCAAACACAGGAATGGAAAAAGTTATATGATACCCTTTGGAATTTCTTTGCAAGATCAGATAACTTTAAACTTTATATTGGCCACTTGGGCTAAAAAAGAAAAGGGAAGAAAAAGACCTACAAAGCAACCTTTTATTGAATACCTGTATTGGAGGTATATGCTGGAAAAATGCAAAATGAAACTGAAACGAAAAGGTTTCAGTAGGAGTCTGTTGGAGTCATAATGTCACAGAAGAAATTGAAAGGAAAGAGAATACACAGACATTATTTGATCAAAACCTGAAAGGAAGATACTTCCAATCCATGCAGACATATATTTGATTCTTACCTCACACCTCTTTTATGCTGCTGAAACTCCATTGACTTAAATGGAGTAGCTCATGATTTACACTAGTCTAAGTACTAGTCAATATAACTATGGCAAACTGAACTAGCTGAGGATCTGGCCATATATTTTTTAATGTGCTTTTCATTTTAATGATCTAAATAACAATTTAAAACAAAGATAAGGGCAGTATTAGAAATAGTTTTTCTTTTCCCCAATGGTATTTCTTCAATATAGAGTGATATAATTTGGCCTCAATGCGTTGTGAGATTTGAGAAGGGAAATTAAATTATTTTGTTACCTCTGTATATTTTTAATTCCTTATGGTAAACTTGAATTAAAGGCAATGTCTTTGTTTCCTGCCTTTCTGTTGATTTTTATATTATTGCTTAAAACATGAATGATTGCCAGATATATGACTGACTAATCCTGAATGATGATAATAGGGAAATCTCTTTCCTCTGGTGGTAAACTCTCTGATAATTTAATTCCTTTTTTCCTCTCTCCTCTCATAGATATGGGGCTTTATAGGACATGGAAGATTATGATTGATTGCAATATTGTAATATAATGAATCAGAAGCTGGATGACTGGCCATACAATATTGGTTAAAGGCATCATACTCTGTTCTATATTCTTCTGTCTTTCCAATATAACCATGATACACAGTTTTTGTAACATATCTGAAAATAAACATAATTAAAATAGTGGATAAGACTGCTTTTGGGGGGGACAACTAGGTTAGTGAACCAGCTTGCATCTACAATGGAAAACACATTTCTGGGACCTGATTTTTTAGAAGTGCTGAGCTCCCCATATGTCTAACTGAAATCAATGGGAGCTTCAGACGCACAGCATTGTGAATATCTAGCCACAATGGGTATATGTATATTAAATGTAAAAAACTCTTAATATTAATGAAAAACATAAAATCTAAGTAATTAAGCACACATTCAAAAATTTAAGGGCTCAATCCTCAGTGCACCTGAAAAGAGTTAGGTAAAAAGGCTGGAAGCCACCTTTGTGCTTCCCAGTCCTGGGCTTCTTGTGAAAACAAAATGGCCCCCGGTGTAATTAAGGCCTGGTCTACATTTAAAAGTTTTCTGTCATAGCTGTGTCAGTTAGGACTCTGACAAAAATCACACCCCTAACCAACAACTATGCCATCTCACAAAATGTTATTGATAGCACTTTGGCTGTTGATGTGTCATTTTCCAGTGCCACTGATGTCATCTGAAATTACCCAGAACTGTGGCTTTTATAATAAACCAATATAACCCAGCACCAGATAAATGCCAAAGATTAGAAGGGGAATGGCTCCTGTGCAAAGTGATTTTAAAATCTTCACTCTCTATCTCCTCACTTCTCTTTTGTTATTAAGATACTTTGGGCCTGATTCTGTTCCCACATTGGTATTACACCAATATAATGCCACTGAATTCAGTGGAGTTACTCCTGATGTGTGCAAACAGGAGATCAGAACGAAGATTTTTGCATGGAGATGGGCCTGAGCCTCAAAGTGTTTTGAGGAATTCAGTTCCAGGATTTGTTATAGCAGTACAGTATCGGGTTTCTTCCTTAACATTCTATACAGTACTGGGGTTTATTAAAATTGTTAAAAATTTACTTTTTTAAGTACTGAACATTACTGCTATATTTGTAGTACTCCTAAACCTACGATAGGGAATACTGTGAACATCATAATAATAATAATATTGCTTATTGTTAAAGGCAATATTGCATAGATTTTAATGGCTACCACTGGTATAGTGACTTGAAGCTGTGTTTAGAAAGTTGCAGATTGCTTAGATGGAAGAGCAGACTGCATCTGTGGATGGAAACTTGGCACGGTGACTTTGCTGACCTGGCATCCAAAGAGTGAGTAACGTTCCAGAGAAGAAGGACATCAGACACGTTTGAAAAGATTTGGTCTAACTTCTTAGAAACCTTTGATTATTCCCCAGAAGATGGAAACCAAGATGTTGTTCTCCTTTTCCCCACTTCCCATTCCTTTGCTTTTTTGTTCTTTTGTCCTTTTTTCTGTTCTCCCCTTATTTTTAGGAAAAATATATAAATCGATAATAAAAAGTTGAGGAAGACTTGGACATCATGTTAGTGTATATGGCCCGCTGCTCTTCCCCCTCCCCTCCAAAAAAGTGTATACCTGAAAAAAAATGAATATATCCAGAAGTACAATGTAATTTGTGCAAAATACTTGTGTAGTTTTGAAGTTAGAGCTGGGAAAAGGCAAAAGGAACAGAACAAAACTTAAAAGCACAATACAAAAGTTCTAGAGTTACAACATAGTATTGGGGAATATTCTTGGTCCAGAATTGAAATCTTAATAAAGACCACAGGGAGCAAATACTCATTTCCTAACAAAATGAAGGTACAACTTGAGACAGCAGTGTAAGTAAAAAAAAGGTGATCAAATAAATAAGATAGTACAGAACCAGAATGTGCTTTATAAGTTAACAATCAGTATTTTAAAATGAATAGTCTTGCAAACTGGAGCCAAGGCAGAGAGCCCAGCACCAGGATAAGATGTTCTGGTTCATGTGTTTTGGATCTGCTGAAATAAACCCATTTATAGGAGTATTTGCATGATGGCTAAGTTAAAACAGCATTGTAATAGTCAAGCCTGGCTAAGGGAATGCCTAATCTGACTGTCAATATTTCAAGTTGATAAAAAGCTGACCAAGTGCTATCAGTACTGTGATGAATAAAAGAAAGCTTAGGACCATCAACATTAATGGGTCTTGTGTGGTTAAATGCCATATATTGTACTGAAAACTTACGCCAAAGACTAAGTTTCATTTTGGGGTTTTTTGTTTGTTTGTTTTGCTTATGCTTCCCTTTTTCTCTATACATGGTATGTAATTTATTAAAAAATGTTTGCAGTGTAATATAAACTTCTAATATCACCTGATATGATTGGTATCCCAGGGTTCTGTTAAAAAGGCAGATAAATTACAAAGCTGATTTAGGGTGCCTGAAATACTTGGGAAAACAGAAATACCAGCTTTATAAACGCAGATAAAATTGGATGATCTAATATCTTCAGGCAGAGAGTACCTTAGCCTTGGGGAACAAAAGACAAAGACTCTAGCACCCACCATCTACAATCTGTATTTGGAAATGGTTAATAAACCAGTACACCTAAGGAGAGGAGGCCCGGTGGCTGGGCTCTGGAAGGGAAGGAGGGGAGCGTGTATGCACTGAGGAGGGCGACCCCACAGCTGCGCTCTGGGAGATGGGGGTGCCAATGCATGGGCTGGGAGGGCCCCAGGGCTGGCCTCTCGGTAAAGGGAGTATGTGTACCTTGGCTCAGGGGTGCCACATGGCTGGGCTCTGGGGGTGTGTAGGTGCCTGAGCTGGGGGAGCCTGGGCTCTGGGCTCTGTGGGGAGGGTGCAAAGGTGTCTGGGCTGGTAGGGCGCCCCACAGCTATGCTCTAGGGGAGAGGATGTGGGTGTCTGAGCTGCGGGGTTCCCCAGAGTTAAGCTCTGGGGGGCAGGAGGTGTGGGTGTCTGAGCTGCGGGGTTTCCCCAGCTAAACTTTGCAGGGAGAGGGGTGAGCATCTGGGCTGGGGAGCACTCCCAGAACCTGGGCTCTATGGGAGGGGATGAGGGTGTCTGGGCTGGGGGATGCCCCATGGCTAAGCTCTGGAGGGAAGGGGTATGGGTGTCTGTGCCAGGTGGGATTGGGGGGTCTGCAGCTGGGGCTTTGTGGGGAAGAGGGGTGGATGTGTGGCCCCCTGGCTGGGCTCAGGGGGAAGGGCGAAGAGAAACAGGAACAGGGTTATCGTAGGGGGTTTCTTTAACTCTCTGCTCCTGGGGGAATCATTTTATGGTTCTCTCTGTTGTTACAGACATAGTTGCTGACAGGTATTTTTAAATACATTACCAAACTAATTGAAAATGGTGTGATTATGTAGTGTTATTTTGACAAATAAAATATGCAGAATTTTGCAGAATTTTAAAACATTGTGCGCAGAATTTTTAATTTTTTGGCACAGAATTCCCCCAGGACCTCAAGAGTCTACAATCTAATAACTGGGGGATTCCAATGATGCCATAATCATTCTGTCTTAGAACATCTTTTTTAATGTAACTTTGGAAATGAGTGAGAACAGTATATTTTTCACATGGGTTAACATTTGTAGAGTTAACAGAAGCAATGACTTTTAAGGAGGGATTATAAACAGAAGACTGGATGATCACCTGGAGCACCCTACTGTGCAGGTAGGTATATGAGTGGCCTGCGATGTGCAGGAGGTCAAAATAGATGATCATGATGGTCCCGCCGGATCTTAAAGTCCATTGTGGAGAAACTAAATGAATTCTTTGCATCAGTCTTCAGAGTTGAGGATGTGAGGGAGATTCCCAAACCTGAGCCATTCTTTTTAGGTGACACATCTGAGGAATTGAGATGCCCCAGTTTGAAGTGTCATTAGAGGAGGTTTTAGAACAAATTGATAAATTAAACAGCAATAAGTCACCAGGATCAGATGGTGTTATCCAAGAGTCCTGAAAGAACTCAAATGTGAAATTGCAGAACTACTAACTGCAGTCTGTGACCTATCATTTAAATTAACTTCTGTACCAGATGACTAGAGGATAGCTAAGGTGATCCAGCAAGTACAGGCCTGTAAGCCTGACTTCAGCACTCGGCAAACTGGTTGAAACTATAATAAAGAAAAATATTGTCAGACATATAGATGAACATAATTTGTTGAGGAAGGGTCAACATGGTTTTAGTAAAGGGAAATCATGCCTCACCAATCTATTAGAATTCTTTGAGGGGGTCAACCAGCATGTGGACCAAGGGGATCCAGTGGATACAGCGTCCTTAGATTTTCAGAAAGCCTTTGACAAGGTCCCTCACCAAAGACTCTTAAGCAAAGTAAGCTGCCACGGGATAAGAGGGAAGGTTCTCTCATGGACTGGTTACTAGTTGAAAGATAGGAAACAAAGGGTAGGTATAAACAGTCAGTTTTCAGAATGGAGAGAGGTAAATAGTGGTGCCCCCAGGGTCTGTTCTGGGACCAGTCCTATCCAACATGTTCATAAATGATCTGGAAAAAGGGGTAAACAGTGAGGTGGCAAAAGGTGCAGATGCTACAAAATTACTAAAGATAGTTAAAACCCAGGCAGACTGTGAAGAGCTACACAAGGATCTCTCAAAACTGGGTGACTGGGCAACAAAATGGCAGATGAAGGTTAATTCTGATAAATGCAAAGTAATGCACATTGGAAAGCATAATCCTAACTATACATATAAAATGATGGGGTCTAAATTAGCTGTTACCATCCAAGAAAGAGATCTTGGAGTCATTGTGGATAGTTCTCTGAAAACATCCAATCAACGTGCAGCGGCAGTCAAAAAAGCGAACAGAATTCTGGGAATAATTAAGAAAAGGATAGATAATAGGACAGAAAATATCATGTTGCCTCTATATAAATCCATGGTACGCCCACATCTTGAATATTGTGTGCAGATGTGGTCACCCCATCTCAAAAAAGATATATTGGAATTGGAAAGTTTCAGAAAAGGACAATTATTAGGGGTATGGAACGGCTTCCCTATGAGGAGAGATTAATAAGACTGGACCTTTTCAGCTCGGAAAAGAGACAGCTAAGGGGAGATATGATTGAGATCTATAAAATCATGACTGATGTAGAGAAAATAGATAAGGAAGTGTTGTTTACTATTTCTCATAACACAAGAACTAGGGGTCACCAAATGAAATTAATATGCAGCAGGTTTAAAACAAATAAAAGGAAGTATTTCTTCACGCAATATACAGTCAACCTGTGGAACTCCTTGCCAGGGGATATTGTGAAGACGAAGACCATAACATGGCTCAAAAAAGAACTAGATAAATTTCACGGAGGATAGGTCCATCAATGGCTATTAGCCAGGATGGGCAGGATTGGTGTCCTTAGCCTCCATTTGCCAGAAGCTGGGAATGAGCGACAGTGGATGGATCACTTGATGATTTCCTGTTCTGTTGATTCCCTCTGGGGCAGGATAATGGGCTAGATGGACCCTTGGTCTGACCCAGTAGGGCCATTCTTATGTTCTTAAAGTCTATGAGTGAACAGTTCAGAAGAATTTATTTTGTTAACTTCTGCAGAATATTCTGAATAAAGAAAAATTACTTTATTGTATCTGGAGTTCTTTAAGATAAATGGCCCCTATCTGTATTTCACTGTGCAGCACACATGCACTCCACACTCCTGAGAATGGAGGACTATTGCAAGCTGTGTTCCCATTAGTCTGCCCCCACACCCTATTCTCCGTATGCTCCATACTGAGTGTTAAGGAGTGGGACAAATGGACTACTTCTTGAGTTCCTTCTCTATCACAAAATCCAGTCATGATCTGAAGCAGAGGGGAAGAAGGGCAACCACACATCTTGAAGAACTTCAGTTACAGTAAGGTAAGTAACTTTCTTTTCTTATTCGAGTGCTTGTCCCCATATGTACTCCATTGCGGGTGACTGACCAGCAGTACTAAGAGAGGAGGAGAGTGAGAGAATGCACGCGGCATTAGGTGCTTGTAGAAATGTAGCCCCAAAGGATGCATCAGTGGAAGTCTTGGATCACAGTGTAATGTGAAGTGAATGGAACTCCACATAGCTGACCTGCAAATGTCAAACAGGGATACTCCTTGAAGTTATGCTACTGAAGCCCCTTGTGGAGTGAGCCCTTATCCTGTGTGGGGAAGGAAGTTGTACCAAGTGATAAAAGAGTACGATATAGCCAGATTTCCACTTAGAGATTCTGTGAGAGCTTGACTCCTGACTTGCTCTGCTATGGCAACAGTCTAAATTAGTTGTTTTCAAGCTTTTTTCATTTGTGGACCCCTAAAAATTTCAAATGGAGTTGTGGACCCCTTTGGAAGTCTTAGACATAAGTCTGCAAACACTCAAGGTTCTGAGGACTCTCAGCTGAAAACCACTATTCTATGGTAATGACAACCTTTCACAGACCTCTGAGACATAGTGTGCGGACCCACAGGGGTCCATGGACCACAAGTTGAAAACTACTGGTCTAAGTAACTTTCTGATCAGTTTCATTCTCTGGAGATAAAATGCCAATGCTCATCGCAAACTGAGGGAATGAAGTTTCTTCTCCTCACCAAAGACTTGGGGTGGGAGGGGGGAACCACACGTAAGTGAACTGGCTGGTCTGAAATTCACTCCTAGGATAATATCAGGTGTGGTTGTAGCGAGACTTTGTCCTTATGGTATATTGTGCATGGTAGATCAGTCGTTAGGGCCCCAAGTTCACCTACCCTTCTGGCAGCGGGGATGGCAATGAGGATGGCAACCTTCATCAATAGGTGAGACACAGAACACGTAACTAGCGGTTCAAAGAGATTTAATGAGTACCAAAAGCACTATGTTAAGATCCCAGTGAGGGGTTGCTTTCTTTATTGGTGGAAAGCTTCTGATCAGACCTTTCAAAAATCTGGTTATTACTGGGTGAGTAAAGATGAAATAACTGTCTGATGGCGGGTGAGACACACTGATTGCTGACAGGTGAACCTGCAGCAAATGAAAGGAAAGATCTGTCATCTTGAGACTAAGAAGATAGTTCTACAATAGTGAGAATATCAGCTGTTTCTGCAAATATCATTTTCCTGGATTCAGACAGAGAAACGTTTCCACTTGGCCAGGTAACATTTTTCTGGTTGAATCCTTTTTTCTTGTTATTAAGAACGGTTTGCATGGCTTCAGAGCAGCAATGTTCTAGGCTTGAGGCCCATCCAAATATCAAGCTGTGAGATGAAGTGCCTCAGGGTTAAGATGATTGACCCTACCATTGTCTTGGGTCAGGAGATTTGGAAAGGACCAAATGCTGATCTGTGGACAAGATGACATTCATAGGAGGCATGGGAACAAGAACTGCCTGGGCCATTGTGGGAGCGACTTCCACTACCACAAGGGCTTCTGGGCAAAGTCTGATTCCCATATCAGGATACAGGGGAGGGTTTCCCAGGGTGAGGAATCTAACTAAGCACTAACTATACTATTACAACTGCTTACATTAAAGATAAAATTTTGAAATATTTATAGGTTGAAGACAAGGCTGAAAAGAAAGGAGAAGCTCCAGACACTGGTGATTCTGACTCAGGCTATGTGACAGTAAGAAGGAATGGGAGAGGTGGTCGGTTCACCCTGCCACTTATAACCTCAGTATGGAGCACAAGGAGGACAGGGTTGCAGGTACAAACCAACAGACACTGGTTGTAAGAATCCTCCAGTCTCAGGTGCATGGAGCGCAAGCATACACATAGTGGAAAAGATTAACATTTCTACAGACAATACGCTGTGAAAGAACAGCCAGAAAAAAAACTGCAATGGTCAATCCAATCTGTGATATAATTAGAGAATGGACATATGATGCTTAGTAGGAAAGAAAATATTGCTTCTGGAAATATTTCTGAAATAGTAGAGGGGAAAAGACTTGTAACTGTGACACAAAAGACAGGTGTGGATCCTTTATGACGTCAACATTTCTCAGAGCCATAAAAAAAGTATATACAATGAACTGTTACAAAATATTGAATTGGGTCAATTTATGCCACTTGCAACAATTCCAGGAAAACAGAACTTTATTTTGAGTATGGGAGTTTTAGCCACTGGTGTAGTTGCATCAATGCACAACTCTAGCCCAGATATGCTACAACCATGAACATCAGGAGTTGCACAGATGCAGCTTACCCAATTTGAAACCCTACTAAAGACAAGGCCTAAGACTGGATTTATAATGCGGATTCTCCAAGCATGTTGATCAATCTCAACCCTGGTTCCTCACCCGCAATGCTCTAGCCTATAACCAACACTCTAAAGATTCTCAGACTGTTGTTATTTTCTCCTGTGATAAACATATCAGGCCATGAAGTTCAAAATAAATTCAGTGACTCATATAGAGTCCTTTGTAAGATCTTGTTTCAGGGTGTCCAATCCAAAAAGCTTCACTTTCCTTACAGTATTAGATTTGAAAGTGTGGGTAGGTCTTAAAGCCTGCTCCTGACACTTCATGCAGAGTGGCTATAGCTTGACCTCATTGCTATTGATTTTCATTCATTCCTGCAGTGCGCCCCATCTGTAATTCATGATAGTGGATGTTATTTTCTGAAATGTTTTGAGCAGGGGGTTAGACCTCCTGAGGTCTCTTCCAACCCTGATCTTCTATGATTCTATGATATCAGAGGATCTTATCTTTTGAACATTTATTTTTGCTAACATTTTTCTTGATAGGTCATCAATGTCTTCAACTGTTGTCCTTCCAACCTGAGTTTCTGATCTTTCAGTTTCGGCTAGGTAACCTTACCTCTGTATACACCATGCGATGGAATCCATTGAAAAGTCAATGTATTGCCTCACTTTCCAATCCTCTGAGCCTTCTTATGAATTGCATTGTTGTTAGTGTTCTAGTTTCTTCTAAAGGAACTGAGGATCGCCGCCTGCAAGACGACAAACATCACAACTTCCACCTCTTCTTCTGTTTATTTCTTGCAGTGCAATAAGAATAGCTTTCAGTTTCACCCTATCATTAGAGCACTAGTTCATGTTATTTCTTGTTCTTTCTCCATTAGACACCTGGATGAAGACACCACAACCACCATTCTTGAAGGATTTGTGCAATGAACCATCTGTGTACACATGCCTTGTGACTGATATTGTTGAATGGTCTTTTCTACAATTTTCCTTAGTGTGGCCAGGTGCATGTGTTCCTTTAACCAACACTCCAAAAGGCAGAGACATTTACCAAAGCAAATAGGTTCATGTGGAGGAATTACTGAGCATTCACACTTCTTCATACTCTTATCATCATCAAATAGTTCCATGTCTTTAGTAACCTTTACACATTTTTTTGCAACAAGACGATTGTTTCAACCTTGATTTGATTATCCAATTTCTGATCAGACCTAAACAGTGATGACATTGAGGTAGGGAATGAAGATGATTTCCATACTGAATTAGCTGTTCTTTTCTATGATTCCTGAGAGGTTGAATATAAGACTCTTGTTCACAAGTTGCTGTTGGAGTGGATCTTATAACTCCAATTATCATGTGGGCTACAAATGATTACACATAGATCTTATAAAGATTACTGGGAGCAGTATAGGAGTATACAGGTTAGGCATATTCAAGTATTGGACAAACTATGCAATATGTTGTTTTTGGTGTTCTAACAAATGAACCCCAACTGGTACCAGCAATACACCGTAGACGATTCAAACTCCTTTTTGTTTTGGCTCCAGTCTTTCTGACTTGTGATTCAAACCTTTGTTCTATATCCAAGGTATATCAGGTTCTTCACTATGGCAATACTTTCTCCATCCAATGTCAATTCTGAAGTGTAGCTGAACCTTCTATAACTTGTCCTAAAGTAGAGGGACTTTGTTTTTGCTGGATTCAGATGGAATTTATGCTCCTTTGCTCACCTATTTACAATTTCCAAGTCCTCATTCAATTCATTCTCCAATACATCCATTTCATGACCCATGATATGAAGTGCAATATCATCTGCATCATGTATATAGATGACTTCAAGACGCCTCAATGTTCAGAGGAATACAGCAGAAAAAGAAGAGGATGTAAAACTGAACCGGGAGGAACTCCCACTTTCTGTGGCCTTGTCTTTGAAATAGTATCATTCAGCCGTACTGCTTTCTTCCCTGATACTATAGGACAGCGGTTCTCAAACTGTGGGTCGGAACCCCAAAGTGGGTTGCGACCCCATTTTAATGGGGTCACCAGGGCTGGCTTAGACTTGCTGGGGCCCAGGGCTTAAGCCCAAGCCCCACTACCCTGGGCCAAAACCGAAGCCCGAGGGCTTCAGCCCTGGGTGACAGGGCTCAGGTTACAGCCCTCCTGCTTCGGGCTGAAGCCCTTGGGCTTCAGTTTTAGCCCTCCCACCCAGAGTGGTGGGGTTTAGGCTTTGCTCTCCACCCCTACAGGGCAGCGGGGCTTGGGCAGGCTCAGGCTTCTGTCCCCCATTCTGGGGTCGTGTAGTAATTCTTGTTATCAGAAGGGGTCACAGTGCAATGAAGTTTGAGAACCCCTACTATAGGAAATCTCTTAGTGAGAGGTACATTTTACCACAGATTTCTGTTTCACTGAGTTTCACTAGGAGTTTATCATGCCAAAGTCTGTCATACGCTATACTGGGATCCAAAAAGACTCCTATTTGTGACTGTAGTGGCTTTTTTTTTTTAAATAATCAATAATAGGCTGACGGAAGGCCACCAATACGTCTACAAATGAATGCAAGGGCCTATATGCCATTTGGGTAGGTTCTATATTCCCTTCTTTTAAAAGCCACCATAAAAGCTTTGATTGTACCACTCTTTTCATTATTATGAAAAGTTGATTTGTTAAAGATGCAGGCCAATAGCTGCCTGGAGAAGTGGGATCTTTGCCAGTCTTAAAAAACAATCAGGTTCTTGATTGAATAACAAAGACTGAGATTAAGTGATATGCAGTACTGAGTGCATGCACAATTAAATCTATTAACAATATTGGATATTACAAAGAGACAGTGCTTCTAGATAGATGACTTAATAGAAGAATCATTCAAGTAAATAATGGAAGCAACACCTCACAAGGGTACAAACGTGGACTGAAAAAACAACATGCCTTTTAAACAAGCAATCAGGCTATGGTCATCAAGAACGATTTATTGGGGAATGCTAGGATTCATATCTAAAACAAATCTGTGATCCAGCATACGAGCCTTATTGCAAATAAAAGCAGAACTATAGACCACAAAATTTAGAAACTAAAGAAGGAGCAATTATATCCTCAATTGCTAGTTCCACTGTATTATCACATTTAGTGATTGACCATCAACAAGTTCATAGGTTTCATTAATTTCACTTCTGCTGGACACCTAGTTGGCAATGGTCACAAAACTGCTTTCTACCATCTACGACTAATCATCAGACTATGCCCTTTCTTATTAAACATGCACTGGTCATAGTGATCCACACCTTGATGACCTCCAAGCTAAACTATTGCAACTCACCACATAAAGAGAGAAATTCTTTAAACATTTTTTTTAAAAAAAGGTCGGCTAATCCAGAATGCAGCAGCCCATTCTCCTCATTAACACTAACTGCCAAGAACACATCACTCCAATGCTCTGCTCAATACACTGATTCTCCGTAGAATACAGAGTCAAATTTAAGGTCTCGGTACTAACCTGCAAGACTATCCATGAAACTTACTCGGGATCTCTCAGAGAGCGCCCTTCTCATTATGTTGATGACCTCTCCCAACAGCTGCTGTCAATCTCCAGGGTGAGGCTCATCAGAACAGGAGACTGAGCTTTCTTGGCAAACAGAACATAGGATATGGAACTCATTAGAAGAGGAGATCATAATGACCACAAACCTCATAGCTTTCTAAGCAAAGTGAAAAAATCACTCACCTCAGCCCTCCAAAAGACACAAATCAAAATAAAGGAGGAGGAGGAGAAATAGGAACAAGATGAAGGCAAAGGCAAGAAGGAAGAGGGAAAGAGAAAAGGTAAAGGAGGAGAGAATGAGAAAATTTAAATTATTGGACTGTTATGAGTTTATTAAGAGGTGCTCTGGGACCCTACAAACGGGCACCACTTGACGAGCATGACAGATGCCAAACGCTTCTTAAGATCACTTGGATTTTGATGAGCTGCAGAATTGGTGTGAGAACCTTAAGAGATCATGTTTCCTTGGGAGTTTTTGGTTAGGGATGGAAATACCATAAAAACTGTTTTCCTTATAAGTTCGCACTTCTTCCTACATTACAAGCCAGAATCCAGGAGCATAGAGCCATGCAAATATGGAGGACAAAATAATAAGCAGGGTTTCTTAAACCCTAATACCATACACAAGTATTATGGTGTGCTTTTTTGTGTGAGGGTGTGAATATTTAAAGCAATGGATTCTTATTCTTTTTTACTTATAAATCTGGCATGTATGATATGTGCTCAAATGCCAGCTATAGACTCCAAAGCCATCTGTTTATCCACTGAATGACATGCTTAGGGAGGATTGGTAAAAAATTCAAGCAGTCTCGCCCTAGGTGAAAAAGTAGTTCAGTTTCCAGGCCCCAAAAATAGTATTGTAAGACTGTAGTATTTGTGTCTACTGCATAAAATAATTGTTTAGAATTATTGATGAGGACTTCAACATTTCTTATAAGGGCTTCCACAAATCTTTAACTTTAGTTAACACTGTTAAATAAAATTTCTTGATTTTGCTCATTTTAAAAATCAGAGAACTGTGGATGTACCTAATATAGTTGAGGCCAATCTAGATAGCAATAGTTGGTGATTACCAGATCAAAGGCCTTAGTTAAATCAATAAAGATAGTTCCTGTACATTGATTACCATCCTATGCTATAAAATATAATTGCTTACCTTGAGAAGAGCAGTGCAAGTGAAATGAACAGGTCAAAACAGGTCAATAATTATTTAAATTAAACTTACATCTTCCTTTATCCAATGGACTAACTCCAGTACAACCCCAAATGGTGGTAATTTACCAGTTTAAAGAGACATATTAACTGTCAGCAAAGGGTTTAGCAGTAATTGGGTCAGCAATTTTAAGAAGTCAAGGTTCCAGGTTGTCAGCTTCTCCATTTATGTTCTCAATTAATCTTAAGGTAATATGGATCTTAGGTCAGTAAGCACAGTTCTAACAAACTTCAAACAAACATCATTGTGGGTGTAGATAGGTGGCCTAGGACTAATTTTTCAGTACTTCAGAAAACTCTATGCTAACTTTCTAGGGTTTTTTTTATGATAAAAAGATTATTTATGTCATGATCAAAATAAAATTGCAGAGATCAATAAATCCTCAAATAATTTGGGATTTGACATTTCTGCCATCCAACTTAAATTGCTATTATATGAACAACATTCCTTGGCAGAGCTTATGTTTTCATTCTAATAGTAGCACTCTGAATTCACAGTTATTACTCTGCATTGTTATCTAAGGCAACAATAATTTTGTCAGTGTACATTTAGACTCAGAGATGGTGTATCAATTCCAATGCATTTCACAGTAAGCATGAGTAACTTGAAAGGAGATGGGAATTCAGAAACAAAAATATGTGTGATGTTATTTCATTCCGAAAATGTGTGTATACTTGAATGGCAATTATTTGTGGAGGCTTGTGTTTATTTTCATTGCTTGAAAACACAGCCTGGTATGGTATGATAACTGACGCAATCAGGTAACACTTCAAAAGCTGAGCTCCTAAAACCCTAATCACGAGTATCTATTAAAATAAATGTTCTATTTTTACCTTAAGTTCAGCCAAGCAAAAACACTGAACTTACCCAGAAAAAATATTAACAGGCTATTTGTTGAGATAGCATGTCATTCTTATTGTCAAAAACATTATTCTGTTCTTGTTTTCTGAGGTACCTATCAAGAGGTATAGCTTTATTATAATATTTGAATAATTTGTGCACACATAATAGCTAATAGGGATTTAGTCAAATTAAAATGTAGCAATTTATGCCGAGTTGGAGGGTATATTCATTTATTAAAAATCTTGCTGATACTCAGAGATATAGAAGGAACTTCCACACTGTGGATTGTGATATGACAAGGAGAGGTGATTTATCTTGTACAGAAACTTGAGGGCAAGATGTTTGTCCCTGTGGGTGTTCCATTTCAGGTGAACATGTGCCCCATGTCTTGGTAGTAGTTTGGTCTGCACATGCACTCTAGACCTCCTCATGTCCCATACCAAAGATATATTTAGCCGCACAAGACAAATCACCATCAGTTCTTTCTCTAATGCAAAATCTTGTGAGACAAGAGTTGGCAGCAGGGAGGAGGGCGATTGGGTAGTGGAGCTCTGAGAGGGACAAACATCTTGAAGAATGTCAGTTACTGTACAAGGTAAGCAACTGCTCCTCCTTCTTAGAGTAATATCCCTATGGGTGCTCCACTTGAGGTGACAACCAAGCAGTACCCCTTCACAGAGGTGAAAGCTTCAGAGCGGGGTATAGGACTAATGACAGAACTGCAGTCCCAAGAGCCACGCCTGCCTGGAGGCATGTTTGGAAAAGGTATGAATGGAAGTTCAAGCAGCAGTTCTGCACATTTCTGCAATTTGTAATTTTTAAAATTTTACGTATTGCACTTACTATTGATGGCAGCAAAAAGGTCCACTTCATGAAAGCAGACAGATCCTGTAGAATGGGCTATTATTTTAGGAGGTGGTTGAATATTAACAGCCTCATACTAAGAAAGGAAACACCTGGAAACTCACTTTGAAAGTATTTGCGTCGGAAAAGTGGAACCTTTAGACCTGTCTACAAAAGAAAGTCTCGGAGATCTTCTGAACAGGACTGTTTAGAAACTAAACAATCAGACTTCTTGTTAACATGGGGTTTCTCAGAAGTGGACCTTTTTGCTGCCTCCATAAACAGAAAGTGCAAAAAATGTATTTGACTAAATCCCTATTAGCTATTATGTTTATATAAATTACCTGATGTTATAATGTCCAATATCAATTGGTTGAACACAGTCTGTTGTCATGAAGGTTAAAAGCAGGAGAAATGGTCTCCAAAAGGTAGGAGGAGGCGGCTAGAGTAACGCAAGAGTAGATTCTGATGATGGGACTATTCTGAACCATCAATCAAAACATCAAAATTGATGTTTAAGTGATGAGGCAATCTGGGTGGCAGTGGTGGATGTGGTAGACTGCTTTCTTTTCTGAAGCCTCTGTCTCTTCTTGGCTGGTTCAGCAGACCTATGGAAGTTAGAGAATTCGCCTGGCCTGGATCTACATTTTTTTTTGATTGCACGTGTATAAATCCCAAGAGACCAGAGTGTGCACTCAAGTCCTTAATGGTGTGCAAGGACCCACCAATTTACTTGATGAAGAGCTTAAGACCATCAAAAGGAAGGTCTTCTACTATGTCTTGGACCTCACTGGGGAATCCTGAGGATTGCAGCCAAGATGCTTGACATATGACAACAATTGTAAAAACAGTGTGGGCTGCCATCTAGGGAGGCTTGTAACTAGGTCATTATTAGGAGCTGTCCCTCCCCAATGAAATTGTTCCATATGTTCAAATAAATAAATTAAATTTGCTGTAGTTCATGTGATTATACTTTGCAATCAGTGTCTGGTAATTCACAATGCTAAGCTGCAGCATTGCGGAGGAATAACTCTTGTGACCAAAGAACTCTAAACATTTTTCGTCTTTCTGGTAAAGTGTTTTGGAATAATGTTGCCTGCCACTCTGGTTGATGGCATCAACAACCAAAGAACCAGGAGAAGGATGGGTAAATAAAAATTCAGAGGTTTTTTTTGGAACGTAATACATTTTGTCTAATATTTCACATTCAGGCAGAATGGTGACTTAGGGCTGGCAGATGGTCTTAACAGGTTCAAGTAGAATCTCATTCACCTACAAGGCCAGTTAACCAGAAGCTGTCATGGGAAGAATGTCTAAAAGCTTTTGCTGAGATTCCTAAACCTCTTCTAAGGGGATCGGGAGCAATTCGACAATCTTTTTCATAAAGTCCTAAAATAGTTTGAAATGATCAGAAAGTGGGTGAGGCTTCACAGCCTCATATGGTGACAATGAGGAGATATTAATTTTTGGTTTCACTTCTTCATCAGCTCGAGCCTCTTGTTCCTTGAAAGATTCTGTGATGGTCTGTACTCGTGTTCACCCCTTTCACAGGATGAAACATTTTGTACAAAGAATGCCTTGTGAGGTGTAATTTCAAAACTCATAATTTGCTGATCATTATTGTCCTGGTAAAATGTCTGGCAACATTGTATACAAAGTTATAAGATTCCTCTGTGTGGTATTACTAAGACATGTTCAAAGTCTAGGGAGCAGCCTAGTTCCTCAGAGACAAACCAGTTCCTCAGAGACAAAAGGAAAGCTGACACATCAGCCAGGTGTCAACAAAATCAAATAGACCATCACCTGGTGAAATGCCACTTTTTGGCAGGAAAGAGTGTGGGCGAAAAATCTATATCTCGACAAAAGAAACAGCATGGGGTTCCTGTCCATACAGGCTTTGTCTCCTGAACGCCAGCTGGAGATGCTTGTCGAAGAAAGAGCTATCAGAAGGGAGAGCAGATGCCCCAAATTATTCCTCCCTTTCTCTCTACCCATGGTATCCACAACACCTGAAGAACAAAGGAAACAGCTTTGGACTGGGGAGGGATCCTGACTGAAATACTGAGCTAGCGAACAAGGCAGTTTGAGAGAGAAGAAGGCAATCTTCCTGTTGAACGAACAAGGTGCGAGTGAGCTTGTTTGGCTGTTTGTATTTTTCTCTCTCTTTCAGGTTATTTAAAATTACAGGCTCAGTTGGGATTGTGTGTTTGGCGACTGTTTGCGCCTTTGTTCTATGGATCATCCTTGATCATCTTTGATCAGCCTCAATCAGCCTTGTGATCACCCTCCCCTGTGTGATTAATGAGGGGGTAGGATTGATCTAGGAGAGAAGGCCTTAAAAGCCAGAGGCTAAGTGACCAAGGGGAGCTAGCAAACAGGGGAATTTGTAAGAGGGAGTCATAATATAATCGCTATGGTTGGGACAGGGCTGCATCACCAGTGCCAACACTGCTCCTGTCTCCTCCAACTGCACTTGTATCCAGAGAATCTGACTATGGATGCCTCTACTCAGAACCTGGTGTGGATTTGCAGAGACTGTGGCCTGCATTTCCCACTCTCAGAAAGCCAGACAGGGGGGAGAGGGGGAGACAGGGACCATCCAGTGTGCAAGGTGTCTGCTAGTGGAATCTCTCAGGAAGCAGGTGGAACAGTTACAGGAGAAGGTGACTCAAGGAATGCCCACGAGGATATTCATATTCATATGCCCATTGAGCATAGTCATATGGAGACATCCAAGGCTGAGGAAGCTATCCAGCTAGAAAGGGCTGCTTTCATGCCACCTAGGTAGGAGGAGATGACTGCATCACAGAGAGGACACTGGCTGCTAGTTACATCTGGCAGCAGACAGTGCTCCATCCTTATTCCATACCCACCCACGATAGTGATGAAGAACTGCTACTTTGCCCTGGCAATGAGAAATCAGCCCCAAAAGGTAGACGAGAAGCCAGGATCGCAGCCACCACTCCCAGGAGGAAATGTAGGGGAGTGATGTTTGGTGACTCTCTGAGGGGGACAGAGGTACCCATCTTTTGTCCTGATGGGAGGTATGTTTCCTGCTGGAGGCCCATCAGAGATGTTACGGAGGAATTGTTGAGGATCATCCAGTCCTCTGACTACTACCCCAGGCTTCTCATCCATGTGGGCACTAATGATTCTGTGAGGTATGACCCTGAGCAGATCAGAAGTGACTAGAGGGCTTTGGGAGTAGGGGTCCAGGAGTTGGGGGTGCAGGTGGAAGAGCATACTTGGATACAGATTGGCTAACCTAGTGAGGAGGGCTTAACACTAGGTTTGACAGGTTGAGGTGACAATAGCCCAAAACATGGTAAGTCCAAAACATGGAGACCTGGAAGAAGGGTCAGAATGGGTGGAGCATGGGTCGTTATAGCAGGGATAAGGGAGAGAGAAAAAGAGAGAACATAGGGAGGAAATCAAATCAGTATCTTAGATGCCTGTATACTAATGCGAGAAGTATGGGGAATAAGCAGGAAGAATTTGAAATGCTAGTTAATAAGCACAATTCTGACAGTTGGCATCACAGATTGGTGGGATAATATGCATGACTGCAGGGGCGGCTCTAGACATTTTGCCGCCCCAAGCACGGAGGGTCCGCTGGTCCCGCGGCTTCGGCGGACCTCCCGCAGGCACACCTGCAGGAGGTCCGCCGAGGCCGCGGGACCAGCGGACTCTCCGCAGGCAAGCCGCCGGAGGCACCCTGCCTGCCGCCCTAGCGCCGACTGGCAGAGCGCCCCCCATGGCTTGCTGCCCCAGGCACGCGCTTGGAGCGCTGGTGCCTGGAGCCGCCCCTGCGTGACTGGGAGGGCACAGCTTGCTCAGGAAGGACAGATAGGGGAAAAGGGAGGAGGTGTTGCCTTACATATTAAAAATCTATACACTTGAACTGAGATTCAGATGGAAATAGGAGACAGACTTGTTGAAGGTCTCTGGGTAAGGATAAAAGGGGTAAAAAAAATGGGGGGGGGGGTGATGTCATGGTAGGGATCTACTACAGACCACCTAACCAGGAAGAAGAGGTGGATAAGGCTTTTTTTAAACAACTAACAAAATCATCCATAGCACAGGACTTGTGTGTGATGGGGAACTTCAACTACCCAGACATCTGTTGGGAAAATAATACAGCAGGACACAGATTATCCAACAAGTTCTTGTAATGTATTGGAGAGAATTTTATATTTCAAAAGGTGGAAAAAGCTACCAGGGGAGAGGCTAGCCTAGAGTTGATTTTGACAAATAGGGAAAGACTGGCTGAGAATTTGAAAATGGAAGGCAGCTTAGGTCAAAGTGATCATAAAATGATAGAGTTCATGGTTCTAAGGAACAGTAGGAGGAAAACAGCACAATATAGATAATGGATTTCAAGGAGGCAAAGTTTAGCAAACTCACTGAGTTGACAGGTAAGATCCCTTGAAAAGCAACTCTAACAGGAAAATCAGTACGAGAGAGTTGGCAGTTTTTCAAAGAGACATTATTAAGGGCACAAGAGCAAACTATCCCACTACGTAGGAAAGATAGAAAGTCTGTCAAGACACCATCCTGGCTTAACCAGGGGATCTTCAATGATCTGAAACTCAAAAAAAGAGTCCTACACAAAGTGGAAACTAGGTCAAATTACAAAGGATGAATATGAACAAATAACACAAGTACATAGCGACAAAATTAGAAAAGCCAAGGCAAAAATGTTAATTAGCTAGAGACATAAAGGATAACAAGAACACATTCTACAAATACATTAGAAGCAAGAGAAAGACTAAGAACAGGGTAGTCCTGTTTCTCAATGAGGGGGGGAAAACAATAACAGAAAATATGGAAATGGCAGAAGTTTCCATTTTTTTTCCAGTTTTTACCAAAAAGGTTGTGTCTAACACAGTGCATGCCAGTGATAGTGCAGTAGGATCAGAGGCTAAAATAGGGAAAGAACAAGTTAAAAATTATTTAGACAAGTTAGATGTCTTCAAGTCACCAGGGCCTGATGAAATACACCCTAGAATACTCAAGGAGCTGACTGAGGAGGTATCTGAGCCATTAGCGATTATCTTTGAAAAGTCATGGAAGACAGCAGAGACCTAATAAAAGGGAAATAAGGACAACCTGAAGAATTACAGACCAGTCAGCTTAACTTCAGTACCCAGAAAGATAAACGAGCAAATAATTAAGCAATCAATTTGCAAACACCTAGAAGATAATAAGGTGATAAGTAACAATCAGCATGGATTTGTCAAGAACAAATCACATCAAACCAACCAACAGCTTTCTTTGACAGGGTAACAAGCCTTGTGGATGGAGGGGAAGCAGTATATGTGGTACATCTTGACTTTAGTAAGGCTTTTGATACTGTCTCGCGTGGATGAAACTCAATAAGGACAAATGCAAAATACTCCACTTAGGAAGGAGCAATCAGTTGCACACATACAAAATGGGAAATGATTGGCTAGGAAGTAGTACTGCAGAAAGGGACCTGGGGGTCATAGTGGATCACAAGCTAAATATGCATCAAGAGTGTAACGCTGTTTCAAAAAAGCAAACATCATTCTGGGATGCATCAGCAGGAGTGTTGTAAGCATGATCTGAGAAGTAATTCTGCCACTCTATTCCATGCTGATTAGGCCTCAACTGGAATATGGTGTCCAGTTTTGGGTGCCACATTTCAGGAAAGATGTGGACAAACTGGAGAAGGTCCAGAGAAAAGCAACAAAAATTATTAAAGGTCTAGAAAACATGACCTATGAGGGAAGATTGAAAAAAATGGGCTTGCTTAGTCTTGGACAATCTGCTGCTGCTATCAGTTACTCTGTTAGTTAGATGGCAGAGGTGCTATGTAGTAAATAAAACACTGAATAAGGACAATAAAAAGAAATAGCTACCTATTCAGTGAGCATGGTCCTTCTTCTGCACTGAATGAAGCACAGGTCATGTAGAAAAAAATAGCATGTCATTATATCATTACAATTATGATACAGCATATGCAAAATGTGTCTGAATTAAGGTTCCACGGGCAACATTATTTTGGCATTTTATAACTTAAGTGTTTTATTTTGCAATCTTAACTTTTTTTAAACATAGGTAGTAGGTTTTGGTTTTTGAATTTGTGTATGTAATATATACAGCAATTTTCCCTACCAAATTATCAGTCTAATCCTGAATGATAGCTTTGACACGATGGCATTGTTCAGTCTATGAGCTGATTGATTTTAGACCTTAGATACTGAATCCTAACAAGCACACATTTGTAATCCTTTAATTTCTTTACTCTGTTAGCAGTCACTCAATTGATAAAGCCCATCAAACTTAGACATGGTATTAATTTGATCTCTTTGGAGGATCAATTAGAAGCTGAAATACATACTGATAATATTCATATGAATGTTTCCTAGTGATATTCACAACACAATTATAATCAATGCATGTCTTTCCATACATGTCTATTCAACACTTTGTTCAGTAGTTCCGTCTGGACCTGTTCTATTCAAAAGTCAAAATCTGGGAATGAGGAAACAACATCTTAAAAGCAGCTCAAAAGCAGACAGCATTTATAAGGATCAGAGTCAGTGAAATTAAATGTTTTAGCCTTTCAGAACTATGATTACTATATTTCACCATATTGGATAACAATGTAGTGTAACGACGTGCTAAATATTGTATGGGACCAAACATGGTGCAGAGATCCATGTGAGAACCTCCATGTATGGATCTCCCATTCCATACAGAAAGAATCTCACATGCTTCCATAGCATCATTCCTCCCTGCCCCTTGACCTTGTTGAGAGCTCTCCATAGAGTCCATGGTTTACTGTGACTAGGAGGAAGGTATCACGCCCTCAGCCAGTCCTTCATAATGTCTCACAGAAAGATAATATAGCTCCTGGTTGTATACCTTTCCATGTCCTTTCACGCTGTGCAGGGTACCTTCCTGTAAGCTACAGAAGCCCTGTCAGCATGGCTCCAGCTGAGTGACTGAGCAGTTCTGATTAGCACACATTATGATAGTTAAATGACTGTTTGTTTTATATCTTTTTGGTTGACACTTTGAAGGGGAGGGAGAGGCTGGTGTTTATAAGCCTCCCAGAATTAAGAAAGGTCTTGGAGGATGGAAGCAAGATTAGGGTGTTCCTCACATATTAAATTAGGCCCATCAGTCTTCTCTAAAAAGATGCAGCAAATAGCACAACTATACCAGAAACACAAGATAAAAAGGACTGAAGCCAAGACTATTAAAATGTCTTAGTTGGTGCTTTCTGATCTAGTTGAAAACATAAAAGCTCAGCTATCTCAGACAAAAGATAGCAAGAAGTTAGTGTCTAGTCAGGCCTAAACTTAAACATATCATACTACCTCAGTATATGTCTGAGGTCATGCTCCACCAGTCTACTCCATTCTTATTGAAATGTACAAGTGTCCATAATTACAAAAAATATTCAGCATCCTGGATTCTTTGCTAGCGGGCCACCAAATAGAGTTATATTCAATCTTGCAGTGTTCCTTCTGAAGTTTAGAAAAATCTCTCAGGGCAGAACAAAAGTTAAAGCGGTAACATGGAAAACTTTGAAAAATGTATCTGTTCTATATATTGTTTTTGTCGCTGCCTCAACACAGCACTAGCGGGATACAACAAGCAGTAAGGAGAAATAGTAGAAAGGGTGAGATAAGCAGTTATAAAGGTTTTCCCGTTCTCACAGACAGTGATGAAGTCAGTTACTTAGGCACCGCCATATGGAGCACTTGCTGCCAGTCTGCTTCTGCAGAACAAAATAGACCAAGCCTGTATCACTTAATGAAGATATTGATGGAGGACTAGGTAACATCCTTGCAGATTTCTTCTGTGGTGCCCTGTGTCCTACCAAACTTGTCATGAAGTATGTTGAATGCATTTTGAATCTCTTTGGAGAACAGATTTTTCTGCTGTTGCATATGCTTCAGTAACTAAGCATTTTATCCATCATGCTATAGAAGACTCATATCTTCAAACATAGGCATTTCAAATGAAAATATATTATGATTAAGAAAGATTTCTTGAACTGATCAGTTTTGTTCAGGTATATATTTGATGGTTTTTCTACCATGTATTTTATGCCACAATTTGTCCTTCTGTTATTGAAGACTGGGACAAACAAAAGGTAAAATGATTTCTTGGGCAGCGTGGATAGTGGTATTCTATTTTTCTGAGGAAAGGTTCAAGAGGATGGGGACATGCAACGATCGGGCTTGCAAATTTATCTAAATTGTGAACTCAACTGTAAAAAAGTATGTAAAAGTTCACAAGATGTTACAATAATCTGTAACAACAAATGTTGATGGGAAAAGATACAAAAGGGAGACAGAATAACTGAATTAATCTAAACAAAATGGCCAAGTTGATATGATTCAAAGAATGGGTTGAAATTATTCTGGTTAAAAAGAGGAGATGTGGAGCTGGAAGTTCATGAACCAAAATTGGTATGTTGGCTATTAGCACAAATTAGCAGAGAAAATAATGAGATCCTGATCCTGCAATTGGCTCCCCACAGGAAGACACTACGGATCCACATGGGAACAGAGTTCTTTCTGCACAGAGCCAGTTACGGGATCAGGACCAAAATGTATTGCTTTCCAAACTTGTGATCTTGTAGTTACTACCTACTCTAAAACTTATCATGCAAAGACAGGAAAATAAATTTTAAACCTTCCAGTGCAGAATGTCACTGAACACTAGCAATAATGTACTTTGGCTCTGGAGTCTTTGAGAGGATAAAAAAAAGCAACTGGGTGCCAGTGCCTGAGCTGCATAGCTGACCTATTATGCTACAAGAGGTAAATATGAGAATTCATACACAAGTGGAGAATTGGGGTTTTTCTGTACTGGCTACAATAAATCTTTTTACAATATAGAAGAGATAGAAAAAGCAGATGCTTGATGCTGATAGAAAGTATGTCTAGGCCTAACAAAAACAGTTCATCTTAGTGAAAATATTACCCCTGTAACGCTGGCGAGGTCAGTGTCAGCTTGGAATATTTGCTGCATAAGTCCCTGTTGTGCATGTTAGAAAATGTTTTAAGATTTTTTTTTCATAAAGCAGCACAGTTCCCTTTGTTGTGCTGGATCACTCCTTTTTCTTTATATCCATCTCCCCCATCTCCTGATCTTTAGGCTTCTTGGGATTAGTAAGGAAGGAAGGAATGTCTTTTTCCAGATGAAACTGTGAATTCATTTTAAGTGCAAGGACTAAATTCTCGCTAAAATGTGCCCACTGCAACCTTCACACAAGAGGATCTTTGTCTGACTAGTTAGAAGAAATGTGGCATTGCCACTTTAAAAGCTTCTTACAAGAGCTAGGGAGACGAGTTGGGGCCAGGTCAGGAGAAAAAGTCACTGCACTGTCCTCTTTTACCAGGATCTGGTTAGCACAGGTACTCAGTATGGAAGGATTATAGTTATCAGATAAAATGAATTGGAAAAGGATTTGAAGGAAAGCATCCCTAAGGGAACTGAGTAAGGGGGGTAGGGGCACCTGCATTTCATACTGTGGGGAGATGACATCCTCCCTCCTCTTCGTAACCCCCTTTAAAGGAGGTGAGGAAAAAAGCTTGAAACTCATACCTCTGGAACAGTGGGGAGATTGATCCCTCTTCTTCCTGCACCATGCTATTTGTTGCCCATTACTCCCACATATTTTATGTGAATAAAACTGTGGCCTAATTTACACCACATCCATTGCCTCTTGTCTTTCTTCTGGAGTGGCCAGGCAATGGTTCTATGAGTGGCTATCTGGCAAAAAAGTGAAATGGCTCTTCACTGAGACTACCAACTTCATAGGGAGGCACAAGACCTTCAGTGAAAGGAAGTAAAATGAAGAGGAAAACATGGGTTAAAATGATTCTTTTGTGAAGACAAGACTGAGTCTGAAGAGAAAACTCAAGGGGCTTGGCATAAGAATCAAACAGGGTCTGAAAACACAAAGCACCTCTTGACAGACATCCCAAACATACTTTTAATGTCATCTTTCTAAAGTGACCATCTGTCCTAGTTTATCATAATATATTCCAGAATTTTCTTCTGGGATGTCTGAAATAGTTTGGGGGCATTTTGTGTTTTGTTTTCTATTTATCAATGAAAATATTTGTTTCTTGTAATAACTACAAAATGTTTATTCAACATTTATTGCAGTGCTGAATGGAATTTGCTCTATTGCTTCAATCTCATTTCAGATCACATGTAAAATGTGTTTACTGTTTTCTTCACTGGTTCTAAAAGAATATTTGTCTGCAACACAAAAAACACAACCCAGTTTGACATAACTGTCAGTTTCTGCTCAAAGTTACAGTTCCAATTTAAAGCATATTCTCATTCAATATGTGGGTGATTATATAAGTAACTCCCCATACCCCACTTAAGATACTAAATAGAAGAATAGCAAAAGTGTTAAAAAATTTCATGCATCATAATCTGACAGATGACGACCATTTTTCTCAGTCATGTTTTACATCACAGCCTAAATACAGTGCACATTCATTTCCAGTTCTCATCTACTTCTGAACTAGAATTGTGTAATGGTGTTTTCCTATGGATCCGCATCCAGTAGAGAGTAGAAATTAAATCAACCAGTTTCACTGCCCAATATGAATTTAAAAACCTCTCCAGAGGTGGAAGAAATCATCATTAACATGTTACCCAATAAATCCCCCCACCCCACCATATATATATTTTATGTGTGAGCATTCTCATATGATCTTGTGGTTAAGGCACTCAGGATATCTGGGCTCAAATGCTACGTATTGTTTCCCAGTATAAGAAAGAAGGGAACTACAAACTGCCCTACACTGTGGAGTTCCAACCTCAGGTTCAGGGGTCTGGCTTGGCCTGCTAAACTCTCCTGCCCCACCAAGGTTACTTTCTCATCAATTCATAGACTTTTTCTTATCTGTTCCCTAAAAATGACCTTACAGTACAATAATTTCTTCAACAGTTTACCCAGCTGCAGTTTTTGAATCTTCTCCATTTAGGAAGGATTAAAGTCCTCACATGATTGAAAATAGACACAGTCTCTAAAGCCCCTTCCTGGTCCAAAATGAAAAACCAAAAAAAGGTCTTCCGGACAGGACAAAACCAGACATACTGGAGAGGCAACTTCCACCTTGTGCGGCAGGTGAGCCGCTCCTAGCAGCCCTAACAACTCTTTATATTCCCTAAATGCTCCAGGTTGGGCTTCATAAGAGCCCAGAGAGCCACAGCTTCCCTTGAACTCAATCCATCAATCCCTACCTCCGCCGACTAGACCCTAAAGGCTTTGCAGCTCAGCAATGCTCCCAGACATCCAGAGCTCCTGACAGATGCAAACTCTACCACAGACGTGCTGTCTGATCACAGGCATGTCATTTAGGCTGCAATTTTCAAAGGAGTGCAACAGAGTCAGACACCCAGCTCCTGTTGAACCTAACTCCCTTAGGCACCTTTGAAAATCCCAGCCTTAATCTCACTGTGCCTCAGTTCTCCCATCTACAGAACAGGGACAGTACCTTCCCTACCTCACAGGGACATTGTGAAGATACATTTTTAATCCTTCTGAGGTATTCAGACACTAGAGTGATGAGGGCTATGGCAGGATGCCATCTTCAGAGAGCACCCTCTGATAGCATGAAGTGTCCCATAAGCACTTCACCATCACTTGCCTCCTGGGTCTCCCAATAACTTTTTTGCAGTCCAAAGTACTTAAAACAATACTCCTCTTCTTGAGAGTCTAATTTGTTAAGTCTACAAAAATGGTCTCTATTGGCCCTTTAAGCCGAAAGCCTTTCCCCTGGTCAGAGAACCCCACACCCCTCCTCCATGGGACTGTGTCCTGCTTCAAGTTGGCTTCTCCAAGATGATCTTTTTAAATTGGGCTCATCCAGTTCTACCTGGACTGGCAGCAAAGTCTTTCAAACAAACAGAACTCCACACCTTCATAACAAAGCCCATTCTGCATAGGTGTGTCTGCTGGAGTGCAGTCTTCCAATCATCTTCACCTCTGGAAGAAACATCAAACCATCTCAGTCTTTCTTCCTCTGGGAGAGGTCAGCAGGTGAGCAGTCCTTCTCCTGATAGTATCTTTTCTATTACACCTCTAGCCCGATATAAAGTGACCCGATATAACACTAATTTGGATGTAACGCTGTAAAGCAGCGCTCTGAGGGGGCGGGGCTGCGCGCTCCAGCGGATCAAAGCAAGTTCAATATAATGCAGTTTCCCCTATAACGCGGTAAGATTTTTTGGCTCCCGAGGACAGCGTTATATCGGGGTAGAGGTGTATTAGGGAAGAGGCAGATTATATATGCTGCCCTCTTTTCCAAAACTGGTTAACAGAGAGAGAGGGGAGACTTATCCTACCCTACAATACCAGGCTCCTGGGTCCAAATCCCTTAAATAAGCAGTAACCTGTTTGGGTTCCTCCCCCCTCGCCTGCAGACACCTCAGGACCACTTCTTTTCTCCCAGCAACTGCCCGTGCCATTTCATAGACCAGTGTGTCTGTGTGCCAGAACTGCAACAAGGGATAGCTATCTCCAGTCCCTCTACCACTTAATGGGGACAGAGCACCCTGTTCCACAAGGCTTACAAGTATCTCTCAGTGTACATAAATCTCAGTGTAATCTCTTCTTCTCAGTCTGTGCTAAGGATACTAATCACTAGCCAAGTTCAGACTATGTATTAAACATACTGTATATAGCAATGAAAAAAGGCAAAATCTAAATAAAGCCACTAGCCACTGTAAATGCTCCCAGTAACAAAGATTTGGAGGCTTCTCTCCAGCAGCAAACACATCAGCATCAACAATAACATCTCTGCTGCTGCTCTGACCACTGTTAATTACTTACAGGTATGTTGAGGGGGAAGAAGAAAATATTAAATCTGATTCTTCAATAACTTTGGATGATTGAGGACTTTAAATTAGAGAGACATGAGCAATACTCATTGTAAATATGCCAAACAAAACAACTACAGGTACGTCTACAGTACGAAATTAATTCCATACTGTAATTTTATTCGAATTTTTGGAAGCGATTTTATACATTCGGTGTTGCGTGTCCCCACTAAAGCGCATTAATTCAGTGGAGTGCGTCCACAGTACCGAGGCTAGCATCGAATGTTGGAGCGGTGCACTCTGGAAGCTATCCCACAATTCCTGCAGTCTCTGCCGCCCATTGGAATAGTGGGTTAAGCTCCCAGTGCATGATGGGGCAAAAACATTCTTGCGGGTGTTTCTGGGTGTGTGCCATCATTCGCTCCTCCTTCCGTGAAAGCTACAGCAGACGCCACACTACCAGCAGACAGTGCAGCACAGTGCACCGTCTGTCTCCTGGTACTATGAATCCACCTCGCATGTCTTCTCTTTCTATCTACTCTTTCATCTAACCATTTCCCGCCTTTTTTCGGCTTCCAGGAACAGAGCCGCACAGCTTCCGCCACTTTTTCCATGTTGTCTGTCCTGGGCTCCTGTGGAAGCTACAGAAGGCAACAAGTCCCCACCATTTTTCGGCCATCGTGAACAGAACTGCACAGCTTCCACCGCAAACTCTGCTCACGTTTCCACCGCAAACTCTGCTCTCCCGCTCTTACAGCTCTAACGAGCTTCCTGACTCTGTGAAAGCTACAGAAGACAACCATTTACCGCCTTTTATCAGCCATCTTGAACTGAACAGCTCATTTCGTGCCCTTTTTCCAGGATTACCTGTCCAGGCGCCATAGCATGGCAAACATGGAGCCCACTCTGATCTCCACTGCACTTTTTACCATTGTAAATACCTTGCGCATTATCCAGCAGTATGTGCAGTACCTGCAAAACCAGGCGAGGAAGCGACGACAACGTAATTACTATACTGATGAGGACATTCCTAGAAGCACGGCATGTGGCAATTGGGAGATCATGGGGGCATTGGGCCTGGTTCATGCCATGGAATGCCGATTCTGGGCCCTGGAAACAAGCACTGACTGGTGGGACCACATAGTGTTGCAGGTCTGGGATGATTCCCAGTGGCTGCGAAACTTTCGTATGCGCAGGGCCACTTTCATGGAACTTTGTGACTTGCTGTCCCCTGCCCTGAACCGCAGAGACACCAAAATGAGAGCAGCCCTCATAGTTGAGAAGCAAGTAGCCATAGCACTGTGGAAGCTTGCAACGCCCGACAGCTACCAGTCAGTCGGGAATCAGTTTGGAGTGGGCAAATCTACTGTGGGGGCTGCTGTGATGCAAGTATCCAACGCAATCATTGACCAGCTGCTATCAAGGGTAGTGACTCTGGGAAATGTGCAGATGGCTTTAATGCGCTGGGGTTCCCTAACTGCGGCGGGGCGATAGACGGAACGCATATCCCTATGTTGGTCCCGGCACACCGGCGTGGCCAGTACATAAATCGCAAGGGCTACTTTTCCATGGTGCTGCAAGCACTGGTGGATCACAAGAGACGTTTCACCGACATCAACGTGGGATGGCCGGGAAAGGTGCATGACGCTCGCATCTTCAGGAACTCTGGTCTGTTTGAACAGCTGCAGGAAGGGACTTACTTTCCAGACCAGAAAATTACTGTTGGGGATGTTGAAATGCCTATAGTTATCCTTGGGGACCCAGCCTACCCCTTAATGCCATGGCTCATGAAGCTGTACACAGGCACCTTGGACATTAGTAAGGAGCTGTTCAACTATAGGCTGAGCAAGTGCAGAATGGTGGTAGAATGTGCTTTTGGATGTTTGAAAGCATGCTGGCACAGTTTACTGACTCAGTTAGATCTCAGCACAACCAATATTCCAATTGTAATTGCTGCTTGTTGTGTGCTCCACAGTCTCTGTGAGAGTAAGGGGGAGATGTTTATGGCGGGGTGGGAGGTTGAGGAAACTCACACCTGGCAGCCAATTTTGCACAGCCAGACAACAGGGCGATTAGAAGAGTGCAGCAGGGCGCGCTGCACATCAGAGAAGCTTTGAAAGCCAGTTTCATGTCTGGCCAGGGTACGGAGTGACAGTTGTGTTTGTTTCTCTTGAAGTTACCCGCCCCCATATATATGAAAGGAAATAAAGTCTAAATTGTTTAAAAACTGTTCTTTATTATTTGTTGCACAACACATTGAGAGAAATCAGAAGGCAGACTGGGGGCGGAGGTGGGTTAGGGGGGTGGAGGAGGAGGGAAGGACAAGTTGAGAAACCAAATCAAAAGTTCACATATGCCAGCTTTCTGCTGCTTGGGCGATCCTCTAGGGTTGAGTGTGGGGGTCCCCGTAGCCTCCCCCTCTTGTGTTCTTGGGCGTCTGGGTGAGGAGGCTGTGGAACTTGGGGAGGAGGGAGGGTGGTTATACAGGGGCTGCAGCGGCACTCTGTGGTCCTGCTGCCTTTCCCACATTAGATCCACCATACAGCAGAGCATGTCAGTTTGCTTCCCCATGAGCTTGACCATAGCTTCCTGCCTGCTCTCATCGCGCGCGTCCCTCCTCTGTTCGTGTCCCTGTAATGCTTTACGGGACTCCGCAATTGTTTGCCTCCATGCATTCAGCTGGGCCCTATCAGTGAGGGAGGGCTGCATGAGCTCGGCGAACATGTCTTCCCGAGTTCGTTTTCTCCGCCTTCTAATTTGGGCCAGCCTCTGGGACGGAGTAGATAGGGGCCGCATTGAAACATTTGCGCCTGCAGAAGGAGAAAAAGGGAGGGTAGTATTTTAAAATATACATTTCAGAGAAAAAAAGGGGACACTTTGGTATGAGTAAGCCATCACACACAGACAGGCAACAGAATTCAGCTTGCAGGCAGCCTAGGGGCATGCGGGGTTCTGCTTCTTCTACATTCATTTCAGTGTTTTCAAACTGCTGGGACCCCTTTCCCATAGCAAGCAATGCCTGGTGGGTTTGCCATAAAAGAAGGCCTGCGGGCTGCCTGGGATGATCACTTCACACAACACACAACCCCCCCGCCCCCAACTCCCACACCCACTGTGTGGCTCCGATGAGGCTCTGAGCAGGGATGAGCCCTTTAAACTATATGCGAACAGCCCAGCACGGCTGGGTTTCCCCCCATCCCCCACCGCGTGGCTCCAATCAGGCTCTCACTCACCAGAAGTACCTTCTCCAGGGTCATGGTCTGGAAGCCCACATTGGAAGTGGGGGGAGGCTATTGGCTCCAACGTTAAGCATAGTTCCTGGCTAGGGGGGGAAATGGATTCCCCACTTGCCGCCTGTGCACTGTCCGCCGCCGCCTCCTCCTCTTTGTCCTCCAATGACTCTTCCTCCTCACTCCGTGCAACTCGCCCCTTGCAGGTGTCCATGGACAGTGGTGGGGTAGTGGTGGCGTCACCTCCCCATAATTGCATGGAGCTCCCCATAATTGTATGAGGCTGTGACCCAGAGCGCCCGTTTGCCTCCCTGGATTTTTGGTATGCTTGCCTGAGCTCCTTGATTTTTGTACGTCTCTGCTCTGCGTCCCTGGAGTAGCCTCTTTCCATCATGGTCCTGGAGACTTTTGCGTATGTATTTGCGTTCCTTTTTTTGGAACGTAGTTGTGCCATAACAGACTCGTCTCCCCAACATGCAATGAGATCCAGTACCTCCCGTTCAGACCATGCTGGAGCTCATCTGCGAATCCGGGACTGCGTGATCTCTTGTGATGGTGGACTCTGCATGGTTGCCTGTGATGGTGGACTGTGCTGACGGTCACCTGTGCTGATGGTGACCAAACAGGAAATGAAATTCAAAAGTTCCCGGGGCTTTTTCTGCCCACCTGGCTAGTGCATCGGAGTTGAGAGTGTCGTCCAGAGCGGTCACAAGGGAGCATTCTGGGATAGCTCCTGGAGGACAATAACGTTGAATTGCGTCCACAATACCTTTAACCTGGGATTGTGATCTCGATTTAAGTGCTACTCCACTTGCCGAGGTGGAGTACAGAAATCGATTTAAAGAGCCCTTTAAATCAAAAAAGCCGGTTTGGTCACGTGGACGGAATCTTTTTTTTTTTTTTGAATTAACTTGGCTAATTCCAAAACAACAGACTAGTGTAGACCAGGCCTAATTGGTAAACTACATTCTACAGGACAAATTTTTGACTGAAAATACCCTCTCTACTCTAGAGTCACCTACTTTGCAATCACAAATTCCCAGCACAAGTAACTCTTAGACTTGTAAGTGAGTTTTAATGCACACAAACAGGTATTTTGGAAGGCCCTTTGAAAAACTGCCCTAAAGGGTACTTTCTCCAAACAAGACATTTTAAACTGTAATCGACTACATCTTCCTAACCAGCCACTAAATCCACAGTTGGAAAATTAACAGAGATATCAGTAGTTTTTTCCCCCAGTCTCTTTATTACCAAAGAGAATTTTAAACATAAGGACACATGCTAAAAACGCATTAACAAAAATAGTAGCTTCTAAGCAAGTCTCAGAACCCAGAATCAAGGTAATGTTTTAAAAGGAACATATACGTTGACCACCTGACTTTATCAACATCTCTAGGGTGGAAAGGCGTTCCCATCCTTCCACCTTCTGCAGACGGAGATTGCTAGATGTTCTCATAACCATAGTCATGGAAGTCACCTCACTGACCTCCTCCCCAGTTAAGTACGACTCATGAAACAAAGTGTATTTTGAGCACTTCAGAGACTGCAAAAGAGTCTAATGAAACAGTACCAGCAAAATTGATATGACATGACCTGAAACAGCATCACCTAAGCAAAATTACTAACAATTAGTGCACCCGGTAACATTTTGCAAAATATGGAGAATGCAGATAATTTAAGACATGTTTTGATACCTCCACGGTAGGGCAGGAGTGTTCAAAATAATTCAATCCACCTCTTCAGTAAAAGACTATTTTCAGATGCCTTAAACATGCAGCTGTATAGAGGAAAATTCTTCACAGTTTTGGGAACTAACAAGTTGCTTGTGGACAGCTGTGGCAGAAGTGATTTTCCTCTATACCTGACTTCCTCTCTACCTAATGTATACTCAGGGCACATTTTACTGTGCAGCTGGAGGCTTTGTTACAGACAGAAGGATGCTTCTTAGTACAGCCAATGTTTATTGCCTAACTTCTTTTTATAAGATGAATTTGGAAAACTTCCCAGATAATACATCTGCCCCTATTACTTGCCCCTCAGAGTACAAGAATGATCAGGGGAGGAAGTGAGGACAACTACATTTATTAGCAATGAATAAACTGATCTGTCTTTTCTAGAACAGTAAGTATTCACACACACCACGTCTGTTGGCTGGCATGTACAAGTTGGCACGCTTTTGTGTCAAAAATGCACACAGCTGTATGCATAGCAAAACCATTCCATCTAAAGAATACACTGTATGCCAAATGCCTGACTTCAGTAGTGCATTGTAAGGGAAAGATTTAGGGAAGGAATATGTGGAGAAAACAATTAAAAAGGATTTTACCAACTCTTTCTTTTGAAGGTCTCATTCTTCAATTTCTCTGCCCCCTCTTCTCCCTCAGTGATATTTTGGAAGGGGTGCTGAATCCAGATGACTGAATGTACAGCTACCCACATTTATTTCTGGATAATTTATTGAGTTGTCAAGATACATGACTTCTACATTTCTGGGTATCATACTGACTGATTTAACCTGATCACCAGGCGTTATCTGTAGATATCTGGACAAATTGCTTACCATATTTCAGTCCCAGCCCATCTCCAAATACTATGACTAATAGCTGATCTCCATAGAAAGATTATAATCCCAAGTGATGATAAATGACATTTATCTGTATCATAAGCAGCCACAAAATGGCAAATTAAAGGGGATTTTATTTTAACATCTTCTCCCATCCCTTCTGTCTATACCTTCCAGAGTCCGCTTCAACCATCTCCAGAGAGACCTTTCCCTTACTCCTAGCCCTCAGTTTCAATAGTACAAACAACCTCACTGGCTGCACTGTCCCATAGTCAAACAACACTTTGCTTGTAGCACTGAAGTCACGACAAGAACAGACTATGTTAATGAGCCCAGCTAGATGGCCCACCCATTGAAGGCTTCTGAGCACCAATAGAGGGGACATTCAGTGATATCCACCACTCTTTGTCTCTCCTCAGACTCATAGTGGAAAATATCCCTCTCCACTGCAGAGATGGAGCTGATAGCAATAGCCCAATCAGAAAAACTGCACCCTTGATCCCCATGCAGTTTAGGCCACAACAGTACAGAGAGACAATGGAATGAGCAAATAAAATATTTTCACTAAACACGCAGGGGAGGTTACATGCTTTTAGTATCAGGGGAATGAACATCAAGCAATTAAGGTGTTGTGGAGAGTCCATTGGCTGTTGCTAGGGGCTTGCTATGCAAAACTCCCGTGAATCACCACTGTGCTACAAAGTCAGCAAAATAAGTGAATACAAGACTTTTAATTGACACACTAGCATTGAGCAAAGTTATTTATTCAGCCCATCAAAAGGAAATCAGAGAAAAGTGATCACTTTGGCCTTCATCATTTTCACCAGATTCAATCAGTACCATGAGCTGGCATCTCAGAAATCATCATGAGCTTGGCCTAGACATTTCCCAAGCAGCTCAATTTTCCACTGGTGCCCTGGAAACACACTTGTCTGGTTCACAAAATGAAGGGCATCAGCAGAAGCAGATTATTTCAATAGAGCGCAGGGGTCAACACACATGTGGACAAGGGGGATCCAGTGGACATAGTGTACTTATATTTCCATAAAGCCTTTGAAAAGGTCCCTCACCAAAGGCTCTTACATAAATTAAGTTGTCATGGTATCAGAGGGAACAAAGGGTAGGAATAAATGGTAAATTTTCAGAATGGAGAGGGGTAACTAGTGGTGTTCCCCAAGGGTCAGTCCTAGGACCAATCTTGTTCAACTTATTCATAAATGATCTGGAGAAAGGGGTAAATAGTGAGGTGGAAAAGTTTGCAGATGATACTAAACTGCTCAAGATAGTTAAAACCAAAGCAGACTGTGAAGAACTTCAAAAAGATCTCACAAAACTAAGTGATTGGGCAACAAAATCGCAAATGAAATTTAATGTGAATAAATGTAAAGTAATGCACATTGGAAAAAATAACCCCAACTATACATACAATATGATGGGGGCTAATTTAACTACAACTAATCAGGAAAGCGATCTTGGAGTCATCGTGGATACTTCTCTGAAGACATCCACGCAGTGGGCAGCGGCAGTCAAAAAAGCAAACAGGATTTTAGGAATCATTAAAAAAGGGATAGAGAATAAGATGGAGAATATCTTATTGCCCTTATATAAATCCATGGTACGCCCACAACTTGAATACTGCGTACAGATGTGGTCTCCTTATCTCAAAAAAAGATATACTGGCATTTGGAAAGGTTCAGAGAAGGGCAACTAAAATGATTAGGGGGTTGGAACCGGTCCCATATGAGGAGAGATTAAAGAGGCTAGGATTTTCATCTTGGAAAAGAGGAGACAAAGGGGGGGATATGATAGAGGTGTATAAAATCATGAGTGATGTGGAGAAAGTGAATAAGGAAAAGTTATTTACTTGTTCCCATAATATAAGAACTAGAGGCCACTAAATGAAATTAATGGGCAGCAGGTTTAAAACAAATAAAAGGAAGTTCTTCACACAGCGCACAGTCAACCTGTGGGACTCCTTGCCTGAGGAGGTTGTGAAGGCTAGATAACTAGAAAAGAGAACTAGATAAATTCATGGAGGTTAAGTCCATTAATGGCTATTAGCCAGGATGGGTAAGGAATCGTGTCCCTAGCCGCTGTTTGTCAGAGGGTGGAGATGGATGGCAGGAGAGAGATCACTTGATCATTACCTGTTAGATTCACTCCCTTTGGAACACCAGGCATTGGCCACTGTTGGCCAACAGGATACTGGGCTGGATGGACCTTTGGTTTGACCCAGTATGGCCATTCTTATGTTCTTATTTTCTTATCTTTCACAGGCTTTCTGTTCAGTCTCCCAAGTTGAAAGTTCACTCTCCCAAGCCAGACGCAAAGACATAAAGAGTGCTGATGATAGGCAGCAGCAACCCAAAAACAGCAGAACTATAGGTACCAGTCGATTTGTCAGATTGGTGAACCCCCCCAGCCCCTGCCCCCACCACACACCTAAAACACTGATGTTCATAGTCACAGATACATTTTGTCCCATCACTCTTAGAATACTACAGAAATCCAAAACAGGAGCAAGGGAGAGAGAGTTTTTCTACCAGCTCTCACACCACCACTGGGACACTAAATGGTAGCAGAGGAGAAAACATGCTTTAGAATCAATAATGAATACACTGCAGAGATCTCACCCCAGAAAAATAAATAAAAACCCAGTTTATATTTCCCACTAAGAAATATATCATGTCTGCAGCACAGCTCACCATAGCTCAGTGTCTGAGTCCAAAGGAATCAAAATCCCATGTCTGATAAAATTTTCTACAGGTTCTTTGTGAGAATTTGTAACTTTCAAGTGAATGCATTCAGTTACAGACTTAGCACAACTGAAGTAGTCTTTACATAGCTAACAATCACACAATACTCAAAGTAAAATCTACAGATCTAGCAATAAAAATGATATAGAAGATAATAAATGGTAAAACAAATGCAGAGTACAATTTAAACATTCCGTAAGTAATTTAAACTCATTTACCTGTAAAGTCGGTATTGGCAGGGAGAGTAGAACTGGGGAATTTGTAATAACCATTTCCTGGGAAACGGATTCCTTTCATTACTTCCACCCTCGTTATAGCTAAAGATGAATCCATTCTTTCCAGCTGGTAGATGGGAAAAGGCCCATTAAGTTCTTCAGGTTCATTCCAATTTATCTTTAACACTGTGCTGTTTACTCCTTCAAGAAGAGGGGCAGCAAGTTTTCTTGGAGCTATGTGTAGGGAAAAAAATTGTTACCCAGGCATAAGTGTCCAGACTGCTTGGAACTTAATTTCATACACGTAATATATTGTTTATGGAGGGACCCAGTTTCTGGTCAACCAAACAATAAATGCAAATCTCCACGGCGCCCCTATACTGTGCTACTATACTAATTGAAGGATTCTTGATATTTAAAAAAAAAACCTAGTCCCCACCCTGTAGTAATGTCTCATTTGCTCTTCAAACTTCGGATACAATTATCTACTATTCCATCCCACGCAGACCATGAGACATAACTCTTATAGACCCTTAATAATATGAATCACTTCCACATAATAGAATTAATGTTCCCTCTTTGGTTAGACTCTTAGCCCCCAATTCTGCATTGCTCTCAAGGGGCTCCATGTAGGCATACTCCCACAGGGTTCTCAATGCAGGGTCGGGGTCTAAATTCAGAGGAAAATCAAACTTTAGTAGCTTCTTCCTAACTTCATTTTAGCACTCTGGTACATGAGCAAACAAGATTTTGCCACAAAGTGAACAAATTTTGGTCAACAAAAGCAGAACCATTATCCCAGTACTTGTATTGAGGACCTACACGGTGATTGCCCTCTAGCAAATAACCAGTTTGGCACATCCTCACTGTTTCCATGAAACATTCTTCCTCAAAGCAGATATATAATTTTATGAGCCACTGTCATGTATACAGATAATTCTCCAAACTGAGTAAATGTTACTCTCCATCTTTTCTTGCCTAGAAGCTGGTGCTCTGTAGGACACTATGAAGCTGATACAAGACTGACTCTTTGCAGGTATGAGTATGTCACAGAGTTTGATATTATTACTTTATTTTCCCAGTACTGGAACATTCAGTGTGACACCTATTAATCAAGCCAACTGTGATGATCACTCTACAGTTGAATTATGAAATAAAACTATTGAAGTTTTTAAAAAACACTGTACAGTAAGCCACTGGAGGGCAGCATGACCTGTTTGGATAACGAAATGATGGTCCTACAGGTGTGAGTGGATTGATTCAGCAAAGCAGTGTAACCAGCTATTGTCTACAGCTGATGTACAGTAGTTCTTTAGTAGCGGAATCCATATCCATTTTATATTGTTAGTAACCCCTCTGTCTGATAAATAAGGATTTAATAAATGAATTTTCATTGTGTGCAACTGGAAGGGAGATACGATGGAAACACGTTCAATTAAATCGTTCCCATGATGACTATAGGGCACCAAACTCACTTCAGGAATAACATGATCAGGACTGAAATATAGGTCTTCAAAATCTGATGAATTGCATCACAACACACCTTTGTGTATACTATGAGTTCATTGTATAGACCTTCATTTGGATTGAATTAATGATGTCCTTTTAAAGATTCTTGCATTTACAGGACTATTAACATACTTTTCTTTTCTCCCATTAACCCGTAGCATGTTGTTATTTCTTTTCCTCCAACTTGATAAATACTCTTCTTGAAGGGATGAAAAAAAACCCACCAACCATACTGCGTGTGTTGTAAATTCCTACTTAGACATCATTTATGACTTCACAATCTAATTAGCATCACACTGCTATGTTAGAAATTTACAATGTCAAAATTAAAGTAGTGTGGTGTGAGGTCATAAGCTTTCCCTGCATAAGTAGGGCAGAACACTAATGAATTTCAATATAAATGCAGAGGTTTAAACAGAAAATGTGGCTTAACAATCAAAACTTCATCGCTGGAGAGAATAGGTGTATGTCAGCATTTTAAATGTGAGTACTGAGGTTGAGCCCTCCGGTTCAACTTACTGATGCTAAAACAGAAATGCTAAAATTCATTATTTCTAAAATGTACACAGATAGCCAACACTTATGACAACAAACATATCTCCCTTAGAAGTCCACCATTAATAAATGGTAGCTGCTTGGACTGTAATTATGGCATCCCTGCTACCCAAACTTGAAGCTTTTATGGGGCTTATGCAATTAACTACTTAAATGCATCGTAACACTTGCTTCTGTGACAGGGAAGTATTGATCTTTTAATCATTTTCAAGTCTCCTCTAGCACAAATAAATGTACTACAGTTACAGTTAATGCACTGTGTACATGCATTAAACACTGGCATGACACAATTTATTATTTGGTGATATATGGAATAGAAGCCTAGCCTTTCAGAAAGTCTTTGCTATAACATCAGTATTTAAAACTACAATGTCCTTGGTACTTGAGAATTCACCTCCTTGCACACAGTGAGAGCCTATTCTTAAGTCCAGACCCCCCAAAAAGCTGAAAATAAATCTGTAACAATGGCCTTCGTGGTACTGTATGCTGAAATTAAAAATATTCGGGACTAAAAGATACAGTATATATTTTCCTAAAGGTGTCACTGTGGTACCTGTAGCTACTATGTTAAGATGAATTGACTATAATTTTACCTATTTAAATTTTTTTCAGTCACATTCTGTTAAGACACATCTGTCAAAATAATGAGCATACTGTATTTTAGTAGATTCAAAGTCACATTTTGGATATTTTAATTATGTAGTTTTAATGTCTTGCACTATAATACATATTTAATATATTGTAAAGCTAAAACAGTATTTAAAAGCCAATGATCGCTGCATGCCACTGAGTAACAGAGGGCACCAAAAAGACCAGTAAAGACAGATGGTCCATACAGCTTATTTTAAAGTCATATATCCAAATATAGACGTGATTACATAGGTCATTACAAATAAGCCTTTCCTATGTATGTGAGCGCACATGCAAAAACGAAGTTGCTAAGTAAAGAGCAGTTAATTTTGTTTTTGTTTGAAATAATATCATTTTAGTTTTAGAATCTAAGACAGATGCCAGCATTTCACTCTGAACAGATGGTAATTCCATCTAATAGTGCATCTCTGTATTAGTAAGGTCTGTTGTGTATACAAACAGTAATAAACACTAGGTAAGGATCAAAATAAATTTTAATTGTTGACATTAAATTCTGGCAGCCACAGTTCTAAAGATGCAATATTCCTTTCTCAAGTCTGTCAGGTTTACTAATATAACTGCTAAAGCTTTTCCACGGACTGCCAGATTCCTGTCCCAATAAAAATGGGTTTACAGTCTGGCTACAAAACCTTTACCACTCCACATACTTGTACATGTTTGAATAAATAATTTTCAGTGTATTACAGGTGGATGTTTCTGTACCCATCTGTATTAGTCTGCAATTAGCTATTTAAGGTTTTCAAGATGATTACAGGAGCAAGGTGTTACTCTTGCTTGTACTATTTTAAAAGGTAATATTAACAATGAAGCCATAAATACTTAAACTTTTGACTGCTGTCCATTAGAGTTCATACTGTAGCACATACAAATCAGAGCTGTTGTGAACTTCACAACCATTTTGGAGGTGCCATTTTTTGGGGGTGGGGGGAGGTCATGTTGGCCTGAGTCTTATTCATCTCCAAATTTTGCCTATGAGTAAAACGATATGCAAAGCCAGACAGCTATCAGTTTCATTATTGCTATAGGTTATTTGGTTCACAGGACCCTGCAATTGCTGTAGCATTCCTGGTACAAGCTCCGCTTCCATATGCGCTTCAAGCAGTATCAAATGTTGTCAATAGTAAATGAGTGAAGCAATAGTACTTATGGCTTCTGACAATCATTTTAGACTTTTTCAGAAGAATCTTTTTAGGGTTTTTTTTTTTTTAAAGAAATTTTAATGAAAAAACAAATCAGAAAATATCCATAATGGGTATCAGGAGACCATTTAATAATATGTATTATAATCATATATCTTTAAAATAAATGTAAAATACAGTATTTAAAAAAAAATCATGAAAAATATATTGCTTCCACCATATGGGACAACCAACGACTTACCAACCGATTTAAGATGCAGCATATTGAGCTGACCATATGTTACAGTGCTGTTGAATGGCTGAGTGATTCATGCCCGTCACATTCTAGTATATCAATTAAAGCTCCTTGAAGTCTGCATGATTTGTGTCTCTGTTATTAAACCCTGCTAATTCATCCCACTTACACATCTGTTATAAATCTCTAGGAGTGCTGCATGATTCATGGCAATCTGTGAGCATGGTACAGCAAATTCTTCTCCTTGTAATTAACAGTAAATTGTTTTACTGCCATGCAATGAATTTTTCAGTTATATTGCAAATGAACTCCTAAATGCACGGTTCTTTCCTAAGAACTGACTTATATCATTAGGCAATTAAAAAGTATTGCTTTGAACCAAAAGCTTTTAATCAAGAGAAATACAACTTACACATACCTTAAAAACCATGCAAATTTGACACACTGGCAAAAGAATAATGTGAGCTACTTTCTGAAGTGTAATGTTGGGCGAACAAACAAACATTTGGCTTCCTACTATTTTACCAAGACTCAAAGAGCAGTTTAACTACAGCTTGAGAACACTCAGCGAGACAAGTTTGAGCAGATACTGTTTATCTCAGAAGTTACTTAAGTCATCTGTCATTACCAAATTTCTTAGATTACTTTACACTTCTCTAATTGTAAAACAGTGCCTTTATTCTTGAAATAAATAATCGGCTAATTAGCCAAGCTGAATCATCAGACGACTCAAATGCTGCTCAAGTGTTCTTGTCAAAGGTGAAGCAAATTCATTTCAGTTTTGCCTCTGCAACCTTCTGAAGAGGCTTTGATTTTTTTTTCCTTCTACATTCTTGGCAGCAGCCTCAAATTCATGAGTCCATACATCAAGTCAGTAGTTTAACAACAAATGAAATTAAATTCAAAGAAGGGAAACTAATTGAAGGACAGCAACAAAAGTGTTTGGTAATGTGCTTTTTAATATGGCATGCCACATTTGCATGATAATTTTTCCTTTTTAGCATGGAGCAGAAAGTGACTGGCTTAATGAGGGATTATTCAAGACAGGAATGAACAAAATGCATTCATAACTGAGAACAAAGATTGTATTATGAAACAAAAACAGGCAACTGCCGAGAAGTAACTGGATGATTGGTTTATGCATTATGAATAAAAAGGTAGAAAAATATTTATATTAGTATTCACTAATGACTATATATACACAAGATTGTTGTAATTAAAATTATAAATTAACATATTAAGAGAGCTTGTTTAATCACTTTGGGTCCTATTCGCAATGAAAAGACTTATGTACATGCATGCAAAACAATGTGTGTTTTCAGACCAGCAGCAAACAGCCTTCATATTTTACTTTTAATAGAGAGAGAGAAGTTAATGCACGATTAATTACCAGCATAACAGGATATGGGTTGTTTTAAGACTGTTGCTTAGAATTGTGCAGAAAACCAATTTATGACAGGCATAAGCAAGTGATGCATTGCTAGTGCAAATGGAATGTAGCTCTCCAAAAGAGTTTGCACTGGACTTTTTTCATAAATGGATAAAAATGGACAAAATTACTTAGATTAAAAGGGTAATCAAAAAATAAAATGACATCCAGGAGCGTAAGACAGCTCAGACAGCCCATCCTCATCATTACCCCAGTAAACCCAGAGGCAACTCCAAAGCCAGCAATACAACTGCTTGAGGAGTCTGCCAAGAAGCCAGATGCAGCTGCTGCTGGAAGAATATCTTCTACAAATTAGCTTCTGAACCCTGTAATTGCCATCAAAAGCAAAGGAGCAGTATTACAATGTGCTGAGGTGAATGGCAGCAATCACAAGGGTGTGTTTGGTGTCTTTTTTAAAAAACAAACGATGTTAAATTTAAGTTTGAAAAAAAAAATTACAAAAGGACAAATGAAAGACAAACTTAATTACAAAAAGTGAGTTCAGCCACACAGCAGTTAATGAAACACAGCTGTATAGATTGTTTAAGTCACACTGACTATTTGATATTGAGATCTGTAGGATAAGCAATTACTGTTCTCACACAGCTAATTCTATTCTGCTGAAATGTCACAAACAGGAATGGGAGGGGCAGGGGAAGAAGAGACAACTAGATGTCTTTGTGCCTTACAGAAAACTTTTGAGCCCCTGAATGTTTTGCCTTTGAGAAATCTGCATTAATTTTACAATGACACTGATTTGACCATAAACTGCTTTAAAAAATGAACCGTAGGTGCTGGAACTAGAGGTTCTAGGGGTGCTGCAACACCCATTGGCTGTAAGTGGTTTCCATTATATACAGGATTTACAGTTTGATTCATGGCTCTCAGCAACCCCACTATACAAATTGTTCCAGCACCTCTGAAATGAAGTCGAAATCCTTAATGACAAACATCTCTGACCTCATTTTAATATTCAGGAAGTGATGCAAATATTCCTAGTATTCTATGCAACTACATTTTTTGAACCTCTTTCTTGTGACTAGATCCTCTCCTGGTGTAATTTGTATACCTCCAGTCTATGAAGCTATGCCAATTACCTCTGCTGGGAATGTGATCCATAATGTAATGGTCTGAATTAAACACAAAACAGAAAAAAAAACTTTGAAAATAAAAAAAATAGTTTAAGATCCATGTCAAAGGGTATATGTCCTGAGTGCCCCTCATGGCTTCAGAGTGGCTGTGCAAGCAGCCCCATGCCTCGAGGGCCCTCTTCTAGGCATTCATAGTTCCTTTTTCCCATGGGCTGATCATCTGCTTGCATTTCTCACCATATGTGAGACGGCATCTCCTTCCTAGTGTTGCAGCAGGGCACAACAGGACCAGGGCTTTTGCCTCAGTTTCTCTTTTCTTTCATAGCCTCCAGTAACTCCACACAAGCTTTTCACATATAAATAGCCTTTTGCAGGGTTAATTACCACAAAAGGCTCTCAACCACAATCCAGATTTCTCCAGCACAAACCAAACAGTATATTTACTCTTTTAAGTCCCAATAATACATCAACACACCAAGTACAGCTCCAGCACCCCTCACCCCCACACCTCCCACCTCAGAACGTAGAGCTGGGAAGCATCTCCATCCTGTTTACTTACCAGATCTAGTTCTAGCCCTTACACAGAAACTCATCCCCCCATCATTTCCCAATCTTCATCTCTCTCCGGCTCTCCAGCTTAGACAGCCAGAAGGTATCTCCCTCAGCCCTCTCTGGCCATGGCTTTCTGCATTCGGGAAGTTCACAGGTAACTCAACTGCCTTCTGCTTTCATGAACCTGATCTGACTCCACTGTTCCCCATGTCAGGAGCATCCCCTCCCTGAAGGTTCAGCCCAGCTCTGTTCCTTCTTCTGAGCTCTCGCTACTCTCATTACTCTGGGTTCTGAACTCTCTCTCTTTCTCTGAAATTCCCTGAGTGAGACTGCCAAAGTCCCACTGCCTTCAGTCCCTTGGGAGCCTACAGGGGAAAGAGGGCCTCCAAGGAGAAAGCCCTGAGAGGCAGTGCTCAATTAAAATAGCACAGAAGAATGTTGTTGTGGGTCCTGAAAAAGGAGGGATAATGAGGCAAAAGGGAAAATTCCCTGAGAGCTGTAGCCCATGGTGGGCTGAGGAACTTTTTTTGTGTTTTGCCTATATTTGGAAAATAAAACTGTGCTTAGAAAGAGACTGGGGGGGGGAGGGTCCTTCCACTCTGGTATCAATAAGAGATAATGGGCCAAATTCTGTTCTCAAAAGTCAAAGGTCAATGGAAGCAGCCTTCAGCTCTACAACAAGCTGAAACAAAACTCAAGGCTACTTTAAATTGCACTGGATTGTAACAGCCGTAAGGGACCATTACACTGAAGCACACTTTAGCCACACCTCCTCCAGCAAGCTCCTTCTGCCAGGGGGCCAACAGGGAGTGGCACAGAGCCAGTGTTAGTGATTCTTTGCCAAATGGAGATTCCTTCACACTCAGGGAATCCTCCCCTCCCCTTTCAAGGCAATTTTAATTCACCTTGAACCACTCAGTGGTGCAACAAGGACTTTGCATTGACCAGGATCTGAGCCACTATCCCTGCTGTTGATGGGAATGGCATCTCCAAGTCTGGCTAGTATTATTCTACCTTCTTATATTAACCCGAAGATTACAAAACCAGGAGGTTTTATTTTAAAAAATAAATATATTTTAAATACCTTTTTTTAGAAATATTTTTTCCCAGGATGGAACTGTTGCAAATATAAACCTGTTATGGAAATAGTATTAGACACTTAACTGTAGGATTGCAAACAATTTGCTACAGTTATGAAAAATCTGAATGGTGAAAGAAGAAATGGCATGCAAAATCCAAGTGTTTTGTTCTTTATATTTTAAAATTTATGAGCATAAAATCTGGGGAAATCAACATCAGTAGTACTGTTTCAACTGAGCAAATGCAATACGAGACTGAACCGTCAAATTCTCAAAGTGGTCACTCTCTGCAAGATCTGCAAACGGTGAACAGAAAAATGCTATAATGTGAAAAGTCTAATAAATCCAGACCTGTCTGTTATTCTGTTTTGTATTCTCCTGTCTTCTTTAATGTGATAGGTCTCTAAGCGTTAACACAACGGAGGAGGAGACAGTCATAAACAAGCTGTCAAGCTTAACCGAGCTATTCATTCTCAATCTTTGAATAAATATATACACACAAGGTTGGATAATTTGTAACAACAACAAAGGGTCCTATGTAGGTCATATTGGTTTCTGGGGCTATTAGCCTTTGGAATCCCGTGGAACAGTGAGGTTCCTATGGGGCAGAGCTGTCCAGGCTGGCACTAATTTGATACTCCATTCCAGAGATGACAATTGGATGGTCGGGAATGATGGTGGAGAAGTAAAGTCATGCTTATATGGAATGGGTTCTTAAGACAGAGCCAAGTTAAAATTTTAAAGAGGCTGCAGCACGAAGAGATCAAAGAAATCTCCTGGAGTCCAGAAACAGAAGAGACACCACCTCAGAGCCATCTCTGTCCATTCAAACAGAAGGCCTGATCCGTGAGGGAGCGGTATCCATTGTGAGAGAACAAATCATTTTCCCCATAAACTGAAAACAGGTAGACTGGCAACCATGGAAGGGAAGAAGGGAACATTAAAAAGTTTTTAAAAATATTCTATATAGCAGGGGTTCTCAATTTTTTTTCACATTATGGACCACATCACAATAGATAGCTCATTTCGTGGATCACCTCCCCTACTGTTCATGACTGCAAGGACCACCTCCTTCCCATTCATGATCCCATACAGCAGTTGCATAACTGGAAATGGTAATATCGCGAAATTATTTAATGTTTGGTTTTTTTTATGTAGTGTCGCAGCTGGAAATAAGGAGAGAGCAATGTGACCAGCCAACTCTCTGCACATCACCAGCAAGTGTTCCACAGATTTGGAACTGATGTTTACAGTACTGCAGCTCTGTAACAGAGAACCTTCATAACCTGAATATTTTCAAACGGGCACACGCAAAATATGCATGTACATCCGTGTGTCTCTGGCATAGGTACACAAATACTCACCACACACAAGCTAGTCAAAGTTTGAAAGTCCAGTTCATAAGAAAAGAATGCAACTCCTACTCGCGTGTAAAGCCAAGCATTTGCAAAAGTGCATACACACTTCTGCATGCCTTCATTTGAAAATCTGGCACATGAAGACTTATAAGAAGCAACTGATTTATTATCAGCTCTAATCAGCGTAAGAGCTATGGATGGGCATGATATAAACAAACAGGAATAGGATAACTAAATAACTGACTTGTAATTGAGAGAGAAGCACATAAATCCTATCGCATTAGAGTATACCGTAAACCTGCATGGAAAACATTTTGTTTTGTTTCTAAACTGTCAAGGTAAACAAATTATAATTAAGCAAGTCACTTTATATTAATACAACACCTATCCCTGTCACTGAGCATCAAACTATGATCATCTGTAATGGTACTCATTAGAAAGCTGTGTCAACTTTGTACATGGATCAGATTATTTCCTTACCAGCTGCTAAGGTTTGTCCCATGCTTGGCTCACTAGTTACACATTCAATTCGATTGCAGAGAGTAATAGTGAAGTTGTACATTGTGTAGGGTTTTAATCCTGTCACTATATAGGACAGCTCATGAGCTTCAGCTATATACACAACCTGCAAGGCAAACAAATTGGAAGATGGTACTTAGTTAAATAATGTTTTCATTCCTGTTAATAGAGGATATGATCGCTAATAAGAAATTAGACTCTGAATTTGTAGATTCATGCATTTAAACATGGAAAGATTTGCCAGGATCCATTAGTAGAAAAGGATTATTTTGGTGAATATCAACAAGGTAGGATTTAAATGATAATACTTCCATCACACTGTTTTATGAGGTAATAATCCAGTTCCTGGGTGGATAAATGAGGAGACATAGTTATTGCCTCATAAAGCTGTGTGGTGGTGCTGGTATCGCTACAAACACTGTAGATTATGGATGACGAAGATGTCACCATTAAGTGATGAAATCTAAGCCTATCAATCTGATCATTGTGGAATAAGTGACATGAGTGGCACACATTCTGATGGGACCAGTCAATATTTACACAGGCAAAGATTCTGTTGTTCAGATAAACTGTTTCAGATACTCGTTTCTCTAGAAAAAGACGGTTACTCACCGTAGTAACTGGTGTTCTTTGAGATGTGTTGCTCCTATCCATTCCATGTAGGTGTGCGCGCCGCGCGTGCACGGCTCTCCGGAACTTTTTTACCCCAGCAACTCCGGCGGGCCGGCTGGGCGCCCCCTGGAGTGGCGCCGCTATGGCGTCTGTCATATACCCCAGCCGGCCCGTCCGCTCCTCAGTTCCTTCTTGCCGGCTACTCCAACAGTGGGGAAGGAGGGCGGGTCTGGAATGGATAGGAGCAACACATCTCGAAGAACACCAGTTACTACGGTGAGTAACCGTCTTTTCTTCTTCGAGTGATTGCTCCTATGCACTCCATGTAGGTGATTCCCAAGCTTTACCTAGGCGGTGGGGTCGGAGTGAGATGTGGCAGAGTGTAAAACTGCGGAGCCGAAGGCTGCATCGTCTCTTGATTGCTGCACCAACGCGTGGTGGGAAGCGAAGGTGTGGACAGAGGACCAGGTGGCCGCTCTACAGATGTCCTGGATGGGAACATGGGCCAGGAAGGCGGCAGACGAGGCTTGCGCCCTTGTAGAGTGGGCCGTCAGGCGACTAGATGATACACGAGCAAGCTCATAGCATGTTCGAATACATGCCGTCACCCAAGAGGAAATCCTTTGCGAGGAGACCGGCTCGCCCCTCATACGCTCCGCAATCGCGACAAAGAGCTGGGTGGAATGCCGAAAGGGCTTCGTGTGCTTTATATAAAAGGCGAGGGCCCTGCGGACGTCCAGGGTGTGAAGCTGCTGCTCCCGAGGCGAGGCGTTCGGCCTTGGGTAGAAGACCGGGAGGAAGATGTCCTGGTTAATATGGAAGGCCGAAACGACCTTAGGGAGGAAGGCTGGGTGCGGTCGAAGCTGTACCTTGTCTGCGTGGAAGACGGTATACGGGGGCCAACGGTTAAGGCACTGAGTTCGGATACTCGTCTCGCAGATGTTATAGCGACGAGGAAGGCCGTCTTCCACGATAGGTAGAGCAGGGAGCAAGTCGCCAGAGGCTCAAACGGCGGTCCCATAAGCCTGGCCAGAACCAGGTTCAAATCCCAGACCGGTGTAGGGCGCCGTATTGGCGGGTACAATCGATCCAGGCCCTTGAGGAAGCGAGAGACCATCTGAGTGGAGAAGATGGAGCGGCCTTCAACCGGTGGACGAAACGCAGATACGGCTGCCAGGTGCACCCTCAAGGAGGAGACTGCGAAGCCTTGCTCCTTAAGGGACCAGAGGTAGTCCAGGATAATCGGAATAGGGACGAGAAAGGGATTAAGGCCTTTCTGGTCACACCAGATAGCGAAACGCTTCCATTTCGCGAGGTAGGTGGAGCGCGTTGAAGGCTTCCTGCTTTCAGTTAGGACTCGCTGCACCGCCTGCGAACAGTCACGCTCCACGTGGGTCAACCAGTCAGGTACCAGGCTGTAAGATGTAGGGAGCGGAGGTCCGGGTGGCGAAGCCGGCCGAAGTCCTGCGTGATAAGATCCGGCCACAGAAGAGGAATGGGTTCTCAGACGGAGAGCTCGAGCAGCAGGGTGTACCAATGCTGTCTCGGCCAGGCCGGAGCGATCAGGATGAGGCGGGCCTTGTCGCTCCGAAGCTTGAGTAGCACCCGATGAACGAGCGGGAACGGAGGGAAGGCGTAGAGGAGGTGATCCGTCCAGGAGCAGAGGAACGCGTCCGACAGGGAGCCGCGGGAGCGTCCCTGGTAGGAGCAGAACCGGTTGCACTTCCTGTTGTCTTCGGAGGCAAATAGGTCTAGTTGGGGAAATCCCCACCTCCGGAAGATCGTATGCACCACGTCTGGGCGAAGGGACCACTCGTGGGTAAGGAAGGACCTGCTGAGGCGGTCGGCTAGTGTGTTCTGTACGCCCGGAAGAAACGACGCTGCCAGGTGAATTGAGTGGGCTACACAAAAGTCCCACAGGTGTAGCGCTTCCGTGCAAAGCAGGGAGGAGCGGGCCCCGCCCTGCTTGTTGACGTAGAACATCGCCGTCGTATTGTCCGTCAGCACTGTGACACAGCGCCCGCGGAGGTGGGCCTGAAAAGCTTGGCACGCCAACCGTATCGCCCGGAGCTCCCGGACGCTAATGTGCACGGAGAGCTCTGGAGGCGACCAGAGGCCTTGGGTGTGAAGGTCGCCAAGGTGTGCCCCCCATCCCATGTCCGAGGCATCCGTGGTCAAGGTGACGGAGGGGCACGGCGGGCGAAATGGGACTCCTGCACAGACGACGTGAGGGGCTAGCCACCAACTGAGTGTATCGAGGGTAGGCCTCGGGACAGTGACAATCAAGTCCATGGGGTCGCGATGCGGGCGGTACACGGAGGCCAGCCAAGTCTGGAACGGGCGAAGGTGTAACCTGGCGTAAGTGGTCACGAAAGTGCAAGACGCCATGTGGCCCAGGAGCCGAAGGCAGGACCGCGCCGTCGTCGTGGGAAAGGATTGGAGATCCCGGATGCAGGCCACCAGCGCCTGGTGCCGAGTGTGCGGGAGGCAGGCCCTGGCCAATTGAGAATCCAGGACTGCTCCGATGAACTCCACCTTTTGAGACGGAGTTAAAATGGACTTCTCGACGTTCACGAGAAGGCCCAGGTCTCGAAAAAGGGCCAAGATATCGGTCACTTGGCCTGCTACCAGCTGTTGTGATGGGCCGCGAATCAACCAGTCGTCGAGGTACGGATAAACGTGTACACGACGACGACGGAGGGCTGCGGCAACAACTGCCATGCATTTGGTGAAGACCCTCGGGGCGGTGGAGAGGCCGAAGGGATGCACCGCAAACTGGTAGTGTATGTTGTTGACCATGAAGCAGAGATACCGACGATGGGGAGGATAAATCGCGATATGGAAATATGCGTCCTTCATGTCGAGGGCGGCAAACCAGTCTCTCGGATCCAAGGAGGGAATGATGGTCCCCAGGGTTACCATGCGGAACTTGAGTTTCAGCAGGTACCGGTTGAGCTCCCGGAGGTCTAGGATCGGACGAAGACCACCCTTCGCCTTGGGGATGAGGAAATATCGGGAATAAAAACCCCTGCCCCGCCGGTCGGGCGGTACCTCCTCTATGGCACCCAAACTCAACAGAGTCTCGACCTCTTGTAAGAGGAATTGCTCGTGAGAGGGGTCCCTGAAGAGGGACAGGGAGGGTGGATGGGAGGGAGGGGGCGAAACAAACTGAAGGCGGTACCCGGATTGGACCGTACGCAGGACCCAGCTGTCCGACGTTATGCGAGACCATGCCGGGAGGAAATGGGAGAGGCAGTCGGAAAACAATGGGGAAGGATCCATTGGAGAGACTGATGAGCCGTCCTCGGGCGTCCCATCAAAATGACTGCTTAGGCCCTTGAGGGGCCTTAGAGGACGCCTGGGACTGGTTGCGCCTGCTGCCTGATGGTCGGCGGCGAGTCAGGGTGTTCCGGCGGCTATTATAGGGCCGGGACCTGGCCTGAGTAAACGGCCGGGACGGCTGTCTGCGGAACGACTGCCTCTGGGTCGCCGGCATGTGCATTCCCAGGGTTCGGATAGCAACGCGACCGTCCTTGAGGGTCTGTATCCGGGAATCAGTCTTCTCGGAAAACAGCCCGAGTGTATCGAATGGCAGATCCTGGAGGGTGTACTGCACTTCCGGGGCCAAGGTGGAGGACTGCAGCCAGGAGATGCGCTGCATAGTCACCCCGGAGGCGAGAGTGCGGGCTCCAGAGTCCGCCGAGTCCAGCGCGGCCTGGATGGAGGAGCGCGCGGACTTTTTACCGTCCTCGAGGAGGGCGCTGAACTCCTGGCAGGAGGCCGATGGGACGAGTTCAGTAAATTTAGAGAGTGAGAGCAGCATCTCGTAAGTGTACCTGGCAAGCAATGCCATCTGATTGGCAATGCGGAGTTGCAGGCCACCCGCCGAATAGACCTTGCGGCCCAAGAGGTCCATGCGCCTTGCGTCCTTGGACTTGGGCGCCGCAGCAGGTTGACCGTGGCGCTCTCGGTCATTCACTGACTGGACGACCAGGGAGTCCGGTGCCGGATGAGTATACAAGTACTCGTATCCCGTGATGGGGACCGAGTACTTGTGCTCTACGCCTCGGGCGGTGGGCGGGATGGACGCCGGCGTTTGCCAGATGGTAGTGGCGTTACGCTGGATCGTGCGAATGAACGGAAGGGCCACTCGCACGGGGGCCTCTGACCCGATGACATTGGTGACCGGGTCATCATTTTCCACGACCTCTGCCACCGGGAGGTCTATGGCCTGCACGATTCGACGGAGCAGGTCCTGATGCGCTCTCAAGTCGATCGGCGGGGGGTCTGCCGTCGACGACCCTGCGACAGCCTCGTCAGGCGACGATGATGAAGAGAGACCTGGGACCGTCGGTTCCGGTGGTGGCTCGTCCAGCGGTGGAGCAGTTGCGTTAGAGTCCGACTGTTCTGCAGCGACCGGTAGAGAAGCCCCAGGCGTTGGCGATGGCGGGGGCCTACTGATGGTCGCTTCTGGCACGTGACGCTCAGAGCCCGGTGGCCGCGTGGGCAAGGGCGGGCCCTGTGCCTCGTGCTGCACCCACGGAACCCAGAATCCCCACTGTTGTGGAGCATAGGTTTGTCCCGGGGTGTCCGTCCTGAGACCCGCTCCGCTGCAGACCTGAGAAGCGACGGAGGGCTGGCGTGACCACTGGGGGGCAGAGGCGCTTAAAGAGTGCCCTGTCGATGGCCGACGCTTGTCCGCTGGCGTCGTCGTGGGTCGGTGCCGGTCGTCGTGGTACCGGGAGCACGACCGGGACCATCGGTCGCATCGGTGCCAGGGAGGCGACCGACTGTGGCTTCGGTGCCGGGAACCGCTGCGGTTATGGTGCCTGGAGCGGCTGCGGTCACGGTGCTGAGAGCAGCTACGGTCACGGTGCCGGGAGAGGCTGCGGTCGCCACGGTGCCGTGAATGGTCCCGAGAGGCGGACCTCCGCCGGTACCATCGACTGGGGCTTCGAGATCGGTACCGCGACACCGAGCGGTACCGTGAGTGAGACCGGCGCCGAGACAGTGAACGGTCCCGAGGCGTTGATCGGCGTTGGGATCTGGGTCGGCGGGACGGTGACCGGCTGCGAGAACGGGACCGAGAGCTGAAGTCCCTTGCATGCTGATCGTCGGCGCCTGGGCGCCTCATCATGGCCGGCTTCCCCGCGGAGGGTACAGCCCGCACCGGCGGTGCTGGGGGCCGGAGGCTCGGTGCCTCTGTCATAGAGATAAGCTCTCTCACCTGCGAGTACGTCTCGGGCGTAGTTGGGAGACCAAGCTTGATCTTGGGCGGTGCCGGGGAGCAGGGGGGTGCCGGGCTCAACGGCTCTTCAGGTGCCGGAGCTGCCGGACCCGTGCACTGCGAGTGCACTACCACAGCCGGTGCCGAAGGTGTTGGCAGTGGCTGGGTGACTGGTCCCGAGGTTGAAGCCTTAGCCGTCGCTGGCGCTTTCTTCTTGCGCGCCGGAGACGGGGAGCGGTGCCGGGACGCTGGTGCCGGTTTCGACGGACGGGACGCTTCCGTGCCGTGTTGGCTCGGTGCCGCCGGTGTGCTGTGGACCGATGACGATTTCGGCGCCGCTGGGGACGGTGCCGGTGGGCGAAGCGCCGACTCCATCAGGAGCTGCTTTAGCCTAGAGTCCCGCTCCTTCCGAGTCCGCGGCTTAAACGCCGCACAAATGGGGCACTTATCTGTGCGATGAGATTCCCCGAGACAGCGAAGGCAGGAATCGTGAGCGTCCCCAACGGGCATCAGCCGCTGACAAGCCGAGCACGGCTTGAATCCCGGTGTCTGGGGCATGAGCCCACACCGGGTGAGGAAAAAGGAGGGGCGAACCCCCCTAATTCCTTAAACACTAACTAACTATCTAAACTATGACTAAACTCACTAACTATATACACAAAATCGGAGAAAAACGCTAGGGGTGTGGAGGACTAAGGGAGCACTCCACAGTTCCAACTGCCGTCACGGGCGGGAAGAAGGAACTGAGGAGCGGACGGGCCGGCTGGGGTATATGACAGACGCCATAGCGGCGCCACTCCAGGGGGCGCCCAGCCGGCCCGCCGGAGTTGCTGGGGTAAAAAAGTTCCGGAGAGCCGTGCACGCGCGGCGCGCACACCTACATGGAATGCATAGGAGCAATCACTCGAAGAAGAATCTAAAGTCTCACAAAATTGGAACCCAGGAGGTCTAAAGCACTTTACACATAAGTAAGTTACAATTTCAACAATAAGTATTACTGTCTCCATTTTACAGATAAGCAAATGGAGGCAGAGAGACAGTACCATAAATAATATACTTACATCAGTGTCAGAAATGGAATGCAGGAGTTCTGGCTGCCAATCCCTTGCTCCCTAGCTAATAAGCAACACTTCGTCACTCACTCTTTAGATTTTTAGTTCAATATTATTGCCAAAATAATTAAAATTAAAAATCCAGTATTGTCAACCCCAAACATTTAAAAGTTATGAGTAAGGCCTCCAAAAACTTGTGATTTTAAGATCTGGGATTCTTTTTACTTGCCTTCTGTTTTTCAGGGTTCACATTTTCAACCAGAAGACTAGAAAGATACTATTTTAACAATGAAAGCTGAGATTCTCACAAAATAAAATGACTCCAGGAACTGGGACTTCATGAAAAAAGAATATTGGGACAGTTGCGATAAAATTGCAAAAAATGGCAACACTGCAAATCATACATTTATATAGCACTTTTCATCCTGAAGGGTGCCCAAAGTGCTCCATAAATTATGGATTGAATTCTAACCTACACTTACACACACACTAGAAAAGCCATAGGACAAGGGAAAGTACATTACAACTATTTTTCATTCTCATTTGTGGCTCCAAGTAAAAAGTTTCCATGTACTGTAGGATTTCTGCAAGTGGAATTGTAGTGGTATGTTCTGGGATGGAACCTAGAAGTCATTGGAATATTCCATAGGTGCTGACACTGGGGGTTCCAGGGCTGGCTCAGCCCTCACCAGCCACCCTCCCATCAGCTCTTTCTGCCCCAGCGCCTCCCGTAGGGTGACCAGATGTCCCGATTTTATAGAGACAGTCCCAATATTTGGGGCTTTTTTTTTTTTTTTAATATAGGCTCCTAACGCCCCACACCCCCGTCCTGATTTTTCACACTTGCTATCTGGTCACCCTAGCCTCCTGCCTGCTGCCAATCTGCTGTTCGGCAGTGGGCAGGAGGTGCTGGAAGTGGGTTGGGTTGGAGGGAGCAGCGGGGCAGAAAGAGGCAGAGTGAGGGCGGGGCAAGCTCAGGGGAGGGGACAGAGTGGAATTTGAAAGAGGCAGGACGTGGCCAGAGTGGGGCTTTGGGGGAGGGGGCAGAGTGGGGATCGGGCCTCAGGGCAGAGCAAGAGTGGAGCACCCCTGGGAAAAGGAGAAAAAGTCAGATCCTGTGGCGTATTCTAACAATGGCCAATTTACATGCTCCTCCCACACAGATCATTCTTGCTTTTAGCACAGTTCAGGAGCAGGAGTAACTGAATGAGCTATCAGTAGTCATCTGTGTAAGGCAGTATTCCCAGGCCCAATAATTCAAAAATCGTATGTCAGCACCCCAAAATCATGAGATTTATTTTTTAAAATGTCACGATTTTTAGCCACTATTCTTGCATTGTTTTTATTTGCCTTTTGAACCTTTGGGGATCATGTTTTCAAACTTTTCCTAGCAACCACAAGGGTCACCAAAAATTCTTGCATAATCACCTGACTCCAAAAGGGAAAGCTTTAAAAATAATAAAACAGAGAGGTGTCAACTCTGGCAAGGGGATAGAGGGACTGTGCATGAATTGCACATATTGCTGGGTGCCCTCCGTGCACACATATATGCCGCTTTTACAGAATCAACATATGCACAGCTTGAGGGTATTGACCAAATTCACCTGAATTGGCTCTTCATATCTAGGCATCTCTTTCCCCTCCACTGAAATACAGCTCTCTTCAGGGGTACAATTCAACACCTATTTAAGCAATGCACACAACATTACAGAAAATGAAAAGCATGCCATAAACTGCTGGGTGAGGAAATTAGGTAAGCAGAATGTACAGTAAATAGGCAAATAAAAATTTTGCCAAGACACCAAGGCTGATACTATTTTTTCTTCTTCTGTATAACATCCATATATTAGCAAACAATGAAAACAGATTGATAACAACAATACCTGGGAAAATACTGGCAACATGTTTTGTGTGGTAATTACGTTGATGCTGTATCCCATCACTTCTCCTCTTGCTACATTATCTTGTGGCTTTTCCCAAGATACATTGAGAGAATACGGTGAAAGAGGGAATACTGATGGAGATGGCATGAATACAGGAGCTAAAAACAAATGTGCTAATTTACCATAAAATAAATGAACAACATGTGTCATGCAAGTTTTCTTACTGTATTTGTAAAATGCCATCTGTTATAGACTATAAAATGTCTTTTCACATCCAATTCCTTAATAAGCCCCTTGTAAAAATTAATTTTCAAGTCAAAATGGAATTTTATATTGTTTTAAATATTATATAAAAAGGCAAAAAAATCATCTATGCAAAATAAACCTTGATTTTATAATGCACGTTTTTAAAGAGGTACTAACCACCACTTAGCTACTAAACACCTTTTTTGGCAGATATAGGTAGGAAGTAGATAGATGAAAAGCTCTCAAATGCAAAATTTTCATGTGATCTGGAAAAAACCTGATAAAAGCAATGATTGTTCAATGCTTAATCACCTTAAAAGCAATTTTGTTTGCTGGGCAGGTTTGAAATTAACACATCTCTCACTTCTTATAGAGGAATGCTCCTGTCTTGGATAACAAAACCTTTAAAAGCACTGTCTGCACTGTAGTAAAAGCCCCACCTTCTCACTTTGTAATGATAGAATCCCAACTCGGAGTGCCTCTTATTACAAACACCGTACTAATGGACCTCTTCCCAAGAGAAAATTTGACACTTTTGTGATATATGCTATTTAAAAACTGACAAGCAGAAAGCCACATTCTAAAAAGGGTTTTAGCCTAGCCTCCCATTTTGTGGAAGCAAATAACCGAGGACATGATTTTGGAGGCACCAACAAATGTGGGCATCACTAATGAGTAGGGCTCCATGTCTGTCATGGAGGTCATGGAAATCACAGTTTCCGTGACTTTCTGCAACCTCCGTGACTTCTGCAGGGGCCAGTGTGGCTGACCACAGGGCCTCCCAAGCAGCTGGCTCCAGGGTCAGCTGCTCAGATAGCCCCCAGGGACAGCCATACCACCCGCTGCTCTGGCGGCCCAGGGCAGCCATCCCCAGCTGGCCAGAGCAGCTGTGGTCCCTGGCAGCTGGTGTCGCTGGTCCTGGGTGCACGCCCCCCACCCCTGCAGTGGCCCCATTCTGCTCCCCCAGCACCCCACCCCAAGATTTAATCACAGGTAAAAGTCATTGTCAGGTCATGGGCTGTGAATTTTTGTTTATTGCCCCTGACCAGTGTATGACTTTTCCTAAAAATACCCACGACTAAATCGTAGCCTTACTGATATTGATGAGACATTTAAACGCTGAAATCTGAGCTCTATCAGGTAGGAAAAACCAGAATTGTCATGAGAGCTCAGCTCCAATTTAGGCAAGAAAATAAGTAGCCTTATTATCAGAAGAGCTCAGTATGTTGAGTACTGAACTCTTTTGAAAATCTGGCCATTGGTGTCACAACGCCAGCTGTTGTGTGCAGAGTACTTTTGAAAATCTGGTCCCTACTTAGGTGCCTGGCCCTTATTTAGTGCATGAGAGCAGAGCTCTTTTAAAATCTAGCCCCACTTGTGAGTGCTGAGTTCTTGAGAATGGACTTAAATGATAATCATTGCATCCACATTTATTTCTTCCCCCAAAATTGCAAGTGTTACAGAGTCTGAGTTTGTTGACCTTCAAGGCTCACCTCAAGCCCTACCTATTCTCCCAGGTTTTCAGGAAAAAAAGTGGGTTAATGAGGATTTGCTTGAAGAAGATATACACAATAATGGGGAAAACTAGGTAAAATTCTGATAACCAAACTTAAGAGTAATAAGATTTTGTTATCATATGGTCTTAGAAGTTTGTTGCAGTGTGATTGCAATTTTTTCTTCCACAGTCATTTTACTCAAGCAAATTTAAGTGAGTTTTGGATAAATAAGATGAGCAGAATTTGGCCCTATGGCTATTTACTTAACAAAAAAGCTCTCTTTTTTAAATACATTCTAGGTTTTTAAAAATTAGTTGATATGAACTAATACTTACCTCCTTCTCCAGTTCTTCCCGATATCCAGTCTGAAAATATGCTACCAGCCATGTTTACGGCTAAAACACAAAACTCATATTCTGTGAATGGCTCAAGATCAGTAATTGTGGTGCTGGTCTGAGGTGGCATTAATGCATTTTCATTAGCAGACTCCATAATTGGCTGAGGACTGAGCCATCCACTGCTTTGGAAGATGCGACTTTCAGGAGGAATACGACTTCCATCTGATCGTAATGCTCCTCTCATATAGATTTCATACCTTATGATTATACCTAGAAATAACAGTGAGTAAACAATAGTAATTTATTTCAAATTGTTATTCAGCATCCAATTAAAAAAATCAATACAAAAATGTTTTAAAAACTATTAATCTAGCAATAGAGCACACAGAAAATATAATGCACGGAGAGATGTAATTTTAATTGCTATAAAAGTTCACTTAGCTAGGGATATTTTCCCCACCTAATTTGTTGTTATTCTATCACAACTTTTGTTGTGGTTGTTATTTGATTAAACATTTGGTTTTACAACTCACATAATTTTTGCACTTGAAAAAAATCTTAGGTTGGACTGTTATAATTGGATTTGTTATGCTTTTTCTCTAAGGACAGATAAAAAGATTGTTCTAGAGAGTTCCTACATGGATACTATAGTAGTACAGCATAATAGTATTTTCAAAGGAACAAGTGTTTGTGCAATGGGCAGATCATTATTTAAGTGGCAGCAATGGGCAGTGCCTTTAAAATAAGATGTGATGGGAAACTGTTTTTTGTCAATTTTCCATCAAAGGGAATCTATAACTAAGTGGCAAGATCTCAATGGTCAGGAAACAGCAGTTGGACTTAGGCACAACACATTACTTAAGTGCATGCCTAATTTTGAGCACACAAGTAGGCCCATTAACCTCACATGCTTCAAGTTAGGCATGTACCTAAGCACCTTCCTGAACTGAGGCCAAGAGAGCAAAAAAATGTAAATATTTAATGAGAGACATCTGAGAGACCTGGAACATCAGCACAGCCAGAAGTTAATAAGCATCACAGTGGATAAGTATCTGGAGCCAAATTTATGGACGTCGAGGACCTGAATAACCATAATTGGTGGTGGTAGAGGTGTGGGGACAGGACAACAACTTGTCCCTTGGTCTTTTTGGCAGACAGAAAGATCTGAGCAGGCATCAAAGGAAATGAAATAGCATTGTTCACAGCTGCCTAGTCTTGCAAATACATGTAAGTGATGGTAATTTTAAGCTACAGATAATTAAATTACATTGGGACCTAGTTATTTTCTGTGTCATTCTTAGAGAAAAGTCACACTATTTAGTATTAAGTTAAATAAAAAATGCATACATAGGAATTATTACCTTCCCCAATATCAAATAGCTTTGAATTTTAGCAAATACTAAGCATACAATATTAGCATTGAAGAGTTGTTCCTGCTAGGCATGCCTCTAACACTGCTGTGCTCTACCAGAGGCACAGTTAACAGCAGCCTCCGTGGGCCAAAAAGTAGTGACCTATTTACACTATACCAGACAGGGGGTCTTACCACTCATTTGCTCTAACACTGAGTTTTCTGAGAAACAAAATGAAGTGCTTCCTCCATCAGCAGTTGCTGGGAGAAGTGAGAATGGAACCCAGGAGCTGACATATCATAGGCTTACAGATCAGGGAGTGGCAACCACCAAATATAACTATGAAGCATACACTGTAAGGATCAAGAGGCTAGTATTGACATGAACTAACACTGCAGTGCCTGTAGTCATAATAATTGCAGCCCTAAGCATACAGAAACATTCTGGTGTAGGCTAATTTCCTGACTCTCGCTAAATTAGGACGAAAAGGTCCTCACAGAAAGTGGGAACTGAGACCTCTGCACCACTTTTGTGTACACAAATGCTCTTTCCTGAGTATCTGTGAGGGATGCCATGCAAACGTTACCAGTGTGATTTACAAGAGTCCCACAAAAATTTGTCCCATAGATTGAAAGATAAAATAGTAAACAGCAGAATGGAGTGCATCACAGTATCTTCCTTACAAAAGCTGGTGCTTCCACATACAAAAACTAAAACCAAGATAGGCCCATAACACTTGGACATTATCAAATCTGTAACAAAGCTAGCTTAATAACAGAATGAGCTGCCATATATGCCTCATGGTTTAAAAAACAGATTCTCTCAGTTAATTCTCTTAGTTTGTTAATCCTTCTACTTACTGATCTAGTAGATACAGCAATGGTCACTGCATCTGTGTGAACTAATTGGTGAGAAAAAATGGATTTTACAATAAACCTTTAATTATAAATATCATTCTTGTTGAGGCAGATGTCACTAAGTGGTAAATCCTGGTCCCATTGCAGTCACTTGGAATTTTGCACTCCAATGGAATCAAGACTTGACTCTAAGGGCTAGTCTACACTTACGAGCCGGGTCGACGCGGTGAGTTCGACTTCTCGGAGTTCGAACTATCGCGTCTAATCTGGACGCGATAGTTCGAACTCCGGAAGCGATAGTTCGAACTCCGGTACTCCACCACTGCAAAAGGCGGTGGCGGAGTCGACCTTGGAGCCGCGGACTTCGATTCCGCGGCGTCTGGACGGGTGAGTAGTTCGAACTAGGGTACTTCGAATTCAGCTACGCTATTCACGTAGCTGAATTTGCATACCCTAGTTCGACCCCGCTTCTCTAGTGTGGACCAGACCTAAGAGACTACACAATAGTATCAGACAACAGATAATATTAAGAGATAGTTGAACTGATTTTTTTGTCCAATGCTTGTGTCCCACTGACCTAGAAAACATGAACAGATTTAGATAAAATACTGTTTTTTCATCGCTGAATCTCAGGTTTAAGAAACTAAACGTATTAAGACTTACCATTTGGTTTTGTAGGTGGAGACCATTTTAGGGTGAGCTCTGTAGCGCTGAAGTTTTGTATCCTGGGAAAATGTTGCCCCTCCGGAGGGGCCTGTGCAGTAATTATTGTCACTGACAGGCTCTTTAAACAGCCTCCACTGGTACATGCTTGAACAACAAAAATATACTTTGTAAATGGAACCAGATTCTGAATAATTGTAGAGGTTTCTAAACCTTCATACTGGCCACAAGGCTGAAGATCAACTGAATAAGTACACGTCAAAACATATTTTTCTATAGGCCCAGAGTCATTTGATGGGGTTGTCCAGTTTAAGGAAATGGTGTCTGGGCCAACAGGAAAAATTATATTTAAATGTAGGTTTCCTCTAGGTGTCCCTGATTTTGTTCTGTACATCATTGCTGCACTCCTTGTAGAACCATGAACATTGCTGACCTTGAGGTAATAGGAATAGAAGGTATAAGGGAACAAAGTGGTGTCACTGAAGCTCTGAGTACCTAGAACAAACATAAGAAGAAAATTATGTTCCACATGTCAAACACCTAGAAACCTGTCTTGAATTTGTTGCTTTTTATGCAAGTTTTGAAAGGCCACAGTATCCACATAGGAAAAGATCAAGTATTTAAAATGTAAAATATTCTGTTATCAAGTAGTCTTCCCAACCCCAGGGTATCAGAGGAGTGGGAGAAAGGGGAAAGAAAAGAGTCAAGGCCCAAGAACAGGATTTTTATTCATGTATGTTTCATCTGCATCCTGATGATGCTAGTTTCCTGTTTTCATTTTGTCCGGAAGGAAAAAAAACCCAGAAAGAGTCTTTCCCATCCCCTTTATATTTCTACATGGTTAAGTCCAATGAACTATGATTTGGAATCTTAAAATAGATTTTGGTATTATTCCATATTTTATAGTAAACATTCTGTTTTATCTTTCAGATGGAGATTGTGATCTCCTGAGTGTTCCCAGCTTCCAACAGCAAAGCCAGCAGAGGGCTTAAAAAAAAAATCACTCTAATGAGGTACTCTGTAATCCTATCAGCCAAATCATCAGGTCAAGTTAGAAGACTATTGTTAATTTTCCTTGAAAAGTTCAATACTTCCACAACTGTAATTTCAAACTCTCATTTAGTAATAAGATCTGTATTCGTTCAGTTGCACTTAAGTGGCATTTCCTGTGTGTACTATAGATGCCCCACTCCCCCTCTCTCTCTCCCCCCACCCCAACACACACACTCCAAGAATAAAGTAATAATTAATATTATTGAATAAAGAATATTATTAGAATACAAATTTCTGACAGCATTAACAAATTGTTTTTACTGTTGAAATGCCATGAAGATGATTTTCACATCATTAATTAGAGTGAGTGCCAGGAAATGTCAGTAATGTAATTTTTTTAACCAAACAGAAAATAATGGTTTTGTTAAATAGGAGTATATCAATGTCTGATTATCCAAGTAGTGAATATTTAGGGTTTTTAAAGCAGCTCCTTAAATATATCAGTGGAATCATGAAATAGTGTCTTCATCTTTCATTCTGTTCTTAAACAGATTGTATGGTACGATATTATGAACATGAACAAAATATACTACTTTACTTGTGAAAGGATTCAACTTAAATTCTAAGTTTTCATTTTTGCTAGGAAATGAAGCAAATTAAAATCTATCATATGATTCCTCAACTTTGCGATCATTTCTATTTCTCTCACCACATTCATCTAATCCCTTATATATGTATAGCATACTTTCACCTTTGATTAACTGTGTTCAGTAGTATTACATTGTGTTTACATGTAAGGTTCACAATGTAACCAAGTATGATAAGTACTTAAACATAATATATCAGAATTAAAAATGAGGGACTATACAGCTCAAGCATTTTTAACAGGTCTCAGATTAGACAGTGAACAACTGAGGCACTCAAATTCAGTAATCATTTTTAAAAATTTAATCAGATGTTTCTTTCCAAAGAAATTAAGCAGTGTGGAACCTTAGCCAACTAGTAGGAAAAACTGAATACTGAAAAACCTTATAGAACAAATGACAGGAACCGGAGACAACAATTGGAAAACAAATCTCTATATCGCTATATATAGATATATATGTCAAACACTGCTGTCTTCGTTAATACTCACTATAAGGATAGTGGTCTTCTGTTGTATAAATTTCAGTCTCATCTCTATATAGTCCGTAAGTAAGCCAGTTGGAATTTGGAGAATCAGGTGGGTTCCATGAAAGATAGATAACAGAAGAATTTAGAATTTCTCCTCTGGGTGGAGGTTGCTGGGATGGAGCTAAAGGACAATTTTTAAAAAAGCACATTTTTAAAACCGAGCTCATCAATAAACATACAAATAAATAGAAGTGAAATTTTTAGGATAAAGGTTGTTCTGACACAAAAAAACTGTCAAGTGGACATATGGTCAATAGAACATTAATAAACAAAGCTAATGCATCAGAACTACTCTGCAACAAAGCTTTTTATCTAACTATATTAAACTAAATTTGTACATCAAAGCAGCAGCCTAAATACATTTAGAAAAACCACAAAAGTTAAACATCAGTATTACCACAGTTTTTTAAAAGCTCCTTTTTCTTTTGCTTTTAGGAAATTATCAAAAGATGGATCATATTCCTCTGTATACATTATTAATTTAAAGTTTGCCATCTAATCATGTGTTGTAGTTTCAGAAGGTTCCTTTTCATTCAACTTATCTCAATGGCCACATAACTTCATCTAACAAAGCAGAAGAGAAAAATCTTACCTCTGTCTATCATAAGGCTACAAGAGACCAATCCTGATGCCATTGGGCTTGATTCTGAACTCCCTTACACAAGTTTTACACCAATATTAACTACATAAATTTCAATGGATTTACCCACCAATTTCCACTAGTATCAACAGACAGAGGCCTGAGGGGTGCAAGACAAGGCCCAGTATGTTCTAGTTACCATCCTTTTTACAGCACAAGTAAATTATCAGATCACAGTTTATTAGAGGATAGCCAGTTATCTCAGTGCAAGGCATATTTAGGTCTTGGTCTATTATCAAAGAGCAAAATTCCCTCTGTTTTCTTTCTGTGGTCCAAATGAATGACCACAGTCCTTTCTGAGTGGTGGTGGTGTTGCTCATTCTTAAAAATTCATTTAAGAATATTTATTAACATTTTTGATAAAAATAGATATAATGTATAAGCCAGAACACATAAGGCCAGTCTCCTAAGTAGGCTTTCCAGAACAGAGGGGGAATGTGTTTGCCACTTTTCTGCACCTAGCCATCTTTGCGGACTAATATCTGTAAGGAAAGCTCTATGAATCTAGGACCATCCTGGGTGTGGAGGTTAAACATCTTCCCTATTCTATGGGCCAAAGAGCTAACTATGGGAACCACATCACAATTCAAAACTTGTGGCGTTTCATGGACCTTTGGACTCTACTTGTGTCATCATCATATAGAGCGGTTTGCTGAATATGGCCAATTCTCTCTCTCTCCAAAATATATAACTGCTTTGCCAAACCTGGGTTGTTTTGGTTTTTTTTAATATGAGGACTCGACTTCCACAAATAAGACTTTTGAAGAATAATGGCACCATGAATAGCACAAGAGTCCTCAACACACAACTAAAAGATGAGCTAAATGCAGAAATAACACAAAACATATTGTTAGTGTTCCTCAGGTGTGTGGAAATTGCAAAAATCTGCATCTTTTTCTTGGAAGAGGTATCCTTGGTACTATTCTAGCTTTTAAGTTCAACAAGGATTAGAGGGAGGGATTGTCAAGAGCACCTAAAAAGTTTAGGAGCAGGAGTCCAATTGAAAGTCAGAAGGACTTTCACTCCCAAATCGTTCAGGCACCTTTGAAAGTTTCCCCCACAATATAGCTATATTGTTAACCTAACATGCACTGTCCAACTGAGTAACCACATGAATTTACTAGGTTAACCTGGATTCTCTCTTGCCCTGGTTTGTTACTCTTATTTGTTGTAGCCTGTGTTATAGTTAGACTGTAAGCTCTTTAGAGGAAGGAACATGCCTTCCTGTTGTTGTTCATTGGTTGGTTTCATTTGCCCGGGCCCGGGGGTGGGGGGAGAGAATGAAGCATCTGGCATATTTTAGGCCCCAAAATGTAAGTCTCCCTCCCAAAATAAGTCTCCCGCCAGTAGAATGTTATTTGGACACTGATAGTGCCTTACCTTTGTTTCTGCTAACACAGATTTATGTGGGTGGTGCACTTACTAATATGATAGCTGTCAGTAAAATGCTAAATTACAATGAGGCGTAATCACAAATGATGTACCACTTAAAATACAGAATTTCCATTTTGGAACATTCATTGCACTGGAAGTACTGAACATCTGGATATATCATTTTTATATGGTTCTGATTAATGAGTGTGAATTCATTGTCTTGCCACAGATCCCTAGATTTGCACAAGACTGAGCAGATATGGAATAGCATTTACAAGGCTAGGCATTAATCTAGAGGGGCAAATCCCCCAAACAGGTGACAACAATTAGAAACGACAAGAATACCTGAAAGGAGAAGATTACAACTCCTACATAATTTATGTCCAGAAAAAACTCCAGTTACTATTCAGAATGCTGTACAAGTTTTCACACGTTTTCTAATTGAAATCTATATTAATCTAAGTCATTTAACATTTTATAGCAGAATTGCCAATGACCTTTATAAAATGTATACAGTGTTATAAATTCGTTGATCAGTTAAAGATGAAAAGCACCATAAAAATGCTAAGTATTATTATTATAAATTCAAATGAAGCACTATACGCTTAAAAGTGAAATTCCAAAACCAAATCAAACTATCAGGACAATGGAGAAGTACTGTGTGTTCTAGAGATGGCCTAAACCAAAACTCTGAATCTGAATACTTTCAAATTTGAGAAATTCATGTCTGGAAACAAATAGATCTTTCTGGTTCAGGCTCATTTACAGTGCCGTATATGTTCTTCAATGGTATACTGTTTAAACTTAACTTGATATAGGACCCAAACACAAACTGTGAACAAAGTGAAAGTTTCGTGTGTTTGTGAGTGCCCTTTGCATGTGTTCATACACACACAAAATCTACCACACAGATACAATGGCGTTGAACATGATGTAAATGCCTAGACAAGCCAGATAAATAGATACGTTGCAGAAGCAATGTCCCAAAACACATAGCCATGTGATAAAAAATGATCAGCGATGACCATAAGTCCTACTGATTTTCATTGACACTTAGGCTAAGTCCCCATTTTCAAAAGTGTTTTAAGAGCCTAAATCCTGTAAGAGTTTTTGAAAATTTTAATCCTTTTCTACACTAGACTTTTTTTGTAAAATTTCCCAGGGATGCATCTTGACCATTGGTATCAATAATCCAGTGCCAAGCACCGAGGCTGGCATAGAGATAAGCCACAGAAAAACAAAATTTGAAAGTATCATTTTGACTAATTCGGAATCACATAAAGGCTGATGCTTTGCCATCCCTGTACTTCAGACTCATTGCAGTTGCCACAGTGCAGGAGCTTAGTAGCAATGTGTTTCTTTTCAATTATCAGAGGGGTAGCCATGTTAGTCTGGATCTGTAAAAGCAGCAAAGAGTTCTGTGGCACCTTATAGACTAACAAACGTATTGGAGCATGAGCTTTCGTGGGTGAACACCCACTTCGTCGGAGCCAACGAAGTGGGTATTCACCTACGAAAGCTCATGCTCCAATACGTTTGTTAGTCTATAAGGTGCCACAGAACTCTTTGTTTCTTTTCAATGTCTCACTCAATTGTCAACATAGCTTTAGCCTAATCTACGCAAGTCAGTTTATGATGATCTGTCATGATACGTTACATTGTCTCCCACAGTGATGTACGGAGGCCCCAGGAGGTGGCAAGCAAAGTTTCACTATGAGCCTGATCCTGAAGTCAGTGAGGGCTGAGGGTGCTCAGCAACTTGAGTTCAAGCTCTGTGTGTGGCATAAAGCTCTATGAAGTACTCTAACTAAATCTTTCCAGAAGGATCTCCTAAGATAGCTATAAAAAAAGAAGAAAAATAGGATCTTGAAATATGGGGAAAAAATCCACTTTTAGTATTACAGAACTAATTTAACACTAAAAGCCATTAATTTGAAAGACATGCTTTTAAGACCAACATCCACTTACTTTTACTGCAGCCAAATAGGTTGTGGACGTCCAAATTACTAGCATTGGGAACACAGTTGTCACATTTCAAGCCAGTTACAAATTGTTTACAAACACATTGTCCAGTAACAGGATGACAAGTCCCATTAATGACTCCTGAAGGATGACAATTACAATGCTGACATCTATAAACAAAAACAAACCGAGAAAGTAATCAAAGCACATTAACACTTCAGTTAGAGGCAGTATGGTTTTATTTAGTGGCTTCTTTTGTCTTACATAATTCAGAATTATAATTAAATAGCTTAGTGGACAGAGGTGCAGTAAAAAATGTAAACACTTGGATCTATTTAAAAAAATAAAATGCAGCTTAAAAATTTGCAAGTTATCTATTTCATACTGTTTTAATAAATACTCAAAATAAGCATTTGAAATCTGAGCATTAGATGAAATTTATGCTAAATTGGATAAAGAAAATGGTTTCGATTTAAAAATGTGTTAATATAGAATTGATCCGTACACAGAGTGCATCACAGTACTGATTAATAAACCTATTATTGGTCCAATCCTATAACCCTTATTCACACAAAATATTCCTTACTCACAAAAATAGTGCAACTGAAGTCAATATATTTATTTGGCCTGCTTTATGTATGAGAGAGATCTTCAGGATATATTCAGATCCTGAAGATTCTAAGCTTTCATCAAAGAAAAAGTTTCTTGCCCACACAGGCAATAGATAGGGATGCAAATACAAAATAAATAAGAGGAAAGATCCAAAGACTGGGAAGAAGGAGAAAAAGAGAAAGGAGGATAGAGTAGGAAGAGAAAGGTCAGAAATACCATTGGTCATAATGGGGAGCACATTTCCCCCACTATGTGATACTGAAATTGACAATAAGGTACTTAAATAAATGATAATAATTAAAAGTGTAACTACTACACAAAGGTCCACATGCTAACCTTCATCCTTTGTGCAAACCTCTCATTGGCATCAGTGAAATATCCTCAGTGGATTGAGATATTTGATCCTAAATCTATATGCTGGCTCATGGACCATAATTAAAAATGGAATTTGCTCCTCCCAACAGTATATATTTGAAAACCCTGCTAAACAAGGGTTTTTGCAATTGATATATATTTTTCCCCAGTGGCACCGAATTATATCACCACTACCAAAATCAGTTAAAACTATAAGGTGTATGATTCTCAATAATGGACTTATCCACATAACAGACAATGGTTTGTTTTTGAGTGAACAACTTACAACACACAGCCAATTCTCTGAGTCATGCCACCACCACAGTGTAGCGTTTAATAATAGCAAATAAACCATAATTAACTTTTCTGCTCTAATTTTCTGATCTCACATTTGTACCTTAATGGATGGAACAAATGTTTAAAAAAACATGGGCCAAATCCCTGGCTGCAATTCATTACCATACAGTACAAATCAGGAAGGGGATCCACAAAAGTATTGTGAAACTCAGTTTGCACTCACCTAAACCTGAGCTGGCTGTGCAACGGTCCTGTCCTCTGGCATAAATGAGAGCAGCCTGAAGGCAGCTCTAAATTACACAAGGTGCCAACAGTCGCAAGAGGACAATTAAATAACAGTCAGGGACTTGAAGGCTATATAGAAGATTCAGTTATGTTTCCTTTGTTCTGGTAGGACACCTGTGCTAGCCTGGAAAGGTTTCCTCCACTTAAGCTGATCTTCCCCTGACTGGTTATACTGGCTGTGTGGCCAGATCTCACTGGTTGTGCAATATAAAGTTAATGCAACATATTCAAGATTCTGCCCGTATTTCCACTTCACTTTTCTTTATTCCCTCTCTCAGACACACCTGTAGGTCAAATAATGCTGAGTTCATCTACACTTTAGGATGATAAAAGCAAAGGGGGAAAACAACAACTTTTTTCACATTGGAGTACTAAGATCCAGGTCAATAATCAGTGAAATAGACATTAAAAGTGACAGATTTTTAAACAAGTTTAAGAGAACTATTCACATATATTTTTTTGCTCATCGCAGAGCTCTGTTTATTAGAGTTCTTTTACTCCACTGCAACTCTTGCTGTGTGATCTCCTGAGTAATCATTCAACACCCTTAAAAAGGCTGATAAAAGCTAAAGCTGCAAAATAAGCTGCAAATTTGTTTTATGGACTAATATCCCTTTGGGAATAAATAAAATACATTCTCTCCTGGAAGCCACTATACTGTAGTTTGCTCTCTTTTATAGTCAAGAGAAAAGGGCAATTTTTTCAAACAACTGTATTAAGTCCTTTCATCTATAGACAGTGCATCCAAATCCCCCTTCAAATAGAGGTTTTGTTTAGACTATTTAAATGTCATGACTAAAGAAAATGGTTTAGTTAGAGATAAAAAAAGATAGTGTATTGATAGGAAAATAATTCTATTTTATTATTTCATAATTTCATTACATGCTGCTATTTTGTGTGTATAGTTTGTGGGGCGTTTTAATGCAAGTGTCTCAGTACATAAATAATGAGAGACTTCTCTTAGTATATTACTAAGACCTCTCATGAATAAGGGTCTGCTGAGTATTTCAGTTTTCATCATCATTCACTCATGAAACAATCAAATTAGTTTTACATACAGTACATTTACAGTGCCTTACAGTTGTGTGTGTGTGTGTGTGTGTGTGTGTGTGTGTGTGTGTGTGTGTTTGTTTTGGTTTTTTGCCTGTAGTACCTATTTTGTCTTCATAGAATCATAGAATCTCAGGGTTGGAAGGGACCTCAGGAGGTCATCTAGTCCAACCCCCTTCTAGGCAATATATAGAAATACCTGTCGCAATTTTTATTAACTTAGGCCCTGATCCTGTAAACACTAATGTATGAGTTGTCCTATTGATTTCAATGGGACTACTCCTGTGTATTTCCATGATAAGAGTCTTCATTAGTATCCTAAATAGTGAAATCAATACATTCTATTATTTTAAAAGTTTACTGTACATTTGTGAAGTCAATATTTTTATGCCACTAAGGACTTTTATGGTAAATAAACAAACATTCCTTGAAACTTTTCAGCCACACAAGCAATATTTTCAACATTCTCAAGGACTGTTAATAAAATAAATTAGAAGCTTATGTTATTTTTTAAACGCTACCTTCCCAAGACATTTTAAATCAAACATATTTCACATTTATTAAAACAGAATTACACATAATCAAAGAAAAAAGACTTAAAACATGGAAAGAGAAATACCAAGCCAAGATGAATTGCAATATTGATTTTGCAAAGATAAATGGTTTTTGTAATATTAATATAGAGAAACCTTTATTACATTGACTCTCTAGGTGCAGTTAGAGCCTCTCCAGCACTCTGTTTAAAATCTTAATTTTTCATCCTTATGGGAAAACCTCACTTGCTAAGTGGATTTCATAAACAGTAATCTGTCAAGAGATATATATAGATAAACAATTTGTAATGTTCATTGACCAGTTCATTATAGTAAACAATACAGAAGTAAGGCTTATCTAATCTCCCCGAATGTTCGTGACCATTAGGGGTTCTGTTTGAATCACTATAAAATCCTGGAGTCTAAAATTCCTCCCATCCTGCAGGGAATTTTCTACTTTGCAAGCTGAATTCCACTGAATAATACTCCATGTACCTGCAAGGTTGGTGGAATTTTAAGGCTTCATGACTCTCTCTCTCTGCATATCACAGAATAGCAACAGAAAAATGGCAGAAATCAACACAGCTCTGACATTTAGATTATGGGCAGCTAGTATTCTTTGCTTGATTGGTATTGTAATCCCAAAATTTCTAGAAAGGGACAGAAAATGCTTAAATCAGTGTGTAATTTGCAAAAAAAATGGTAAATCGCTCCTTTTTAAAAGAAGTCTTAAAATTTGCAAAAACTGAATGAAAACAGACAGGCAAATATGGCTACAGATGATCACTTTTAATAGAGAAACCCTTCTGAAGAGAAGGAACATTCCCCAACATACAGCGGAACTATCCTGGATCTACTACACAGGAGGATCCAGATCTCCCAGACTCTACAAAGCCAAGCTCTATGGTGGCTCTCTCCATAGGCCTGTTCAGGGATTATGGGAGTCCCAGGGAGTATACTGAGGCATAGCTGATAGGTCCACCAGCCTCAAGCATAGCTGGGTGCACAGCAGCGGCCACAGACTTTCTGCAGATGTTCCATTGCCTGGATCTAAACTTGGTATGGGATTCTGTACTTCCCTTTCTCTGCGTTCCCCATATAAAACCTGATTACTTTGGCTCTACACATGGGGGGCAGGGAGATGCTTCCTGTGAAGAAGTCTGTATGAAGGAATAGTAGGGGGAGTGAAGGGAAGTGCTGAGATTCGGGGGCGAAGGGGCACCAACCAGCTTCAGGTTGGGAAAGAGGGTTCCTGGGTTTCCTACCTGCTCCCAGACCATTCCAGCCCCACTGGTCCCACTCCTTGCCCCACCCATCCCCCCTGGGGCATGCAGGAGTTTACAGAGAGGTGGATCCCCCACAACATTTCCATTACAGGGGTGCTAGCCCCTCTAGCCCTCCTGGTTCCACTACCCCTGCACAAAGGACAAGCATTCCACTGTAAATTACTAAAAAGCCCAATGCTGGAATTCTTTGTTGTGAGGTAAAATGGAGGCCTTGTGGGATTAAGAACAAGAAGAATCTTAAATGGATTTCTAAGAAATTAAGATAACAAATGCTTGTGTCAATGGGAGATTAAATCCATATTCCTGGTCATGACTATGACACTGGCATTGTCTAACTCTGTTACCATTGCCAACAGAACTGTATACTTATAAATAGCCAAGAGGATATTACCAAACATGAAGCCAAACAAACATGAGAGTCTTTGTTTAATGCACTACTGCAAGGCACATAAATATTACCATGAAGAGAGTGTGCTATCAGAACCCAAGGAGAACAGAACAGAACAGAAGCCTACCCATTGGTGGCACAATTCAACAGCATACATTGTCTTTTGCCTAACATAATTGATTGACAATTTATGGAAGTGAAAAAAGAGAGGTGGAGTGTTAAAGCTCAGTCTGGATTCAAATCCCAGTTTTGTAAGAAAACACCTTTAGGACAGTAGTAACCAAAACTCTGGGATCCAGACATTCTCAAACTAAGTTCTTTGAGATACAGATTCAGATATGAATTTGGTGGTATGCGCCTATCTCTAGTGCATGAAAGACATTGCTGACCAGACAGAAATTGTGAACCTTTTCACATCCTGTTTGGAACTCAAAGTCAAATCCTATTTCAAACTAAAGAATAAGGAAGATGAATTTAGAAGGAAACTTAATATTACATTATTTTTATCCCTTACCATCAAGAGTGACAGGAAGTAAAACAGAAAATCCCCATTCTTACAGATTCCAAGAGTGCCATTAACAGATACCTCTATGACCCGCAACGCTAAAAAATCCCCTGTCTAATGATAACAATAACATAAAAGTTAAAGTGAAAAAATCTACAATGTCAAGTGCACTTAGGAAGACATATACACTCACGTTCTAGGGTCAGGATATATTTATTCCCTTTTTCACTCAAGGCTAGTATGGGGATGTCATATCCCTGTCATTTAATTCTATTTTTAAAAAAAATATAAATATTAAATGTAGCAAAATACTTTACAATCATATGGTCTGCAGGAAAATGTGATAATACGAGTGCCTGTGAAATCTTATTGGACAACATGTAAAAAGGAAATTGAGATTGTGGGGATTAGACAAGCAAAAGAAGAAGCTGCAAGAGAAAGATAGAGCAATAGACAGAATAACAATACATCACCTACTGACATTCAAGGAAGTATATTCACACTATTTTAATGTACATAAAGGCTCTAGGATACATTAGATACAAAATTTTCCCTGCACCACAAAATTAGGGTGCTGATAGAGAGAAACTGGGACTACAGATTTTGGAAATGGAAAAGTCTGTCATTAGATGAATCCATTCTCTGCAAATTATACATTTTCTGCTATTGTTAATAGAAAATATGGGGGCATCAAAGTTTTGCCACCCTTCGGCGAAATTTCATTTTCACTGAAATTTTCCCACCAGTGTTAATTATTGATAAGAACAGTGTGTAAACTTTTTTCCAAGTACCACACCAAATACCTGAATAGTTGATTATTTCAGATATAGAACAACAGTACTAAGACAATCCTCAAACCATTATAAACATGAGACATAGCTTATAAGGTTTTAATTATGCTTCCACTGAAGTCAATGGTAAAACTTCCATTGACTTCAGTGGTGTGGGAATGGGTCCTGTGTAAATCTGGACATGTTTAAATTTCAGTGGAAGACTGTTTTTAATATATGGACTTTTTTATTGTTACTAATGATTTTAAAGTTAGTTGGTGTGAAGAAATATGAAGAAGAAATTTGAAACAAACTGTATTTATAAAAACAAACAAAACAAATACTTACCTCCCTGAATCAGAATCAAATCCAAAATAAAGTTCTCTGCAGAGGTCACATCGCTGTCCAGTTACGGAAGCATCTTGGCAAACACATTGGCCAGTTAGACTATTACAGACCTGATTCACTGAACCAGTTATGTGGCATAAACAAGGCAAGCAGCTAGAAGCATGGTATGGAGATATGTAAAAACCTAGCAAAGATAAATTGGTGAACAAACTTGCAGAAAAAGCAATACAAACAGAAGAATATCATTTTGTGCTTTCATATTTAGCAATTGAATAATGTACCCACCACCACCTAACAAACCTAGTACATATACACACCCCAACATCTACAAATCTATGTAGTCATTTTGTGGAGCAGGATGTCTAAGCCCATTCAAGGGCATTTTCTGAAGCTGTTATCTATTCTCTGCTTGCCAACTCTGATTTTCTATTCTGAATCCCGCAAATCATCTTCTTAGGCAGAGCAGGATTAAAAAACAGGACAACAGTCCCACAGGTATCAGGCAGTGGGGGAAACAAAGATCCCACCTGCATGGAAGGCACTAATGAATGCAACACAGACTGCAGGAACATGCACATAATGCCATGCAAGATCAGAGCTGTGGTTCATCTAGTCCAGGATCCTGTCTCTGATAATACCAGTACCAGTCACTTCCAAAGGAAATGCAAGAAACTGATACATCCTCACTGGAGAAGTTCCTTCCTAAAACTTTCTAGGTAAGTGGTTGGTTTATGCCCCAAAACATGAGGGCTAACATACCTTATTAAGAAAGCCATCCTGTCTAACATTGTGTGGTCAATGTTCCTATTATCCATATAAATATCTAAATACATGTCTTTTAACTTCTATTAACCTCTTGCACTTTGTGGCAATGACTGCATCTTTAAGCAGGGGGTATTTGGCTGGCTGGCCAAATGAAAGGAAAAGTGCTTTAGGGTTGGGGGGGAGTGGGAGAAGAAAACTGCTGCAAAAAAGGCCTGGGTGCAGGTGGGATTTTTTCACCTTCTCCACAGCGGGCTCAGGAAGGGCTTTGTTCATGCATGGCATGAAGGGCAATAGGCTATATGTGGCAATTCATTATTTTAGTGTGGGGTGGACGCCCAGTACATTATTTAAGTGTAGGGTGAATGTCCATAGGAAAGTTTTACAGTGACCACATAAACGACTTGGAAAAGGTCTTAAAAGGTGTTTGTTAAAGGAACAAACGGGGGGGGGGGGGGCGGTTGGAGACTCCTATGATTGGTACAGCAGGGAGCCAACCCCCCCTCCCCCATTTTTAACCTTCCTACAAGGTGGGTGGGTGGATGGTAAGGTCCCAGCAATGGATTTGCTGGAGGGACCTGGATGGAAAAAGAGGGGGAGCTTGTGAAAACCCCCTGGGTTAATTACTGAATAAACCGGGGGTTACCTGCACTGTACACTTTTATCTGCCAGGTAGTCCCAGACATCAAATAACAAAGTTGCGGCCTGATTAAACCCATATTAAATGTCTCCTGTCCTTCTTTCAGTATAGTCAGACAATGAGTTCAACAGGCTGATTAGTTTTTGTGTAAGAAGTTTTCTTTTCTCTATTTTAAAATGGTTGCTTTCAGTTTTGTCCCCCATCCCCTTGTTCTGATATTATGAAAAAGGATATACAGAAGCATCCAGTTGACCCTCATTTCCTCACTCATTATGTCAGGGGTCCCCAACGTGGTGCCCGTGGGTGCCATGGTGGCCGCCAGGGCATCTAAGTGCGCCCGCGCACTGGCTGGCGGACGAGCATCCATCAAAATGCCGGCGAAATTTAGCGGCATTTCGGCGGCGACACCTCTGGATGATGCTGCTTGCCGTCAACAAACAGAGTCATCCAGGTGTCGCCGCGCCTCTGGATGACGCCATTTGTTGGCGGCATTTCAGCGGATGCTCATCGCTGCCACGGTCCTCTGTGGCTCATCGTCTGGTGCCCGCCAGACGAGAAAGGTTGGGGAACACTGCATTATGTGATATACCTCTACCATGTTCTCTTATCAATATCTCCTTATATGAAAGTCTATCCAGATCTCTAATCATTTTCATCATCCACCTCTGAATCTCTTATTCCTACTAAATCTTTTTGACATGGACCAGAGCTGAATACTGAACTCAAATAAAGTAGTACCACACATGTAGTAGTAGGATTTTATGTTTGTATTTTATATACTGTAATTTAGAATAAAAAATAAAGAATGATAATGTAGCATGTATTAAATGTATTGGTGTATGATTTAATCATATCCTGCCAGCCACTCTTTTTGAATAGCAGAAAGGAATGGCCTAATGGGCCATTGGTAGAGATGCATCAGCCAGAATCTGTGTCTGAGCTGATTTCAAGGCATAACAGACCTTTTAGGGTCACCACTTTGTTGTAGGTTTAGCATTTTAAAAAAGTAAAAGAATGTAATAATCGTTTTTCTCTTGCATTTGAATTTGATGTTCCTGTTGAAATGTTCTGTGTAAATCAATTCTGTTTTGTGTGTGAATGAGGAATGTGTGTGGTAGAAAATAAGTGTAAAGGCCTTTACAGGACCAAATGTTCTAGGGAGGAACCGAGGACAGATGCAAGGGCGCCAGAAGATGACAACACACCCCTATTAAAATGTCAAAAAGGGCAAATTAACAACTCTAAAAATAAGACAGGCACCTATCAATGGGAACAAGATAGCTGTGATCAAAACCAGCAGGGCCGGTGCAACCATTTAGGCGACCTAGGCAGTCGCCTAGGGCGCTGGGATTTGGGGGGGGGTGCCATTTTCTTTGGCAGTGACCGCGGCGGACAGATCTTCTGCTGCCCCGGTCACCGCCAGCATTTAGGTGGAGGGAGCTGGGGCAGGGGAGCGTGGGGAGGGCTGCCTGCAGCAAGGAAGTGGGGGAGCGGCACACAGGGGAACTCCCCGCCCCAGCTCACCCCTGCCCCGCCTCGTCCCCGAGCACGCTGTGGCTGCTTCACTTCTCCCGCCTCCCAGGCTCGTGGTGCCTAAGCTGATTGGCGCTGCAAGCCTGGGAGGCAGGAGAAGTGAAGCAGCCATGGTGTGCTCGGGGTGCTCATGCTTGTGCGCGGAGCAGGGGTGAGCTGGGGCGGGAGAGTGCCTCAGGGAGGAGGGTGGGGAGCTGGCGGGTGGTGCCTCAGGGCGGGGGGGCGCCTCAGGGTGGGGGCGCGAGGGGGGAGCAAGAGGGAAGTTTCGCCTAGGGCACGAAACATCCTTGCACCAGCCCTGAAAACCAGCATGGGGTAACTCCCTAAAAAAATTAAGAAAAAAAAATTAAAAATTAAAAAAAAAAAAAAAAGCAAGCACTCAAACAATTAATTACAGTAGGACAGTGCAAAACTCATTGGTCCCAATTAAAAAAAAATCACTATATAAACAGGGTGCCTTGCCAAGAAACTTTCGGTTCATCCTGCCAAGACTTCCCCAGAGCATTGTGTCATGACCGACAGAACCCAGCTCCCCCCTACCCGTGATCAACCTAGCTGGCCACTAGATTGATCCGGACTCTGGACTGGTAACTATAACATCGACTGGCAGGACAGTTGTGTGTGTGCGTATGTGATTGAATGCATATGCTAATTGTTGTATCTTCAATAAACGCGGCATATTGCCTTTTCCCTAAAAAGATCCCGTGTGCTTCTGATAAGCATAACATTATTTCCTCTCTCATTTCTTATGCACGCTAATGTTATTTTAGGAGGGGGTGGGTTGCCCCACTGTGCATTTAGCAGAGATTCACGTTTAAGTTGCCCTGGCCTTTTTCTCTGATTGACAATAGTTAATTTAGAATCTAGTACTGTGTATGAGTAGTTCAAATTATTTCTTCCAATATGCATTACTTGGCACTTGTAAACAATGAATTTCATCTATTGTGCTGCCTGTTCTTCTTGCTTTGTAGTGTCTTCCTGGAGTTCTTGTCTAGTCCTACGTTAATTGCATGTCACCACACTGTTTACCCCTCGCCCTAACCATTAATAAATATATTAAATAAAGCAAGTTCTAATATAAGAATGCCACCGAACCCTTATATAGTACTTTTCATCCATAATCTCAAAATGCTTTACAAAAATAGAATATTTGGGTAGGAGGGGGCATCCCTTTGTCAACATTTTTCTATTATTCTTTATGGTATGACTCTCAATGACAGAGAAAATTTTTCCTCTCCTCCCATACACTCTTGCAGCATTCTCATAGTGCTCTTAGTCACTTTTCCTCCCTGATTATATAAAGTTCAGTAAGCTTCTCTTCTTTAGTCAAGTTCTTCAGTTGTTCATGAACTCTCCCTCTAACTTTCTGATGTCCTGTTCTATAATGAAGGGCCCAAAATTGCATTGTAATGTGCAATCTAACCAAGGCATTATTTCCTTTCTCTTACAAGCGATACCTTTATATATACACCCCCAGGGTGGAATTGTCTTTCTTTGCAGCAATGTTGTGCTGTGAGCTCATATCCAAAATAGCAAAAGAACTAAACAAATTGAAAACATTAGAATTTTACTGCTCAAGTCTTTGTTCAAGTTTAGCTTCTGGTCCTCTGTGAGATAAATCTCAAGTGGACAGTCAAGTGATATCAGTCTCCAGTTAACACACATTCGCATCATAAAACAACCATACTGTTGGCACTTTATTCCAGAGAGGCCCAGAACTGAGCCATCACAGAGACTGAATATCTTGAAGTTATTAGTGAGGCAGCATGTATTATCTCATACTGCAGTTGCATGTACAGTATAGTACCTGTCCTGTACATAAATAGAGGAGGCCATTTCCCAGCAATGTCACTCTCGAGCACAATGAAGAACTCAACTGTAAGAGTATAGCTGGAAGATAGGAAACAAGTTTAACTCTAGACCTCATGCAAAAGGTCAGTGCACCTTGGTAGGTATCTAATTTATAATCTGCTGAGAAAGTACTAAACAGTAATATTAGGCGGACCCTAGTGGAATCTAGAAAAAGACAGACCCTTATCCACTAGTGAATTAGCATAAAATTTACAAGTGACAAAGGACAGAAACAGATAAATGAGTAAGTCTAAAGTATTATAATGAATCTCAACTGAATTGACTTGCTCATAGGAACATCTTTTATTATGATTGTTACAGCAGCAAACTCTATAGTTAAGGTTACCATTTTAGGGCCAGATCCTAAATCCTGAAGTCAATAAAGCTATGCCAATTTAGAGCAAGTAAGGATCTGGCACTATCTTTCTGTTATTAATCATTTATAAACTTTTTGCCATGGTGACACTTCAAAGTTCTTCAAAGCATCAGATTTTTTTAAAAGTATTTTAAAAATAAGAATCTACATATAGGAGGTGGGGGAATGGATGAAAAAAACTGATTCATAAACAGGACTATTTGAAAAATATTTTTTTTTCTTCTGAATATACACAATAAGGCCTAAATCTTCAAAAGTGACTTTCAGTTTTGGGTGCCTCTGATTCTGGATACCCTGTTAAGAGATAGGTTGGGAAGGCTGATTTTAAGAAAGTGGTCAGTGCCTGCTCTCTCAAAATTAGGACCATTTGAAGTGCTTCAGTATGGGCACCCAGAAGTCACTTTTGAAAAATGTAGTCCTAGATCACCAAAAAACAAGATAGAAGAGGCATCAAATTGCAAACGGATATTGCACATGTTGGGCTAAGCACTATCCTGGCCAGCATGGCAAGAGAATAGGAATGCAACTGAAATCCTGACAGTGAGACCAGAATTCCTTGCTGGTGACAAAGGTGGCATACTGTGTGAGTATGTTGCTTCACTGCACAACGGGAGCAGAATAGATCTCTGTCTGTGCTACTAGCGGCAGCACCTAACCATGGCACACTGTATATGCTCGTCAGTTGCAATGGCGAGGTAGGAAGGGATCTGATTGAGATGCTCTCCCCTAATTGTAGGATGGGGAGATGGGAAAGGGAAGGGCAGAGAATGAGGAAAAAATACAATAATGAAGGAAGTTTTTTTTTTAAATCCCTCAACATATCAACAGCTGGGGGATCTCTAGCCCCAGTGAATTGCATCATCTCCTTTCAGTCCTACCTTGCATCAGGAGGTTCTCACTAACCAATGTTCCCTGATATCTAGTCTTGAGAGACTAACAGCCACTAATTGCCCAAAACATTTGTAATATGCAGAACCCATTAGTTTCCTAGTAGTCTTGTGCAGCATCTCATGGCATTCACCCGTCTGTTGCTAACCAGAAACAGTAGTTTTGGGGAGAGGCTTTAAGAAGTGGCTGCTTGGGATTTATAGTCAGTTTTCTCCAAACTAACTGAAGTGTCTAGTTCAAGCGACTTAGGACTGAAGTCCCATTTCAAATGTGAGAGAGGCTCCTAAAGTTACTTAGGCACTTTTGAAAATGTGTCATTGGCACGTCTGAAAATTTTATCTCAAGTCAAAGTCTGGGGGCTAGTCTACACTAGAAGCGCAACACTGGTGCAGCTGTTCTGATGCAGCTGTGCAGCGTCGGGTGAAGACGCTCTATGCCGACATAAGAGAGTTCTCCCGTCTGCATAATTACTCCACCTCCGCAAGAGATGGAAGCTATGTCAGTGGGAGAATGTCTCCTTCTGACATAACGTCAGTGAGGACAGCGCTTGCGTTGCTGTAACTTGCATCGCTCGGGGGGTTGGTTTTTTCATACCCCTGAGTAACAAATTATATCGACATAAGCAGTGGTATAGACCTGCTCTGAGTGGCTGCATGGAAAGTTGTGGTCTATGGTTAGCGAGAAACTCCTAAATGCCTTCCTGTTGCAAGGCCTCTGCTCAGCACAGGTTCTAAGGCCTGAATGGTTGTGGAGAGGTTGCCCATCCAGGTCAGGGTGGCAGGGAAGTGTGCTGACAGGGCATGTACACAGTGAGTGAAGACAGGTCCAGGGCAAATACTACTGTACTTGTTTTGTGGTTAGAGGCTTTAATTCTTCAGGGCTGTAAATCCACTGCCTCTCATAGGCATTAAGTTCATGTGTGAAGTAAAAAGGGTTTTTCTTCTTCTAAAAAGGGTTGCTTCTGCTTTCCATACAGCACTAATTAAAATAACTGAGCAAACAGTGCCTCTCTCAAGTTGTATTTAATTTCAATATTTTTTCATTCAAAAATAAAAATCTATGCAAGAAAACTATTCTTTATAAATCAACAACAAACCAGTTCTCCCCTTCCTCCATGAATCATATCTAATTGATCTCCTTTCTCCACAGGTGAGAAAACGGGACGAGAAGGCATGAGGATGTGTTGAGATTTTGAATCACATCAAACTGAGAGATTTTTTTGAAAGTTAGAGTGCAAATATCTATCTTTTGTGGCTAATTTTAGGTCTCTTGAATTTATTTTAAGGAAATATACTGGGAAATGAGAACACTTAAAACTACTTGAGTTTATGCTATAAATCATAGAGTAAATTTATTCAGGAAACTAAGTTAAAATAGGTGCATTGTCCCATCAATCTAACCTACCCTTAATATATTTTTATGGTTGCCATTTTTACCTAATTAATTACGTGATTTTAATTAGTCTGTGATGGCTACAGATATGCTTGCAATACATTTTGTCATCTTTGGCCTAAGGCAAAGCCAAAGGACATTGTTAGATTATTTGAAACCGATTAAATTGCTCCATAATTCCATAATTTAAGACCACTATTATCATCTGATCAGTTTGTAAACAAATAATATTTTAAAGAATGCATACTCTTTAGAGCTGGGTATTCTTATTATGTTATTATAACTCACTGTGTTATACTTATTACATACAGGGCTAGTATGTTGTCTTAGCAGATTTGGGTTTCTCAGGGTTTTTTTCAATAGCTGATCTAGAAACTGCAAGATTAAGTTCAATCATCCAAAGTGATTCATCCACTGGTATGTATTCCTTCCTGCCTTCTTACCCTCCTCCTCCTCCTCCACATTACTCCCCACCTTAAAAATCCCCTCATTATTACAACAGTGAAAATCTCATACTGACACCTCAAAGATCTTTTTCGGGTTACTATTGTACATCATCAAAATTTCTCTTCCCTCCTTTGAATGTACCCTGCTATCAGCATCTATCATGTGGTCCAGGAAACAGTGCACTGGTCTGGGACTCTGGTTCAGCTGGGTTCTATTCCCAGGTCTACCACTGGCCAGTTGGGTGACCTGAGGTAAGTTACTTCATCGCTCAGTGACTCAGTTTCCCCATCTGTAAAATGGGTATATGATATTGGCCCGCTTCGTAAAGTATTTTGAGATCTACTGATGAAAAGAGCTGTATAATACCTAGGCTAGGTGATATTTTTAGGGTCCAAACTACTGAAGTCAACACAAAACTCCTATTTAATACAATGAGTACAAGATGGGGCCCTTACAATGTTAAAGAATCAAACTAATCTATAAAGCAGTAAACTCAATGCTAATCACTTACACATTTGTATACACTTCTTAGTAAAACAAGACAAATTACTTTCTCATAACAAGATTTTTTTAAAAACAAAGTATGTGAAAACATTCCCTCATGTGCCATGTAGGTTTTTCCACATGCTATTCTGTTCATACTATCAATTAGACATTTTTAAACCATTATAGATCTACATAAACCCTTGCCTTCACTTTTCAAGGACAAGGGTGGGTCACTGGCTCAGGAAGCCTTGACATCACTCCTCTACCTAGCCCCAGCCTGCTCTCTGATTAAGTGCCTGCTGTAGAGTGTCGGCAGGTCAGATAGAACTGGGGAAGGAATGAAAAAAACACACAATAGTGCTATATTTATTAGTATACGTACCTAAAATAATTTAAATTAATGTAAAAAAATACTAATGGAGGTTAAGCTGCATTTTTAACCTATGTTCAAGTTATCGAATGGCATATTAAAACCAATGAGGCTCTAATGTACCTTCTAATGTGCACTGCTACTTTAACAAACTGCCTATAAATTTAACTTGAACTAAATCTTTCTCTTTAACACAGATTAGGTTAATAATACTTGGGGTTTCATTATATTCACCTGTTTTCTAAAAATTAATAAAAAGATAATTATAGTGCTACCCACTATCATAAACTCAGATATAAACTCCATTTGCGGTAATGTAGAATGAAATTCCTTAATTGTTTCAATGCTCTGTGATGTACCAGTTGCATTTTCAGCTGCTTATAAGGCCAATGCTTGCTTAGCCCTTGTGAGGACCTGCATATCCCCAACATTATGGTGCAATCACATGCACTTATAGGACAATTTGTTTTGCCAGCCTTCTTAAACTGTTCCTACAAATGTCTCCACAACTTCCTCCATACTAACCGCTCATGCATGGAAGACCCTTCCTGAAATGATCTTTGAGGAAACTCTTTCAATTGCTTCCTCAAGACCTCCATTTGCTGCAATTCCTATAACAAATCACCAGTCAAATCACGAGTAACTTCATTTATGTCTATGGAGATGTACAAGTATGGAAAAAGTATCAGAGGGGTAGCCATGTTAGTCTGGTTCTGTAGAAGCAGCAAAGAATCCTGTTGCACCTTATAGACTAACAGACGTTTTGCAGCATGAGCTTTCGTGGGTGAATACCCACTTCTTCGGATGCAAGCATGGAAAACAAACTTGTATAAATTGGAGGTGAATCAGGGCTAAAGCCCTATCAAAAAGGACCAGTATAATAATGGAAAAGACTGTTCTGATTTTGGAATACTGCAGAGTGTGACAAGCAACTTTCTTCCGATTTCCTTACCTGATTCACACTGATTACACCTTCTTCCTCGACGATTGGGCAGGCATACACATTGTCCACTAATCTGGTCGCAAACTGTTCCTGCTAATGTCCCCAAGGAGTCACAGTCACAAATCTGGCAGCCGAGAAGGTTGCTAATGGTAAGATTGTACATATGAAGCACACACTGATTGCACTGAAGCCCAGTTACACCAGCTTTGCAAGAACACTGTCCTGTTGATTTGTCACACAACAGAGAGCCATTTACTGTACCAGCATTATCACAATTACATGGAAGACAGGCTAAGGAATTATTTTGTTGTACTTTGTAATACCCATCTAAGCACTCATTGCACTGTCTTCCTCCGGTATTAGGTTTACATACACATTGCCCTGTCATAGCATCACAAACCATTCCAGAAAGCGATCCTGCGGTATTACAGTCACAAGTCTTACAGCCAGTAGCATCCAGCCCAAAGAAGTTGTCCATGCAAGTGTCACACTGAAGCCCTTTGGTTTCTTCTTTACAATTGCACTGCCCAGTAAAAGGGTTGCAGAATTGGTTCAGTGAGCCATAGATGTTGCACAGACAAGGCTCACATCCATGTTCATTAAAATTTCTGCTGACTTTAAATCCAAAATTACAACGATCACACTTGAGGCCTGAAGAGAGAAAAAGTTATTAATAAAAGGAGAAAGGAGCGGGGACATTCAATTCAGTCAACAGAAATTCAATACAAACTATATATCTTAGATCTTTTTAAAAAAAGTTCTTTCCCACCACAATTTTTAACAGTAGCAGCAATGAGGTGGCTGCACAAAACTACAGAAAACAGCAGGAGCTATTTCTTGTATGTTTATATTTCAGAAATAATAAGGTTTTTGTTGGTTTTCATAAAGAGATTTATTTTCAACTCAAGCAGATTGTAAAATCTCTGGCAAAAACTAAATGTGATGTAGGTGACCACTTGTTACATGACCTATCTTCTTAACTACAAGAGATGATTCAAAATGGATGGGCAGAAGTTGTGCTGAGGGCTGTCAACTCATTTTGATGACATATACATAAACACTGCAAATTAGACTAATTTCGATGAGTTTTACTCATCATAATTCAATTTTAATATTGATTACACTTATATACCAGAGTTTATTAGTAGCCTTTATGAGATACAGAAAATGTTTTCCATAATCCAAGATTAAATAATGCTTTTGTCTAGATGTATGATTCAGTTATTACTTACAATACATTAGAAATTAAATTGGTTTTTTTTTCAAACTTCATCCTGTAGCTCTGTTAGTTTTGTTTACAAATGCATTGCTTTATCCCTGCCTCAGGGGTTGCAGCTGAATTTTAGTTTATAAAATTTACCTTACAAGAAAGCAAAGTAAATTATTATTTGAGAAATGCTAACTCACATGTGTATGTGTGTTACTTTTCAGTGGGAAAATCTTTCACTATGATAGCATGGTTTAATTGTGGCATCCAGTAAAAGAAAAAAAAACTTAGGTACTAACAAAATATTTCCATCCTTTTAAATAAAAAAATCCATAAATATAATACATTTAGAAACTCATATGTAGAAAAGCATGTAGGAAATACATTATATACATGGATAAAAGCTCGAGAACTCCAACAGAAGGCAAGTTCCTTTAACAGTGATGAATGGCTCACCTAAGGCATATCATTTAATTTCAATAAGGAAAATAAAAAAGGCCCACTATTGCTGCAAATTTTAAAAATAACTGTATTGTTAACAAGAATTATGACTCATTTTGAACTATTAAAATTGGTCTACATGGATTCATATCATATCAGTTTTAAAAATATGCGCAGTGCTTATTTGAATATGCCATACATATTCCTGACAGGTAATCTATTCCTAACGATACTGAGGAAGGCCTACAGGGCATCACATTCAATGTTAACAAGTACGGGGGAGTTAGCACACTTGGCATTTAATTCACATTCTTCTACCTTTTTATTCTAGATGAATGACCTACTTTAATAAAATTATTGGTGCTAATGTATTTTACTGGTGATAGAATCATTAGTAAGATTTAACAGTTGTGTTAACTCTACCAGTTCACGTTCCATAACATTGCAGTACACAGTTACATTTTCTGTTATCACATTTCTTTAGACAAAATGACAATAGACTGAGGTTACTTGTAAACCAAGTTTAAAAAAATAATTCAACCTACATTTTAAAGAGGTAGCTTTTCTTTATAAAAGTTCACTGCACAGGGACTGGTAAATAACACTTATTTACACATGGTAACAAGGGAAAGCAGAGTACTTACAGTTAGTTGTGTAAACAATCCTACTGACGTGCTTAACTTTAAGCACAAGTAGTCTCACTGAAGTCAACGAGACAACTGTGCTTAAAGATAAGCATATACATGCATGTTTACAAGATTGGGCTTTATGTATCTTCCTCTCCTCCACCCCCCATAGATTTTTTTTTAAGTGAAGAGAAAAATCATCCCAAATACTTTCATAGATAGTATAAAAGGTTTGAAATAATTTAAGTAAGCAAGGGTCTGATCCTGCAATCCTTGCACACCCAATTTCTCACTGACGTCAAAGCAAGCTTGGGAATATACAAAGAATCCAAAATCAGGTCCCAAATGTATATGAAAAAAATATACTACAGAATTGTTATTTAATGTAGGAAATTCAATTTTAAGATGCATTAACTGTTTACACTGAAAAAATCAGGATTGTTTGATCCTGCGAGGATCCTGAGCACCTCCTGAGGGATGTTGACCACACTTTAATCCCCACTGTAGACAACAGGAGTTAAAGGCACTCAGCACTCCATATAAAGGAAGCTCAGAATTACCCAGGATTAAATCCTTTTAGAGGCGCATTTTCATGTATTTATTTATTTATTTATTTATTGGCTTGTTTTGGAAATTCCAGCCACAAGAACAAAGAATAACAACTTGTAAAAATTCACAACAATTCAACTTTTTCAGACATTCACTTTAACCCCACAGCTATCATATTTCTCTCTTACAAAGATATAGGTGGACACTAACAGAGATTTAGAAGTCTGGAAGAAGCAGTTGTTCACAATTTAGTAAATATGAATTACCTAAGATCTGAACATTGAAAGGTATTTTTAGTATCAACATATGATCATGGTTGGTTCAAAAAATACAGATTACCAATAGTTTGAATGATAAATAGGTATAGGGTTTTTTTGAGCCGTATGTATGGCCTGAGACACGTACAGTTACCATGCAGGGCTCACTCTATCAGGAAATTCTCCTTGCATAATATTCCCATACATCAATATTTCAAAGTGTATTATGTACACTGTGTATTTTGGGCACTTGATAAATTTTGTCCTTATGTGGCTGTGGCTCCCCTCAAATATGCTGGAAGTAATAAATTGCTATAATCAAATCTAATTTCTGAAAAATACCTGTGGGAGTAACAAACAAAAAAGCACGTCTTGTAAAAAAAATGATAAATAACACAGAAGGTAGCAGTTTATTATAATCAGCTTGGCATTGAATTACAAAATTAAAATTATGTGGCCCTTGATAACTAACCCTAGCAATGTTCATGATCTGTGGAATAATGTTGACTTATTTTGCATTTCATAGGAACAGTTCAAAGAAATACAATAGAAAAAAAATGGAAAGATTTATCACAAAGGGACTCTGTAGCACAGAATATTTTGAGGGGGAAAAAAATCCATTTATTTTGGTCTATTAAGAAAACTAGCATGGAAACGATTTGCTTAGAACTCATTAAGTATAAAACATTTTGAAAAAGTGCTAATTTCCTAAAAGAAACATCTATGCAGTAAGCAAATTAATATTATTTCTGTGAGTTATTAGTATGGAGCTATGTGAGCCAATGCAGCTATGGAATAGAGAGACTTCTAAAGGGTTGATTAAACTAAGCTTCAAACTGTAGTTTGATAGAATTATTAAATTAATAAATTTTTAGACAGTTAATTTCATTCAGGTTTTTTAATCTGCCTTCAGCAAAAGAAATTTACTGTATTTTTCAGTTTAGAAATCAAATGTTTTATTTCTAGCAGATAAGAAATATGGCTGAAAACGCTTACATTACACATACCAATAACATTTGCTTTGCACTTGCACTGGCCTGAATTTTGGTGACAGGTAATATCTCCATTGACTGTCCCAGAGGTATTACAGTTACAGGGACTGCAGCCATCAGGGTCTGACTGTTGTAGATTGTAGAATCCTTCCTGGCACTGATTGCACTGTCTGCCAGACACATGTCTCTTACAATTACATTGGCCTCCAATCTAGAAAGATACAAAATATTATTGAATGATGAACGTATCTATTTTTAGATGATACACTCATTAGCAACAACAGCGGAGGGTATGGGGGAGATAGAAAACTTTAAATGGAAAAGGAAAAAATAGGTCTGTGAAATACATGTACTATTTTACTTACTGGGAAGAAAAACTAAAATATTAAACAAGCATAAATATAATAATTTAATTAAATTAAATCAAAGAACTTTTTGTAGGGAGCAAAAAATTAAGAGTTAAACACAGATGTATTCATAATCTAAATATTGAAAACCACGAAGGAGAACTGTCACCAGGCCATGCTTTTTCCCAGCTCCAAAGCATCCTCTGCCATGCCTATTCTTTGCAAGGAGGTTAGCAAACAAATAGAAAAACACAGACTTTAATTGGCTGGATTGGATTCATCTGCTCCAGTCCAGGGAAGCCAGGCTTAGTCTGTGTACAGGGACCACCTACCCTGTGACAAATACAAGACCCTATTCTACAAATGGGAATTTCTGCTTTAAAAAGATAGTACCATCTGATCTGCAGCTATTACAAAATAGTGCCTAATTTCTAAAGGTGAAACCCTGTATTTTTGTTCAGGCAATGCTTCTATTTACTACAATGGGAGTACTGGCTAAATGAGAATGGAATAAAGATTGCAGGATTTAACCCAAAATAAAGCTAAATACCCCATGTGAGCGGGATGGGATAATTTCTGGATACTATGGAACTAACTGCCCCCTTGTTAACAATTGATTACAACAGAGTTACTCCAGATTTACACCACAAGAGAAGAATCAGACTGTTTCCATAATTTGCCAACCTTGTAGAATTGATTCACCATTGCCTGGACATTCAGGAAGGATTAACTAACTACATAGGGCCAATGCTACTTACTTCTATGTGAATCCTCATGTGAGTGAAGAAAGCAGGATTTGGCTCAAACTGGAGAAACAAAATGTTCTAAAACATTAACATTCCTCTTGTAATGCTCTCTACTGAAATGATCTCTCATGGAATTCAAAACTTCTTTGACCAAGGCCTTTCTGGGTTTTTAGCCAAAAACCGAGGCCACACTGCAGCAAAGGATGAGGCTTGAGGTGGCTGGGTCAAAGCTACAAAAATATTCCATGTAAAATATACTTTCTATTTATTCGGATCCTCCAATCTGTACAGTGTAGATCTAAGGATCATTAACCTGAGTGAGAGAAAATACAGCATCTCTAGGCCTGATAGTAAATATTGGATGCAAAAACTGTGCCTGAAGGTTATATCCAAGCACATTCCAAAAGAAAATCTTGCATTATATTATACAGTAGAATTTCTTTGTATTGATGACAGAGACACCTATTGTAGATTACCAAATTTTACAGGGGGAAAAATACATGATTAGAAATCAAGGATACTGCATGAAATAAATGTACAGCAAAACCTCCTCAAGATGTATCAATTACAGAGGAGCCCCATATGCAGACTAGTGAAATTTTCAGGGTAGTGAGTGCCAGGAATGGGAAGGAGCACCAGTACCACCGACAAGATTTAAGTGTCATTGACGTGCCAGGTAGTACAGAGTGCCAAGAGGTGACGCAGTGCTCTCAAAATTCAGTGGCAGAAAACGTACACTGAAGAACTCACCTTTAGCAAGGAGAGAGAGTCCATAACAGAAAATACAGGCACTCCAAGAAAGGGAATATTGGCTGAACATTAGGTGTAATTTAAGTTCTCTCTAGACCAGTCAATATGATCCACTAGAGATCAGATTATAAAGATCTCTTCCTCCTACAGTGGCACTACCTTTCAAAGTTATCCTACACTTTGTAATCAATACAGGAGATTAAAGCCAGGAAACCAGTTAAAACAGTAATAATCTATCTCAGTAGCTAAACAAGAGGTAATGGAAACTGGGATTTTAAATGAATATATTTAACAGTAGAGGAAGCCTCATCAGGTTGGGTATTATAGGATCAGAAGTATGGGTATGTGCCTGCAGAAGGCCTCTGTCGTCACCCACTGACATACTGTCTCCCACCCTGATTTGTAACGTTATGAAATAGGTGAAGAGGGAAGACATGTTTGTAGATAAGACAAGCCTCCAGTTTGATTGAGAAGGCACTATTGCAAATGTCCATGTATTTCTAAAACATCTTTAAGTGTTTTGATTGAGTCTTACCAAGAAAAGATCAGATGACAATATACTTTTCTGCTCCCCACCACCTCAAAAAGCAATGGAAGATCTGTTTTAGCCCCTATTTGCCTTGAATACATAATTTATTACCCAAAAATTGTGTTAACACAGAGTTAAGGCTGACCAGCAGGGTCAGGAGTCAGCTTCAGCACTGTAAGTCTCCTAGCAACATATCGAGCATAGCTGACCCTGACAGGGGCTGTCAGATGGACTGCACTTCCTGACTGGTGGAGCTAAACTACTGCTTGACCCAGCAGTACCCAGCGCTCACTGGCTGTTCAACATGTTCCCTGCCGCAGCTGCTTAATCCTGTTTCCTGCACCTGCTCTTACTTTCATCCAGCCTGTGCCTACCTGGCCACCCTGCTCCTGCCGTTACCCATCCATGACACCCCTGGTTGTAACCCCGGCTCCACTTCCTGACTACATCTTTTGCTAGCCCATTGCCTCTGGCATTCGGTTTCTGATCCCTGTCTCTGCCTTTGGCTCTAATCTCAGTTACTCCCAAGTGTTCTGTGGTCCTGATTCTTGACTCTAGCTCATCTCTGCTTTAAACCCCAGGCCTGGCCACCCCCATGGCTCTGACCATTAAGCCTGAACACCCACATCCTGGTCATGATCCTGACAAGCAGTATCTCTTATCCTTCCAGAACATCAAATGCATCTACACTTAAACCTCTGAAAACCAGTAAATACAGAGTTAAGGTATATACCAGCCCTGCAAAACAACCTTAACTCAGCCCCTCTGGAGCTGGGAAGAGCCTCTGGAAATAGTTTTTTCTCATGCTTACCCTTACTGAAATAAGAATGTGAGCATCAGGTTTCTTTTTGCCATTGGGGAAGGTCAGCAGTCTAGTGGCATGCATGACACTGGTCTCCTTGGCTAAGTGAGTAGTAAGTGAAGGCAATGTCTCAGAAGGAAGCCACAGAACAACAGTGAATGGGTGATAACATTTTGGAAGCCTAGGGTGGTTTGTGTGGAGCAGGCTTGGTGTTTGAGTGTAAGCCAGATGTAGGTAGTTCCTATTCACTATGCCTGATCTAAACTCAAATTTTGTCGGCAAAAGGGTGTTGGATTTTGTACTACCATGTTTAATGTGGTCTGCTACTTGAGTCTTCTGTAGCATCTCCATGAGTAATATGTTACTGGCATATGGGGGTTTTGCTCAAAGAAAGTAGAGTTAACAATGCATTAAAGGGCTGGTGCGTACCCAATATTTCCTGGCTTTCAGAGATTCAAGCTTGTTTTGCCTTAACTCTATTCCCTGGTTTTCAGAGGTTTAAGTATAGATGTTCTGGAAGGATGAGAGGCACTGCTGGTCAACTTTAACTCAGAGTTAACATTTCTCAGAAGTGAATTTTCTTTGTTTTTGAGGAATGTTATTAGTGAGAGGATGTGATTAGGGGGCACAAAAGATTCCTTGGAAACAACTCACTGCCACTCAGTTAGGAGCTCTGCCCTTCTTCTGGCCTCTCCATGCCTCCAGTAGGGCTACAGGAAGGAAGGCAAGTGGTAACTGATAGGCTGTGAGGCATATATCTACCAGCTGAAGGCAGCAAGGTCCCAGACTGTACTTCAGGGGTTAGTGTAGGGGGAAGGGTCTCTGCACAACCTTCTCCAGCATAGGAGGATTACAGAGGTGTGAAATGGCTCATTCTTTCAATAAGATGTTCTCAGATGAATCAGGAACATGCCAAGGAAATGAACATAGCCTGACAGACAAAATAGCTCAGAGGTGTAAACTGACCTATTCATCTCAATGGATGTTCTCGTCCCTCTCCCCAAGTATACCCTGCCCACTGGAGAATATCAGTTTTCAAAATAATCTTGCTATGCATGTGCGTTTTAGACCAGAGTTCATATAAGATGTATCCAGTAATTTCTGTTATCTCCTCGGCTTCTAACATCTCTTAGCAGAGATCAACCTCCCATCTTATATTGTTTACTCCCTCAACAGCTGATTCGTCAGATCAAAATGCTTGATCCTTGTGTAATTAAAAACCCACAATGTTCAATAATGAATTGAATATTATGCAATTTTAATGGTTTTGATACATGTTCTCCCTTAATTGGTCTTGGTTGTGCATTGGTTAATTTCTGCATCATTTCTTTTTCCTCTTTATTCCATTCTGTACATCACTCCTTTACAACTTCTCTTTGGTCACCTAGGACCTGATACAACTAAACAGTGAGGATAAATAGATAAGCTGCTTTTGTAAGATGGTTTTTCCATGACATCACAGAATTTTGAGGGATTCTGTCATTCATGAATGTCATGGATGGAAAAATATGAGGTGAATAATGTACATCATAATGCATCTTATAGTTTCAATGTGTTCAATTGGTGCTATTTATCAAACTAGTCAGATATATTGAATATGTTTGAGAAAGAAAGAAAAAAGTCACACTGGTTTATGACAAAAAATATTTATATACATATATATTTTTAAATAATTCCTGTGTCTTATCCATCAGATAGATTTTCATGGTGCTTTTAAATAATGTATATAGTTCAGAAGAAGTGCTCCAAAATGTATCCTGAACAATCTCTAAGGAACATACGGCAAGGTAAAGTTCTAAAGTCTGCTATATAGTAGAACTGAAATACATTTACCCTTGATCCTTTGAATGCCCAAGACAGCAATACAGTAAAGAAATCTCCATATACAGTTCTTAGCATTGCATACTTGAATGTCTTTTAAAGGGAATTAATAGCCATCACGAGTTCTCAAAGTAGTAAATTTTTGAAATATTTTTCTTGCTGCTTGGATATATTTCACCCTGAAATTATGAGCCATAATTTGTGAAAGGTGCTTGTGGAATCTTTCAATATATTATACCATTTTTACAAATGCTTACTGAATGGCAAAATTATACATGGTGCTATTCTTGTGTTTGTCAAAACAGTCATTGAATCATAAAAATTAAAGACGGAAAAGATCTTTTAGATCATTTACAATAAAATTTTCCAAAGTGCCTGGGACAGTTCTCAGGGCACCCAGGACTGAGAGTCACTTTGTTACCCCCTGCCTCCAGTGTGAGGGGGTCTTGCCTGTGCCTAGCTGGCTACCAGCTCCCTAACACCTCCAGCATTTCAGTCACTCAAGCACTCTTCTCTGGGCTTTGCCTTGCAGGTTAACAATAGGTGAACCACAGTCCTCACGTCCCTTTGAATCATAGAACATTAGGGTTGAAACAGACCTCAGGAGGTCATCTAGTCCAATCCCCTGCTCAAAGCAGGACCAACACCAACTAAATCATCCCAGCCAGGGCTTTGTCAAGCCAGGCCTTAAAAACCTCTAATGGTGGAGATTCCACCACCTCCCTAAGTAACCCATTCCAGTGCTTCACCACCCTCCTAGTGAAATAGTGTTTCCTAATATCCAACCTAGGTCTCCCACACTGCAACCTGAGACTATTGCTTCTTGTTCTGTCATCTGACACCACTGGAAACAGCCTAGCTCCATCCTCTTTGGAACCCCTTTTCATGTAGTTGAAGACTGCTATCAAATCCCCCTCACTCTTCTGCAGACTAAATAACCCCAGTTCCCTCAGCCTCTCTTCGTAAATCATGTGCCCCAGCCCCCTAATCATTTTTGTTGCCCTCCGCTGGATTCTCTCCAATTTGTCCACCTCCTTCTATAGTGAGGGGACCAAAACTGGACACAATACTCCAATTGTGGCCTCACCAGTGCCGAATAGAGGGGAATAATAACTTCCCTCAATCTGCTGGCAATGCTCCTACTAATACAGCCCAATATGCCGTTGGCCGCCTTCGCAACTGACTCATATCCACACTGCTGACTCATATCCAGCTTCTCATCCACTGTAATCCCCAGGTCCTTTTCTGCAGAACTGCTGCTTAGCCAATCGGTCCCCAGCCTGTAGCAGTGCATGGGATTCTTCCTTCCTAAGTGCAGGATTCTGCACTTGTCCTTGTTGAACCTCATCAGATTTCTTTTGGCCCAATCCTCCAATTTGTCTAGGTCACTCTGGACCCTATCCCTACCCTCCAGTGTATCTACCTCTCCTCCCATCATTCAGATTATTGATAAAGATGTTGAACAAAACCAGCCCCAAGACCAACCCCTGGGGCACTCCGCTTTGAAGCATTCCCCTGTGATATCCAGCTCCTTATACTGGTTACTCAGAGAAATCCCAAATCCTCTGCCCCCAAAGGTGCAGCGTACCTCTAATTTACCAGTTTCACCTTAAACCACTGCTCTGGTAAACCACACAGCACTTGTGAGCACTTATAAGAAATAAAAAGCAGGTTTACTTAACAAAGGAAAGTTAACTAAAAACAAGAAAGAGTGGTGGAAATAAATGACTACAATACCAAAAAAAATCATAATCCCACAAAAGCTGGCTCTACACATTCATAGTTACCTTTCCTATCTATTAAAGTAGGTTTTCCGCCCAGCATTCAGTCTGTTGCAGAGCTAGCAGGCTTCATGGGAACCAGGAATCCTGTTTTTCATAATATCCTCAGTCCCCAAGAAGTCTCCTCAGTGAAAGAATCCAAAGGATCTTCCCTCCACCCTCCCATATACTGAATCAGTCTTTTGTCTTTATTCACAGACAGGGTGATCTCCTGTCTGTTGTAACGTCCCCCTTTTCCCTCCAAGTGTTTTCAATTGTTTGCAGTTCCCTTGGATGGTTTTCCATTGAAAGTATTGAGACAGAGCAAGACTAGACAATCAAGCTTTGCATTACACCACTGGCTAACCAGGCTGAGGTGACAACTCCCCCCTGCTTGAATGGGCCATCACCGAAATATATTATCCCCTGGTGATCAACTTTTACTCAAAGTCCATAAAGCATACTTTCAGTATAGTTACACTGGTCCTTAAATATTACCTGTACATACGTCTCACAATGATTATATATCTTGATATGTTATGAGCTTTCTGTAGATATCTTACATGATACTCCTTATGGATACAGACCCGGAAAGACACGTTTGATCTAATGAGTTTGTCAGGTCTGAGACAAGAGTTGTTTGTAAAGAAGAGGGGACCCTTTGCCAAAGGGTCTTTGTCATGGCACCTCATTTTCAAAAGTGGTTTAGGCACTTAGGAGCTGACATGCATTTTATTTAAATGAGATTAAATTTAAACTAAAGAAAAAGATGTAATTAAATACATATAAACAAGGTTTCCAAAAATGGGTGCCTAAAGTTAGGCTTTTAAGTCTATAGTTAGGCCCTTAAATAAGTGGCCTTAATATCAAATGTCCTGCAACTCTCAAATGTCCAGCAACTCTCAAAGTTATGTAGTGTGTATCTAAAGGTCTGACAGAGTACTGGGGTATGTGGCTTCATATCTTGCAAGTGTATTTAGTGACCTGTTGATGGGGCAGAGGGTACGTCTACACTACGGGACTATTCCGAATTTGCATAAACCGGTTTTGTAAAACAGATTTTATAAAAGCGAGTGCGCGCGGCCACACTAAACACATTAAATCGGTGGTGTGCGTCCACGGTTCGAGGCTAGTGTTGATTTCTGGAGCGTTGCACTGTGGGTAGCTATTCCGTAGCTATCCCATAGTTCCCGCAGCCTCCCCCACCCCTTGGAACTTCCGGGTTGAGATCCCAGTGCCTGATGGGGCAAAAATCATTGTCGAGGGTGGTTCTGGGTAAATGTCGTCAGTCACTCCTTCCTCTGGGAAAGCAACGGCAGACAAGCATTTCGCGGCTTTTTTCCCTGGATTGCCCTGGCAGATGCCATAGCATGGCAATCATTGAGCCTATTTTGCCTTTTGTGACTGTCACCGTATGTGTAATAGATGCCGCTCACAGAGGTGATTCAGCAGCGCTACACAGAAGCATGCTTTTGCTTTTGCATGACAGCAGAGATGGTTATCAGCCATACTGCACCATCTACCATACCATAAATTGGTAATAAGATGGTCATGGTTACCAGTCCTTTTGCACTGTGCCATTTGCTGCTGTCATAAGTGCCCCTGGCCGATCAGCCAGGGGCACAAAAGCCAAAATTGGGAATGACTCCCTGAGTCAATCCCTCCTTTTTGGTATCTAAAAATAGAATCAGTCCTGCCTAGAATATGGGCAAGTGTACTAGAGAACCACTGTATCATAGAGCCAGAGAGCACAGCTGCTCTGTGTCAGATCCCACAGAAATTATGAGCTGTATGCTATTCACAGGAGGTGCTCCTGCAACAACCCCACCTGTTGATTCCGTTCTTCCCCCAGCCTTCCTGGGCTACCATAGCATTGCACCCCCACTTGTGTGATGAATTAATAAAGAATGCAGGAATAAGACACAGTGACTTGTTAGTGAGAAATGAGTGGAAGGCAGCTTCCAGCTGCTATGATAGTCCAGACAGGACAGTAAGGAGTGTGGAGAAGAGGAGCCCAGCATCCCTCTGCTAGTCCAGGGGCAATTGATGGAGCTCAGCCCCCTGTTGCTATTATGAGGATGGTTACCAGCCATACTGCACCATCTACAAGGAAAAATTAGGGCCAGGCGCCCTTGATTGACCTCACTGATGCTAGTCGGCATGGTTACCAGCCCTTTTGCACTGCCCCATGTGCCAATAGACTGATGACGAGGACGGGTATCAGTCGTATTGCACCATCAGCCACCCATGGCGGGGGGGGGAGTGAGGATGTTAGTGTTGACGGCTGCAGCATCGCGTCTATCTGCAGCATTCAGTAAAGATAGGGTGACATGTAAAAGAGTCAAGAGAGGATTGTTTTCCCTTTCACTTCTGGGGGTGGGTGGGGGGGTGCGTAAATTGCCGAGCTATGCCCTGACCCACCGCGGACACGGTGTTTGACCCTAGAAGCATTTGGAGCTCAGCCAAGAATGCAAATGCTTTTCGGAGACTGCAGGAACTGTGGGATAGCTTGAGTCCTCCAGTCCATGAGCGTCCATTTGATTCTTTGGCTTTCCGTTACGCTTGTCACGCAGCAGTGCGCTGAGCCCCTGCTATGGCGTCTGTCTGGAGATTTTAAAAAAATGATTGTGAATTTCGTCTTCTGTAACGGAGCGCTGATAGAACAGATTTGCCTGCCCTTACAGCGATCACGTCCGCATGGTTCATGCGGGAGCTCCTTCTTTATTTTGATTTTTAACTGCATCGCCACACGTGCTGATCGGAGCTCCATGCTGGGCAAACAGGAAATATTCAAAAGTTCGCGGGGCTTTTCCTGTCTACCTGGCCACTGCATCCGAGTTCAGATTGCTGTCCAGAGCGGTCAGTGGTGCACTGTGGGATACCGCCCGGAGGCCAATACCGTCGATCAGCGGCCACACTAACCCTAATCTGATATGGTTATACCGATACTAGCGCTACTCCTCTCGTTAGGGAGGAGTACAGAAACCGGTTTAAAGAGCCATTAAAATCGATATAAGGTGCCTCCTAGTGTGGACGGTTGTGGCGTTAAATCAGTTTTACGCTCCTAAAACCGATTTAAACGCCTAGTGTAGACCAGGCTAGAGACAAAACAGAGATGGTGGCCTGAAGTCTTAGTAACAGTAATACCCCTTTATGCTTCACTGGCTGCATAAATAAGCCCAAGTGTGACTGAGAATTTAGGCCTGCACCCGGGAGGCAATGATAATAGAAGAGAAGGGATACAGGGACAAGGAGGCGGGATAAAAAGTATGATGGTAGAAAGGAGACCACACTTCAAATTTTTGCTTGAGGGGCCTATCCAAAAATTGTTCTGACCTGAAATTAATGCTCATGAAAGAAGCCAGATTAACATGCCTAGGCATCCTCACTCCGTTGACTTAGTGGTGCAGGATCAGGCCTCCGGGTACAGCCTTGCTAAAGGAGTGAAATTTTCCCACATCACCCTGCCAGTGTTACTTTGTAATATATGGCACTGGACTGGATACTGACCCCTACAATGTGACAGGAATATAAGCTTTTGTAACCCTGGCCCCGGCATGTGTAATAAAAAGCAGTCTCTTATCATGGCTAGTGCATGTGACACACTTATTACATGGTGTCACAAATAAGCAAAAATGGAGACAATAAAGCCACCTGACTCCCTTAGTTGAGAAGGGAAATTAACAGAGAATGGAAAGAGGTTGTTGCAGCACTTCCAAAGTTTCCTGGAAGCAAGTATCATTGAAGATAAATGTGAGAGGGAAAATTCTTCCATTCCGTTACACATGGAAGGCTAGAAGAGATGTACAATACTTGTACTTCAATGGGAACAGGAAAAGGACTGCAAACTGCTGCATGTGCTGGAACAGGTAAGCAGATTGTCAAGTGGGTTAGATGAAAACAAGCCAGGGAAATGGCTATGGGGTAAGGGAGGGACAGAAAGAGGGCCAGAAGAGATGAATCTCCAACTCCAGATGTTATAGGAAATACTATAGTAGGGATTTACTTTGGAAGCTCTCACATGTGCATGCAGGCTGGGAGAGTGAAGATGGAAGCCCTTTCTTCCTTCAATCTCCCTCTTCACACAACATCTAAAAGAACGCACTTTGGGCTTTCTGAGTACAAGGGGGAAGTTATAGCATTACCAGTGGCACCAGATACTCTAAATGAGTTGTGGATTTCTCCGCATCTCTTCTAGACTGACTGCTGGTCAAGAGTGGGCACAGGTAGATGCTTTAAAAGGGTGTAGCTGCTGGCTCCTGCATGAACCTGTTTCCCTTGAAACATTCTCTCCACAGCAAAGTGTCTCAGCCACTGCCATTGGGTAAGCTTCTCCTCCAAATTTCCACTAACACAGCTGTGGTTTGCAAGGCAAAAATACAGCTTTTATGTTTAAATCTGTACATCAATGTACATAAAGTGTAAATAAAATGTAAATAAAGGTACTGTGACAGGGTGCTCCACTCACCGCTAGGGTGGCACCTCCTCTGGGTTGTTCTGGGGAATAGCTCACCAGGTCGACCACCCTTCCTGCAGTTGCACGCCATCTCTCCACCTCTCTCACTCCACAAGCTGCTGCTGCCTCTTTGTGACTCAGCTTCCCAGCCAGATCACTCTACATATTTTCCCCTTCCAGGGTAACAGTCTTCCTTCAGCAGTCGTAGGCAGTCTTCCCATTCGCTGCCATAGGTGCCACTCCTTCAGTGGCTGGCAGGGGAATCTGGGCCCATCTTCTGCTCTGGGTTCCAGCTCAGGGACCCTCTAGTCAGCAGCCAAGGTCTGTTGCCTTCTAGACCTTACTGCCTTTCCCTGAGCCCTTTCCTACCTTCCTTGATTCCCCACTCTCTGGGTTTGTCAGCCCAAACACACCTCTATTCTCCCAGGGAGTGACTGCAGACTTTCCCAGCAGCTCCCTTCTGCTGCCAATTTCCTGCCTTTGTAAGTCCAGCACAGCTGTTCCTCCTCCGTTGGGCTACCTCAGTCAGGGGATTGCTTAGCCACCTGATTCCTCTCTGCTGTGTCCTATTGGGTTAATTAGCCCTCCTTTGTCTTCATTAACCCTTTCAAGTAAAAATACAACACGTCAATTCACATTTCCCATCAAGAGCAGAGTGAAATAGATAAGCAGAGCAGAAATACAGTTTCCATGTTCATTTCAATGAAGTTTTGGGAGCAGCAGTAGTGTACTGATTACTCTTTTGCCCCTCCTGTTAATTTTATCTATGCATATTTTTGTACATGATGAGTATATGCTTTGGGGTAATTCAAATGTTCCCTTTTGGAATTCCTCAGTTCTTTAGAGCTTGATGACAGATAACTAGTTCTGTGCAGAAGAAAAAAGCATTGATGAATTGCAGGAAATGGTAAATTATGCAGTGAAAGTGTATTCTATATCGTTTTTAGTGTATTTCCTTGAAAATTATCATTGTGATGTGACAATTAATTTTCATGAGTAGGGTCCTTATTCCTTATGATTCCATCTTCCACGGGTCAGACCTGGAAACACTTCCTCCAGTGATGCCTTTCTATTTCATGTAATTCATTTCAGCCCTTAGTCTACAGCCTTATTAATCTATTTTTAATGCCTCTTAATCATTTCTCTCTGTCTTGCTTCTATTGCAGCAGTCTACTGATGTCTTTTTGAGCAGCTCAGTCTCCCCCATTTTTCCCTTTTTTCTTTTTCTTTTTTATAATCACAGCTTCAAGCTCATGCCTCAGCCTCTCTCATTACTGTGTTGTATTTTCAAAAAGGGAGACAGGGCCGACTGTGGCAACTATCAAGGCATTGCCCTCCTTCCTCTCCATCTGGGAAGATTCTTGGTAGAATCTTACTGAATCGCCTGCTCCCTCTTGCAGAGGAAGTACTTCCAGAGTCCCAGTGTGGCTTCAGACCATCACGAGGCACCTCAGACATGATTTTCACAGCCAGGCAGATCTAGGAAAAATGTCAAGAACACTAGCAGGAGCTGTATATGGCCTTTATAGATCTGACCAAAGCTTTTGATTCTGTCAACCACGAGGCTCTGTGGAAAATCATGTCAAAGTTTGGCTGCCCGAGCCCATTTATCACCATTGTAAGATTCCTCCACGACCAGATGACTGCCTCCATCCTGTGCAGTGGCTCTACCACTGAGCCCTTTGTCATCCAAACTGGTGTAAAATAAGGTTGTGTACTGGCACCCACCCTTTTCTCAGCAGCTATGAAAACATTAACCCAAGACCATCTACTGCAGGGCACTGGCATCCAATATCAGACTGACGGCAACCTCTTCAACCTTTCTCGTCTCTGTGCCAGAACTAAAGTAATATCAGCAACAATAACCGAACTCCACTACAGAGATGACTGTGCACACTCAAGGGAGGATCTTCAAACAGCCCTTAATTGTTTCTCTGAAGCTTACAAAAGCCTAGAGCTAACTCTGAAGATCGTCAAAACAAAAGTTCTCCACCAGCCAGTCCCCAGTTAATCATCAGACCCAGCAAGGAAGTTCTACATTGACAAAGAAGAACTGGAAAAATGTAGAATACTTTGCCTATCTTGGCAATCATCTCTCAGAGGGCAGACGTAGATGTTGAGAATCAACAAAGAATCCGCTGCACCAGCCTTGCCTTTGGCAGACTCTCTCACCAGGTGTTCAACAATCACAACATCAGAACACACACTGGACTTTTAGTATATAAATCAGTTGTAATCCCAACTCTCCTCTACAGCTGTGAGACTTGGGTGACCTGCAGAAAACACCTGAAAAACCAGCACCAGCACCTTCTTTGGAAGATCCTCAGCATAAAGTGGGAGAGTTGCCGCACTAACGTCAGTGTACTCACAGAGGCCAACATCTTCAGTGTTGAGGCCCTGATTATCCAGGACCAGCTGAGATGGAGCAGGCACTGTGTGCGCATGCCTGATGTACGCTTACCAAAACAACTGCTGTATGCCCAACTCACCAAAGGAGAAAGGAAATGGGGAGGCCAAAAGAAACACTTTAAAGACACCCTCAAGATAAATATTAAGAGATGCGGCCTGGGTATCACACACTGGGAGACAGCAGCCCAGGATAGGGATAACTGGCAAAGACCTGTCAGAGAGGGAGCATCCACTTTTGAGGGAAATCGCCTTGCCCTAGTCACAGAAAAACACCAGGAAAAAAAAAAAGGGAAGACAACTGTTACATAGCAATCGTGGCCCAATCCTGTCTTCCAACACCACCTGCAACATCTGTGGCTCAAGAACTGGACTCCTCAGTCACCAAAGGACCCATGAAAAATAAAACCTGTGAAAGAGATCATCCTCGACTTCAAGGGATCACAATGACGATGATGATGTTGCATCAGTTAATTTTTTAATTTATTTTACCACCTTTAATTATTACCCTGAGTTACTGTTAGACTAGAGTAACAAATCATCAGCAACAGCGAATGTTAAAACTAGCGTCTAATTTCTCTTTTGTTTCCTCCTTGCTTTTGTGCCTTACAACAGTGTGAGGTCCTAATGTTGTTTCTAGAGTTTTAAAGGATTTTCATTTCTGTACTGTGGTTAAGAAACAACATCCTCAGAAGATGGATATCAGAGTCTGTTCTGCTTGTGGCTATTGGGTATTATCATTATTAATATATAGGGCTCTAACTTTACACATTGCTTTACAAACATAGGCACCAGCACTGCAGTGAGCTCTGCACAAGCAGATGAAGTCACATGGTGGTCCATACCCACGGGGTCATTTGTAGGATCAAGGCTACAAAGAAAACACTACCAGAAATATCTTACAATCTAAGTAAAATAAACAAAAGTAAAACAAATTATAGGACAAATGTCACAATGGATTATTGTATGAAGAACTTTTGAAAGAAGTTGCTAACCCTCAATGGAAGAGAAATAAGAACATATGTTGAAATATACTGAGGAAATCCTACAAGAAGGATGTGGAAAAATTGGAAAGAGTCCAGCGGAGGGCAACAAAAATGATTAGTGGGCTGGAGCACATGATTTATGAGGAGAGGCTGAGGGAACTGGGATTATTTAGTCTGCAGAAGACAAGAATGAGAGGGGATTTCCAAAGAGGATGGATCTACACTGTTCGCAGTGGTACCAGATGACAGAACAAGGAGTAATGGTCTCAAGTTGCAATGGGGGAGGTTTAGGTTGGATATTAAGAAAACCTTTTTCATTAGGAGAGTAGTGAAGCACTGGAATGGGTTACTTAGGGAGGTGGTGGAATCTCCTTCCTTAAAGGTTTTTAAGGTCAGGCTTGACAAAGCCCTGGCTGGGATGATTTAGTCCTGGGGATTGGTCCTGCTTTGAGCAGGGGGTTGGACTAGATGACCTCCTGAGGTTCCTTCCAACCCTGATATTCTATGATTCTATGAAATGGTTCCAGATTTTAAAATTACTTTTGGAGAAAGAGGGAAAAAAAGCCTCTACAAAACTGCCTATCAGAGCCAGTTCAGGGTCAGAATAGTGGTACAATGTGATAAAAAGTTGTGTCAATGCATTTTTCAATGCAACACATATGCAAGTCTTGAATGCCACTTGTGTTTTTTCCTCACACCTGCATATGGAAAATAAAGTGAGCAAGAAAACACCACAAACCCAGCATTTTATAACATGTTGCTGGATTCAATCCCATGATTTATCATTCTTACACTGTGACTGAGCACCATTTTAACAGGCACTCAGTAGGCACTTTGAAAGACACAGTAAGATTTATTAGCAGACTATATGCCTTTCTTGTAAATGAGATCCAAAGCCTCAAGAAGAATAGCTAATGCCCTTTTTTCCTTTTTATTTTTCAAAACAAGATGAGCATGGTGACTTAGATGGAGATCAATCTTTGTCTATATTTCAGGAGGTAAGCTAATTAAATTTTAGCTTAATTTGGACTGTGTCTACATTTTCAAAATTAACCAGTAATTTTTGGTGCATCAATTTTTTGAGTGCACCACCAGAGACACCTTAAAAAGCCTAGATTTTAAGAGGGACAGTGCTCACGTTGGGCACTCAAAACCATATTTATTTCTGAAAATTAGTACCTGTATATTTTATATTCATTCCTGATTGCAGGAAAAAGCTCTGCACCTAACATCATTCTCAGATTGCTTATGAAGTCTTGTTAGCCTTCCAGTCTTCAGTATGAATCAGCCACCATTTTGTAAACAAGGAACTCCAGCGACTTATATAAAGCAGTATCCATTTAAGCACATCTTGTAATTAATGTTACTGATACGCCAACAAGCAGATAGAACATTTTCTGATATTTTGTCTTGAGGTCACTTACCTTATCACACAGGAGGCTATTATTTTTGGTGCCTGCTGTGTAGCAGTCACAGGTTTTACAAACATCGACAGCTGAAAGATCTGCACCTGCTTGCCGGTAATGGAAATCCTTACACAGCTCACAGTTTCTTCCTGCATGAGGGAAAGGTTATGCATTATGGCTTCCAATTCATTAAAATTAGCTGTATAATTCAAAATTAAAGACTCTATTCCTTTGAGAGAATTCTATAATTTTCAGGACGTCCATTTTAATGCACCTTTCATCTCTACCTGCCAATTTAGTGATCCAGAGCATATGAAACAATGAACCTGTTACAAACTGTGTTTTACTCCATTAAACTTCCATCTGTTATATAATACCACACTTCTATAAAGCTATGCTATGTGAATGTCTATACATTTTTTTGGACAACTTACTGTTGAACCTCAAACTTTCTTCTTCCATAGAGAAAGCCAAGAACACCGAAATAAGTATGCAAATCCTCTACATATGGAGTCAGCAAATTTTTACTCATTAAAGAGGAATCTGATATTTTACCAAAAATCTATGTTTGTTATGTTACCTGGTTAGACCAATTTGATGGTCCTGATAGAAACATGGTACATCATGTATAATGGAAACCATTTTGCAAGTTTAACTGCAGCAGATGTTGATGTTCATGCTATAATAAAGTATGCTGGGATATAATTTACATGGAAGATTCTATACAAAATTATATTGCATTGTAGTGACGCCATTTTTCTATCTTAGCTGTTTACATAATTCTAGCGACTGAAGTACACAGGGGCTGTACTTAAAAAAAAAATTTTTCTCTTCATCATTGTTGAGCCTCAGAACCATTTGGGTTTTATGACTGACTCTCTCCAAAATGACCCTACATATTTTGATGTTGCTTATTAAATTACCTGTGGTGTTATGTTGACAGTTATCACATACTCCGCCACCTCCTCTATAGTGTTTGTTAGGAAAAGAATCCATTGCCATGTCATAGTGGCAGCTTACTGCATGGCCATAGCACTGACAAGGTTTACAATTATAAGCTTGGACTTGGTCACCTGGACGAAAAGGCTTGTCATGATATAATGGCAAACAGCGCTCACACTAAAATTAAAAAAAGAAAAGAACGTTTCTTGCTTTATATCTCTACAAGATACATATTCATATTGCATTTTATGCTTTTCCTTTTTTCACTGTTGAACACGTTGGCACATAGACTTTTAAAAAATGTTTGGCAAGCAAAAACCACTCAAAATCTTCATGCTATAACTTTTCACAAGAATTAAGTTCAAGGGGGATATAAAATATAACACAATAAAAACTGCTAGGAAACTTAGCTCAGACTTAGGGCAAGATTTACAAAGGCACATAGGGACCTAAAGATACAGATAGGTCTCTGGTGGGATTTGCAAAAATGCCCAAGTAGGTCAATGGGAATTGGGCCTCTAACCTGCTTAGGCATTTGGGGGCTTTAAGACATAATAAATAGGTATAATGCCTCCCTCCATGGTTTTCAGGGTCCCCAGATCTCTAAAGCTATATTTTAGCCTATAAAATTAAAATCTTGTACAATTACAGTGGTATTTAGACACCTAAAGATGGTCCCCTTGCATCCTCCCACCCCCGCCATAATGTACCAACACAAGGCTAGGTATAATCTGGCCCTACACACGTTTTATACAAATATTTGCAAGCCCAAAAATATAAACATTAGTCATCATTCCAAACTACTCAAAATCACTCTGTTCATGTTCAGAACAAAAATGGTAAAAGATCATTACTGATATACAATGTTATTAATTTTAAAACACTAAAAATGTTTGTAGGCATCTGTCAACTGGAAATATTGCCTTAAGTTTTATATTTGTCTTAATTATTTGTCCATATTTCACCAGTGATTTCTAATGTCCATTTAAGTTAAGAAAGTTTGGTGTGGTTTCAAAGATGATTAAATCAAAATCGCTCCAGTTCTATAGTTTATGTATTTACCAAATTAAGTGTGGAATATTAAATTGATGCAATATTAGCGAACCAGTTGTAGTGTTTATATAAGTGCCCTGTGGCAAAATGTTTTCTTATCAAAAAGATTTTTATTTCTTCAAATGTATTTAGTATTTACAAAAGCAAATGATTTTAATTGTATTCCTTCATCCAAAAGAACCCAAAATTTCTGTTGAAGTTCTGTTGAAACTGGGCTATTGCATCTGTAAAGCTTTGTAAAAAGTATGAAATGAGGACAATCTCAAGTTTCTAATAGGACTCTGCAAAACTTCAAGGAGAAGATTTAATGTGGCTATTGGTTCATCAAAAACAAAAATAAAAATTGGATTTCTTACAGATAACTAATGGATGGTATTTTGGACAATGACATTCTAATTACTCAGAAATGATCCAATTAATGTGTGACAGGGGATGGATCACTTTATGATTACCTGTTCTTTTCATTCCCTCTAGGGCACCTGGCATTGGCTACTGTCAGAAGACAGAATACTGGGCTAGATGGACATTTGGCCTGATCCAGTATGGCCGTTCTTGTGTTTTTTAGTTACACCACCACAATGAAAACAAGCACAAAAAGTAAAAGGAGCTGGTATTGAGACATACATAAGCTAAGCAACGCACCATGAACATGAAGAGCAAGAGAATAGGAAAAAGCTAAATGGTATGAGAAAGCATCTACTGCCAAAGAAAAATGGATAAAATTCAAACTTAATTTGAGGAAGTGCAGTTTCATTAATTTCAATTAAGTAATTGTATGCATAAAAAGAGTCTGAATTTGGCCCAGTAAACAAACATTTCTCTCTCTCTGTTGGTAGAAACAAACAAACGTATTAAGAGAGGGGGGTTGTTGAGTTTGAGAAGGTTATTGCAGGAAAGTTAAGATGCGTTTAGTTCTGAATATGATGACCCATCTGACAGGGTTCTATTGTCTTTGTCCAAAACTTCTTTGGTTCTTTCTTCTGTGAGTTTTCCCATTTGTCAACAGATTCTTTTTTCCTGTGGAATGAAACTGTCATGTGAGGTCATCATTGCAGTAGGAAAGGTAATCTCTCACATATCCAGAGCCAATACCACGCAGGGATTTTAAAATCAGTATGATGACCTTGAACTAGACTATGCATTGAATGGGAAGCCAGCACAGGAAGCAGCAAATTTGGAGGATGCTTTCCTAAAAAAACCAGTGTTAGTGAGCAGATGAACTGCTGTTTTATGAAGCAGCTGTAGCTTCCTCAGGCCATTGAGCTTCATTCCTAGATACTGAAATTTTCAGTAGGCCACCCTGAGGTTATGAACACGTAGGTCACTGTGGCCTGATCAGTATCTGATAGAATACAGCCCATTCCTCTGGCTAGTCACAGATGAAGTGGGTGTTCTTTGCACAATGGCTATTTGGGTACCTTAGCACAGTGCAGCCTAAAACAGCCCCCAAGGGCCCCCCAAGCAGTTCAATCTAACCATACGAGTATAGATTACTTCAACAGTGAGGGCTGAAATAGAGGTGAATTCTTCAAAGCACTTCCTTCTTCCTACCAGCATGCTCTCAGTCTTGTCAAGGTTCAACTTCAGTCACCTGCTCTTCAGCCAGTCACTTTTGGAAAGCTTGGAGAGTGTGCCATTAATGTTTGCTATGAGAGAGATGTGGAGCTGGGTGTTGTCCACATGCTGCTGGCATTGCAGCCTGTTTTGCCTTACTAGCTTTCTAGACACGTTTATATAGGTATTGAACAGGATGGGGACTCAACCTTGCAAAACCTCGTAAGTTAGGGCTTTTGACCTTAACAATTCTGGGTTTACTTAACAAGGTATTTCAGGGTATTACCATCACTTCTGCAGTTTCTTGGGGACAGGACAAGTGTGTTTAGTTATCAATTGAATTAAATGCTTGAGAGGTCCAGCAGAATGTGAATGGATGCATTTTTATTGTCAACAAGCAGGAAAAGGTAATGCACCAAAGCAACAAGTGTTGTCTGTCCCACGCTCCCAACTGAAGCCTTAATGGGAGGGGTCCAGGATGTTGACATTTGACACTGGAGACAGTTTTTGGGCAACAGTGACTTAGTTATTTAAGTCTTGGACATCATTCAAGCTCTAGTGTAGACTGCGTCTTTTAGAGACAACTATATCACAAATCATCTGTGCCATAGAACATACTGAGTGTCTGCAGTGTATAGAAATAGTGTAGTATTCCTCTTAATAGGTGTGAGACCTCTGTGTATTCTGTTCTAGAAGCTGCCAGAAATATGTCAGAACAGCAGTATGCATATAGCTAGGCCTTGCAAACTTATATGTAGCTAGTAAATCATTATCTGGGATCTAGCTGCACATGTATGGAATAGGAGCTCTAATTTCAGAAAGGCCTTTGCTTCTAGCTGTTTTACCTTTGCAAAATGTAACTATGCCAATGACAAATGCCATGGTACAACACAAAACTAAATATGATCCACTGCTGGCTGAATTGTATGACATTATGACGACTGGAAGATTTATGCACACAAACATCTGTTTAAAGGGCTATTACCCTATTCCTAAACACTGCAGTGTCCACTTTTGGGAAAAAATACTTAAGATATATTCTAAACATTTGTGCCAGGTTACAAATATTTGTGGTTCACCCTAGAGAGAAGCTTAAAGAGAATCGGGTACCAATGGCAAGACACTGGAATAGAACGTAAAATATTTTAAATTATTTTCTTGATAAATTTTAGCCAATCAGATCCTGGAAGTTTCCATTACTGTATATTTTACCATGAGTTGCTTTTCTGCAAGATTATTTATGGAATGAATTTTCAAAATCAAGAATTACCTAAGGACAGTTACAAGGGAGTTGCAAAAAATAGGGGATTAAAATGGGCTGAATCTTTCAGTCTCTTTGTGATACTTAGGCTGCCACTCCTTTTTATTTGTCAGAGCTAGCACACCTCTCACGTCTCTCTTTACAAAGGATGGTCCTCATCATAGACCCACTTCTAGCCCTGAACCACACACACACACAAATCTGGAACTACCTGGGATTACACTCTATTGATAGCAGATATACTAGAATCAAGAAATTGAAATGATGAGGAGGCATGAATCCACATTGCATCAGGCTCCCTGAGCTACTATTTTTCTCGCATCCTGAATTTTGAGTGTTTGTCCCACATCTAGGATTTCTCAAATCAAATGGTCTCGTCAGGGTTATTAGTCTAATCTTTTCTTAGAAGCACCAACGACAGGGATTCTACAACCTCCTTAGGATAACATGTTCTAGTGCTTAACTATTCTTATAGTTACAAAGTTTTCCCCAATATCTAACCTAAATCTCCCACACTGCAAACTAAGCTGATTACTTCTTGTTCAATCCTTGGTGGACATGGAGAACAATTTATCACTGTCCTCTTTATAACAGCCCTTAACAAGTTTGACAACTCTTCTCAGCTTCTCTTCTCTAGAGTAAACATGCACGAATCTTTCACCCTTTCCTCACAGGACATGTTTTCTAAACCTCTTATTTTTACTACTCTCCTCTGGAGTCTCTCCAATTTGTTCTCATCCTTTTTAAAGTGTGTGCCCAAAACTGGACACAGCTTAGTGACGACGACTGCTAATTATAGACAGAAAGTCCTTTCTCCAGATAGTACTGATGTCAGTAAATCATGTTGGGTGTCATTTCTGTCTGACAGGACTAGGTGCAGACAAGTACCTTTCAGAGCTTGGCTCAGTCTGTGCACACGGATGGAAAAATATGCTCAAGCTGATACACATCTGATCCCCTTACTTTCTCTGGGGATAGTTTTCTGGGAAAATGCATTACATGAAGTCAGCTAGCTCAAAATATCTAGCTCATCTTGACCCAATTCATTAGTCAAAACAAGTCTTTGCTCTAATTTGTCATCATTTTATCATAATTCCTGGATCCAGCAAATTTGTGAATAGACCTAATGACATCAGCTTGAACACAGATGTGCAGAGTTCCCTATTAATCATTTGGAATGCTGGAGGAAAATCAGAATGAAGCAATCTTCAACATATCAACAATGCAGAGTGGTGCTTGAAAAGGTACAAGTATTTTAAGCCTTACAATAAGTAGTACTTAATTAACCCCGTCTTCCCTAATTCTGTTAAAATGTTCCATCCTGTTGCCTATGTCTCACCTCCCACCTCAACAATTCTCAGTCCCAGTCTCCCTTGGCTGTTCATCCAGTCTCAGACTCTACCCACATACCGACTCCCAGTATCGCTTCATCATCTCTTCCAGTCCTAGTCTCATTGCCCAGCCAGCCATAGTCTCCTCACACCCAACTCCCAGTTCCAATATCCCTCTTCCCTTCTGCCAGCCTCCAGTCAAGTCTTCTCTGCCCCCCTCCCAGGTTTCTTCTCCCAATCTACTCCTCCCAGGGGTCTGGCTCTTGTCCCCTCTGCATTCAGATCAGGCACCTTCCTCTTTTGCGGACTGAACCCAGCAACAGAGTCACTGATAGCACAAGAAACAGTCTCCTGCTCTCAGTTGAGTTGCCCAGTCCCAGCATGGCCTGCAGCAGTCCAGAATTGCAATTTCAGGCAAAGTCCTGCTTAGCCCTAGGCTGGAGTCTGCCCATTGTGGACAGAATCTTCGAGGAATTGAGCTGATACAAAATCTTAGTCTCTATTGAGTATGCAAACGGCAATTTTTCAAAGTCTGATAAGTTGGTCTGACAACAGCCAATTCCCTGCCAAAACCCAGGTCCCTGCTCCAAAGCATGGGTCACTCTAGCTTTCCAAATAAAAGGTCACTAGAATTTTTTTAACATGGGCAAAACAGTATATTTGTTATTAGCCTTGTTCTCAAAAAACAGCGGAATCATTCTGGCTGAAATTGAAAAAAAAAATTATGGGCCTAATGCAGACACCCAGTATGGGAAATTTCAGCCCTCTTTCAGTGAGGACATGACTCCTTATTGCCCCAGTCAGGTGCCATAATCCAGTAAAGCAGAGCTCCATAGCAATGGAATAATACTTGCAAGTAGAAAGGCCTGTATTTCTTGATTCTGATAAGGTTACAATACTACTGCAAAGAAGATATATGTAGGAATTCAGAAAAAGTAAAAGGGACTAAAATGTAGTCTAGTGGCTAGGACATGCAAAAAGGTAGTTAAGTATTCCGCGTGCTATAGTGAAGAGTCCCTTCCAGACTGAGTTAGTCACACATCAGCTTATACCTTGACCAGATCCTATCATAGGATCATCTCTGTCTTCCTTTGTGTCTTGTATAGTGTCACTCATGCAGTCAGTGATTAGCAAATAAATAATAACTTAACTTCATGGTGAGTGTAGGGTAATTGGACCCCCCCCCCGGAATCAGGCCCTAAATTTGCTTATCTTCAAAGTCAGCATGGCAGCCTGTCTAGTGTAACAGAGTATACAACTTTTTTCATTCAAGGTCTTCTAATGTATTATAATTCCTCCAACACACGCAGATTATTGTGGACACCTCCAGAGAATCAGTGCTACCAGTTCAATATGGAATGCCATGCTACAAAAACTACAGTCTGCCAACTATTTGGAAATTTAGGCTTACAACTCTCAGCATTGTTCACAGGAGTTACATTTTCAGCTATTTACACACAGTGTTAGGAATACAACCGCACTATGAACAGTAACAGGAGTGTGAGCCTAGTTTTCTATAAACTCCATTGGAAATTTATTCCTAAAATCCCATCTAAACTGGCTTTTCATCCAGGATTAAAAAAATAAAAGTACAATTTAAACATAGCTGTAGCCAAACATGGTTCAACCAACCAACCAGTGTGGAAGGGACCTGTTGCATCGCAGAGGAGCAGGGACAGAGTCTGACAACCCATGTGATCATAAGCAGAGAGTACTTTATTCATTTCCAGCATGCTCTTTATACTCTTAAAGCAGGCAAGCAAGCAGTTGCTAATTGGTTAACAAATTTAACACACCCGCAGCTGTAACTTCATAGAACTAGCCAAGGCCAACTTCTCAAAACAAAGCTCAAAGCCTAATTAACCCATCCTAAAAACCTAAACATCTTAGCTTCCCACACTACCAACTGCCAAGCTAGCAAAATATTCTCAACACCTCCCCCCTCCACCCAAAATCAAAAAGGAGGGGGAAAAAAAAAGGGATAAAAACATTAGCAAAACATTTCCAACTTATAACAACATAACACCACAATCTATCACAAACCAAAATTAAAACTTTATAAAGCCAACCTATATAACCATGCAATTCTTAACATAACCCCAACAACACCAAACAAAAACAAAGCACAACAAATAAATGGTGTAAATTCTACAGGATTCCCCCCTACTCAATAGCACACCAACTTGTGGCAAACTTCTATTACCAAATTATCCCTCAGATGTCAGGCGATCAAACTGACACTGAGGGAGGGGGGGGTCCTAGAAAAAACACAACATAAACCACATAAAACACAAAAAACAATCCTGGCCAGAAAAAAACAAACAAACAAACACCACAAAACAAAACAAAAAACACATAACATAAATTTAACTCTGTAAATAAATGCATGGTACATAAAATGCTATGCAGCTAACACCAATTTTCTTAATATCTAAAAAACAAAACAAAACTACCCCTACTGGGCAATCAATCATTACATACAATATACAAATACCCTTAGTACCATCAGGCAAAAAAGGAAAATTACATCATCAATTAAATCATTTACAGTAATACAATTGCATCCTAACTTACTTCTAAATTCAACTGCTATTCCCTCCAGCAACCACAGAGTTAACTTTGTACTCTGCCTAACATTACTCGCTAGTAATTAATTACCTTTTCTATCAACTACACCCTCAAGGTTATCAACCAGTATTCCAAGCTTGTTGTCTGTTGCCCGCCGCCTGGGCCCGATCCTTTTTTCTTCTTCAAGTTCTCTATCTATTGCGTGCCTGCCTGGGCCCGATCCAAAGCACTTTACATAAAGGTATTTTGGGTCACATAAATTCAAAGCCATTCTCCCAAATTTCCTAGATTTATGCCTACAACTCTCCGCTTTAAGAATACTCAACAAACCTTTAGGCCGAATTTTCTCAAACTTTAAAAACAAAAAACAAATAGGCTTTAAAAAACAGGGGTTAGTAATGGGGAGGGGTAATATCATTTACAATCCAATTAGGGAGGGCAATACATGCTAAAAAAAAAATTCCACAACACAGGGCGCAGCCTGCAAAATAAACCCCAAAATCCAATCAATACCACAGTTTTTAGCAGGAGTCCCAAATTTTTTCCTGCCAGTGTGCAATTCTTTGCTTCTTTACCAGGGTCAGTTCTCAATGTCTTTTTAGTCAGGAATTTCTAGACATTGGCAATATCAATAATGTAAGTGTTTTTTCTCCTGTTCCACCACCATCGTGGTTCAAGTTCTACGGGGGAAATTATCAGGACATCATCCTATACATTCAGGCAAAGCAAAAATTATCTCAATCAATTAAATCATTCAGGGAGGATCAAACAAAAAGAATCCTGGCATAGCAAACAAGCAACTTTCCTCCAGGGGCCCAGGTTGTGTACATCGTGTGGCTCTTTCAGACATTCCATCCACCACTGCAGCAGACATCTCTGATACTAACACAGTTGCAATTTCTTCAGTCCTACTGTTTGCAGCCTCAAATCCCGAATGAGCAGTGGTAATATCTTGGACTAGTTCAGGAAATAGTTTTCCAGGCACTGCTTCTAAAGGCTTTAAAGTTTCAGCTGAGGTTTCCATAGATGTTACAGTTTCTGCAATGATTTGTTCTTCAATTGCTGCAGCTGTAACAGGCACAAATGTTTTTTGAGCCCCAGAGCTTTCAATACTAAAAATGGGTGAGCCAGTATCTGCCAGCTGCACAGCTAAATTCTCTTGCTCCTCTTCGTCTCCCTTTCCACACACAGGCAGTTCTTGAGGACACATGTCGCTCTGTAGAGGGGCCCCATTTACAACTGCCCCTGGGCATTCTGATACTAGGTTAGATGGCGCATCTCCTACATCATTCTGCATGGGGGCCTCAGCTGCAACCGCTTCAGTGTGCTCTAATTCCAAGGTAAACACAGTATCTTCTACCTCTGTCGTCCCAGGTGCCTCAGTTACCCCACTCTGCATTGCATCCCCAATAAAAGCTTCCTGAGTGATTTGCCGCCCATCGGATCCCTGAAGCCGAGCAGTTCGGGTGGGCTTGCACAAAGTAATGTCCATAGCAAAGGCAGTTTGGGGAGGGCCAATGGATCCAAACCCTCGAGACCCGCGGTCAATCGGGGTCGGTCGGGGCACACATCCCTTGAAAGGTATTAACTGAGCAAGACGTGTACCAGCAGTTATAGTCACAGGGGGACAAAGGGCGCGTACCATTATCCCAATATTCCCCGTATAGTCGGCATCAATAAGGCCAGGCAAAACAAAAATACCTTGTTTCGATGTCGACGAACGGCCAATCAAAAGGGCACTCAGTCCAAATCCTAATGGACCATCGGTGTTGGAAGGAAGAACTTGAACCTCGTCAGTCTCTAAAACTACATCTGTCGCTGTGGCCAAGTCCACTCCGGCACTGCCACGGGTTGCTCCGGTGAGGTGTTCCAGGCAGCCGGGTTGGCGGGTGGAGGCACTTGTGTCGTCGCGCTCCTCCGAGGGGCGCTCCGTGATCCGTTTCCCGGCAGCGGTGTTCCATCCTTCGTGTAACGCGCCCAACAGTCGGCGGCGCGATGTCTAAACTTATCACATCGTGTGCAAGCGCCAGTTGCAGCTTCAGGTGACACATCAGAGGCCTGCTGCCCATTTTGCATAGGGCAGTTCCGCCGGAAATGCCCGGGTTTTCCACAACCAAAACAGGGGCCGGCTGGCCGGGTCGGTCTTCTAGCCCCCCGCTGTCCCCCGAGCAGGGGTTGTAACGCCACGGCCAGTGCAGAGGCCTGTGCCTTAGCATGAATTGCCGCCTTATCCGTCTCCTCAAGCACAGCGGCCCTACCACATGCCTCAATCATTTCCATCAGGGTCGCAGTCTTGGGCAAGGTGGCTAATATACGGCGGCAAGTGGGATTTGCATTCTGGGTGGCAAGATCAAGTCCAACTGCAGTTCTGGCTTCTGGCGTCAGATTGGGAGATCTATCAATAGCCTCTCGAAGGCGATCCAAAAAGGTGGAATACGGTTCCGATGGGCCTTGTGTAATTTTAGCATAGGGAGGGACCGGCTTTCCCATCTGGGGCACCGCTTTAAAGGCAGCCAAAGCTAGTTCCTGTGATTGCTGCAGGATCCGGGGCTCAAGGCGAGCTTGCAAGTGCGGGTCAACAAAGCGACCGGCTCCCAAAAACATATCAGCAGTGGCCAGGCGCCGAGGATCATCATCCGGTAAATCCAAATTGCGGACAAGAGCCAAGTCAACTCTCTTAGCCCAATCATCTTTCCACAACAGTTTCTGTGTAGGTGTAAGAAGCATATCAGCTAGCTTAATCGCATCGTACGGACACATTGCTTGGCCAACAAATACCTGTTCAATGATAGACTGTACATACGGATTATCTAGTCCATAAGCCATGATCGATTTCTGTGCCTCACGGATCAACTTCCAGTCCAAAGGGGCCCACCGTCTATGATTAGGGTGTTGAGGGTCTGGCGTAATCACCGGAAAGGCCTCGGGTGTTAGACCTTCAAGGATGGCTTCTCTTAAAACCCCATGCCAGCGCTGTACCGGATCCGGAGGGTCTCCAGTTGGAGGGTCCCCGGGGCCAGGCGGGGCGGGGGGCGAGTCGAATGAAAGCACTTGTGAAGATGCGATCGCGATGATCCAGGTGGAAGACCTTCCAATTGGTCCAACTTGTCACATATATGCTGCAGCTGTCGACCCTGGCGCTCCATCTCCTTATAGAAGGCATCAGACTGAGTAAACTGAGGAAACGTAGTCAAATCGGGATATGGGTTCGATGGCACATGTTCCACCCGAGCCTCTTCTGTCCCCCCGCAATCGTGGCACCCCCAGGCCCCGTGGACACGGCATGGCTTTGGAGGGGGTGCATACGGCAAGGCTGTCTCCATAGGCTCGGGCGTATCGGGGGGTAATGGGACCGTAGCAGGATCAATCATGTCGGGGCCGATAGCCACATTGGAGGGTAGTGGGGCCGTAGCAGGGGCAACATCATCCATAGGGTAGGGGTTGGAAGCCAAAGGTATCACCGTGTCCTCACCACCGAAAAACTCTCTGGCTCCAACCGGCAACACAGAAGGCATTCCGGGCGTTGGGCGGCAAAGCTCAGAAAGGGCCGCCTGCACTCCTGCCTCGGCCGCGAGAGTTTCTACTATCTCCTTCGCCTTATTCCATACTGGACTCAGGGAGAAGGCCTCCTTATCGCCCCGAGCCACCGACTTCCAAAGCTCGGAGCCTAGCCGCTCCCAAACAGTTTTATCAAAAATTGTACTTGGTTGAACAGAAAGTCCCCTTCTCCGTCCCCACCGCAGCAGACGGGATAACTTATCAGAGGGGAGCTTCTCTCCCTGCCGCTCCGCGATGCGCATCAAATATTCATGCACCGTCCTTTCTTCCGCTGATGCAGCGGTTCCCATGTTAGCTGCTCACCTCTGGGCTGGGGTGTGCCTCCCTTTTCAGACGCCCTGCGGCTTGCCGCTCGACACTGAGCTCAGGTGCGCCCCTCTTTTCGGACGCCCTGCGGCTCCTAACCGCTCGACACTGAACTCAGGTGCGCCCTTCTTTTCGGACGCCCTGCGGCCGCCGCTCAACACTGAGCTCAGGTGCGCCCCTCTTTTCGGACGCCCTGCGGCTCCTAGCCGCTCGACACTGAGACTCAGGTGCGCCTCCTTTTCTTCTTTTCAGTTCAGGCCACCAACACTGTCCTCATTCAATCACGTCGGGGTCACCATTTGTTGCATCGCAGAGGAGCAGGGACAGAGTCTGACAACCCATGTGATCATAAGCAGAGAGTACTTTATTCATTTCCAGCATGCTCTTTATACTCTTAAAGCAGGCAAGCAAGCAGTTGCTAATTGGTTAACAAATTTAACACACCCGCAGCTGTAACTTCATAGAACTAGCCAAGGCCAACTTCTCAAAACAAAGCTCAAAGCCTAATTAACCCATCCTAAAAACCTAAACATCTTAGCTTCCCACACTACCAACTGCCAAGCTAGCAAAATATTCTCAACAGGGACCAACCCACGTACTAGCATGGATAGGAGCCTCTTAAATTAACTGTCCGGTCAGCCCCCATTTTTTTTTACTTCTGCAAAAGATAACTCTGACAAGTGCAACTTTAATTGCCATTTGACTTAGATCTCACATGGATTTTCATCATCCTTGCAAAGTGAAGCGTATTACTGTTGGATGAGCCTTTTAGACAGAGCATTAACCCTTTCACAACTCCCCTAGTGAATGATCATCTGGGCAACATGTCTTCAGGTATTAGAGATAGCAACAAGTTCTTTCAATATTTCAGTGAATTCTTGTACACAGATTACTTTAGAAGTCTATGATCTTTCATTTGTGAAATTACAGTGGTTTTCCAAGCATGAATTCATGGACAAACCCATAACTTCCAGAGACATGTCAAGCTTGTAAGGCTCCTGACCATATGGCTTTCTATTTGCTGTTATCCCAAACTCTACTCAATCATTTCCAGCTATGTTTCTGAAATGACTGGCTTCCTCCCAGATTTATCCCTGATGCCCCAACTACAGTACACTATTTATTGGATAGCCTGAGATAAAAAGACACTTATTAATTGAACTAACTAGTACATACTATACTAAAAGCTGTAACAGTTCAGACACAAATCATTAATTAGACATCTAAAAATATACTAATCCAAACTGGCTTTATTAATAGTAGATTCTCCTGTAACAGTATAAAATGGCTTACTGATCTGATTAATGGTAATCAACAGCACAGCACCCTCTTTTAATTTAATGGGCACTGAAGACAGAAGAGGTGTTCGAATTGATTGTTTAAGTTGAAAACTCTAAAGCCCTCGGCCCTCTATGTTGTAATCAATAACTGATTCTCAACTTGCACCCAAAAAACCTCCAAGGCATGCACAGTATCTCAGAATCCAGGGCATGCACATCTCTCAGAAACAGAAGGGGAAAAACATCTATCTAATGTTCAACTGTGACCAATTCAAGGGAGTCTCTGTGTGTGGCAAGGTAAAGCTAAAGTGATCAAGGGCCACGTTTTTTCATGGACAGTTCCAGTTTTTCATATGATGTTCTGCTGATCCAAAAATTTCTTTGGACATAAGATTACTCATGTTTGTGAAGCTACCCACATATGTAAATGTTTGAAAGATCAGGACTTCATTCTCTGCACCTCAGTTTCTACTTTAAATTGAGAGTACTTCTAACCTACATGATAGAGACGTTGTAAAAATTAGTTAACACCGGTTCATACAGCAATTTGAAAATAGGTGTTCTATGAAGTAAATTATTACTTTTCATATGGTAATTGATGATCCTTCCAGTGGCTCAGAAGAATTTTAAAATTCTTCCAGGAAAGATTTTTTGGTTTTTCTTTCTCAGATGTAGATATTTGTTTCGTCTACAGAATCTGCTGGGTCTACATGTGGAAATCACTCATAAGGAAGCATTCCCTGCTCTGAATTTCACATCAAAATGGGTCTTCAACCCAAACAAAACTCTCCAAAAAGGGAAAAAAAAAATTGTGTCTGGAAACTCAACTTAGACCAATCCATTTCAGATAAGGACTAGATGCAAGTGATTTGTTTAATGACAATTTCCATCTGTAATAAATTATTTGATTTTTAATGTCTTTTGTTGCTTTAGAGTGCGACATCCATCCAGATGTATGTGCCAGATATGCTCAACTTTAGCTGTACCAAGTATAAATGTGGCAAAGGCACACTATGCTATATGTTAGGAGTTTGTCAAAGGATCTCAGATTTCTGTTCCAAGGTACTCAACAAAAATCATTAAATTTTCATATATTCCCTTACTTGTGGTCCTTGAGTTACTACTACTATTTTGTGTTGCAAGCTTAAGCCTCAGTCACCTTGTTTGCAGTGCTATTTGTTCTCACAAAACTTATGCCTGTAAAACAAATTATGGATACACATGAATAGTTCATCCTACAGCTACTTGATTTATATCCAAAGCACAATAATTAGATAGAGGTGTAACAAGATCTAAACACCTCTTTTTGTGGGTTCAAAAATACAGATGTAATTTGTGCCCGCAAAAGAGTGAAAATTTACCCAGAAATACAGTAAAAGCTTTGTTATCTGGCATGTTGGGGGAATGGGGGTTGCCAGTTAGTCAAAAATTCCAGTTAACTAAAGTTATACTTAACAATGGAATACCAATTTCTAAAGAATTAGAATACAATTAAATGAACAACAGGTACTCACCAATCCAGTAGTAGTACTGCACTGCAGAGTGGCTGGTTTCTTGAAGCACTTAAGTGTATACAGGTAAAGTTTTCTATACAGTAGGTTATCTTATAACACTACATATCACTATGGCCAGCGCATGGCATATACCCAGATCACTAAGAATACACTTAACACTAAAACTATACTGAACATAATTTAATCTTTCTTTGATGATTCAGAAGGCACGTCAGAATCTTGCAGTGCCTCAGGGTCATCATTATCAACATCAATTATCATTGTAGATGTAGAAGGTGTAGGAGATTGGGCTGAATCTGTAATGACCCTATGACACACCCTGGAAGCTGCTTTTTTGAATAAATCCCTGATATTAGCTTGCTTACTTGTCTTCTGCCTGTTTTGCATAAAAGTGGAGGGCAGAATGTGCAATTGCATAACCTCCTGTGAAGTATAACATGGCTGCCTTTCTGCAAATTTAACTATTGTATCAAAAGCTGAAGCAGCCTTTCCTCAAGTTATTTTGTCTTCTTCACTAAAATCATCTTCTTCACTGTCTTTATCAGTGTCCTTTGATTTTTCAGGATTCAAAACATTCTCTATTATTTCTGTATCAGTAACAGTATGTGTCACTTCAACCTCCTTGTCCGCTTCAACCCACTCTTCTATCTCACTTTCAGGAAGTTTGTTGATTGGGTTTGAAGGAGTATCAACCATTTCAAGAATTTGTGCTAATGTATTTTTTCTAACTCTTATTTTAAAGCCTTCAGATTCATCTTCATCAGAAGACACTTTTGCAAACGTAACACTAGGCCACAATTTTGTCCAAGCTCTCCTTAATATTTCACTTTTAACAGAATTTCAGGCACAACCAACATTAAAAATTGCATCTTTCATGTTATAACGAGATTGAAAGTCCTGTATAGTGCCTTCATGATTGGACGGCTTTCTCAAGAAATCTCTTCTGTAATAACCTTTCATGTTCTGGATCAGAGGTGGGCAAACTACGGCCTACGGGCCAGATCCGGCCCACGGGACTGTCCTGCTCGGCCTGTGAGCTCCCGGCCGGGGAGCTCCCTTGCAGCCACACCGCCGTGCGGGCAGCGCTCTGGGGGGCAGGGTTGCGTGCTATTGCCGAGCAGTGCAGCAGCGTGTCTGGCTCTGGCCGGATGGTGTGGCAGCCAGACATGCTGCTCTGAACAGCATGGTAAGGGGGCCAGGGGGTTGGATAAGGGCTGGGGGAGCCCGGGGGGCAGTCAGGGGACAGAGAGCAGTGGGATGGGGCAGAGGTTCTGGGGAGCAGGGGGTTGGATAAGCGTGGGAGTCCCGGGGGGGCCTGTCAGAGGGCGGGGATGTGGATAGGGGACAGGGAACGGGGGGGTTCGATAGGCGTGGGGTCCCAGGGGGGCCTGTCAAGGGGCGGGTGTTTGGATAGGGGTCAGAGCAGTCAGGGGACTGGGAGCAGAGAGGTTGGATGGGGGTGGGGTCCTGGGGGTGGTTAGGGGCGGGGGGTCCCGGGAAGGGGTGGTTAGGGGACAAGGAGCAAAGGGGGCTGGATGGGTCGGGGGTTCTGAGGGGGACAGTCTGGGGTGGGAAGTGGGAGGGGTCGGATAGGGGGTGGGGGCCAGGGTGTTTGGGGAGGCACAGCCTTCCCTACTTGGCCCTCTATACAGTAATCCCAATGTGGCCCTTGGGCCAAAAAGTTTGCTCACCCCTGTTCTGGATGATGCCCTGGTCCAAAGGTTGAATCAATGAAGTAACATTGGCAGGCAGGAAGATAGTAAAAATATTACCAGACACTAACTCTGTTGAGCTCTATGATTGTCTAGCAACAGAATAGCTTTGTTATCTTCAGGCAAGCCTATTTTTCTAAAATGTTCTTTCACTACAGGTACAAAAACATGATGAAATCAATCATAAAAAAATTGTCCATCCATGAATTACCTTGCACTTTGTAAACAACCGGTTTTGAAAGCTCTAGGACGATTATATTTTCCAATCACCAAAAGTTTTATTTTATGCAAGCCTTCAGCATTAACGCACAAGAACAGTCAGTCTGCCTTTATTCTGCTTAAAACCAGCAGCAATAGATTCACTTGCACCTACTAGGGCAGAATTTGGCCAGCATTGCCAAAATAGGCCAGTTTCATCAATTTGTTCAGGGGACAGATCATATTCAGCAATTAAATTTCTAAAAAATTCACAATATTTTTCTGCAGCTTCAAGGTCAGCCAATTTTTGTTCACTGGATACATCTAGTTTTCTAATGCTATGACGAAGTTTAAAACATGAAAGCCATCCATCAGAAAATGCACATGGATCAGTCAATTGCATTTGCTTATAAAAATCTTTCGCCTTTTCAGTGAGTTAGCGATAGGGGCACCCTCCGATCATTTCAATGAAAACCATTCATATAAAACACTGTCTAGCTGCTCTAATACGCTGCTGTTCAACAGTTTTATTTGACTAACAACTACCAAAAAATTTGAGCAATTTTCCTTTTTGATCCTTGATGTCGTATATCGTGGATGAGCCAACATTGTACTGTTGCATCAAAACATTCCTATTCTTGTCATTTTCAAGACATGTACAACTATCTATTTTCTGTTTTAATGTCAGCACAACTCGGTTACACTTCTCTTCTTTGCTTTTTGCTGGTATTTTGGATGCCATAATGGTCTGGTGGTATTGATATTTAACAATAAACACAGAACAATACACCAATTAATAAACCGACTGATCACAATGGCGGATACAAACAGAACAGTATTTGGCTCTTCTCGGCTAAATCGAGCGTAGTCCGACTGCTCTCGGAAATTCTCAGGTCCTGAATAGCTTCAGCATCAGTCCTGGCTATTAGATTGAAGATTTGTATTGAGATATCAGAAATGCCGGTTTCTAGAGCTTTCCGGTTGATAAAGTCCTGGATAACACAGCTTTTATTGCATTATGTTGGGTCTGCATGGAGGGATTTAATACAAAGAGAAGACATCTACCTGTGGAATTAATCCTGACACCCGTACAAAGAGTACATGAGTTTTGGGCAGGAGTTAGCTGCAGAGCTAATCCTCTTCCACAAGCCACAGAACTTTCTGCAACCACTGCTGCAGTCTCAAGGTTATAGCAGCTTCTGCAGCCCCTCTGCTGAATTCAACACAGTTATGATGGCGTAAAACCTGAATGAAAGGAGTATCATATCTACCATCTTAACACTAACTCTACAGCTATGACCTAATTTTTATTTTCAACCAATGGTAGTATCAAATACAGGACTAGTAAAGTTTTCATACTCAGGTATTATATCCACCATTATGTTCCAAGTAAACCACACAGAGGAAAAACACCCTCTTGGTTCCAGCCACTAGAGTACGGATACCTGAGATGGTCAAAAACAGAGGTGGATTTTGGTTTTGCATTACATCAGTTGTGTGTTTTGCCTTACAAACTCAAAACCTTGAGCCATTTGGATCTCGTTAATCTAAATTCCCCATGAAAATCAGGGAAGGGAATAATGAGTTGCAAATAACCAATTCTATTTTGGTTCATCTTTAGTAGATATTGATATTGCTGTTAAAGAATTAAAAAATATAATTAAACAACCCCACTTATTTTTCTCTGAGTGAATTTGGTTAATTTAAACCACAATGCACTCAAGCCAATTCAAAAAATGTGACACCCACTGAAACGGTCCATTAACAATGACAAAAGTTATCTGATAAGGCAGTTATACCATTAATATGTATTTGGTTTGTTTTCACAAGGTATTGCAGGTCTTGCTAGAGTGCTTGGTGAACTTCCAGATCTTATTAAATATTTATAATTAATCCTTACAAAGTCACATTTCACAATGCTTGTTCTAATTAAAGGGACACTGTCAACTTGAATTTTTTTTAAAATGACTACTTTAGAAACTTCAGTTTTCTGATAGACTACCATTTAAATAGTAGAGACTAATATTTTTAATTACTGTAAAAAATGGTTACAAGACTCTCTGTTCCTCGGTTTATATTTAGAAGGATCTGTGGTGTGATCATGAGAGCAAAACAACAAATGTACTCAGGCTAAACCTCTCACCCCACCCCAACCTTTTCTCCCTCTGCTTCTTGCTGCCCATTCAGTTTCATCTTTGCTTGTTGCTGTTACTGTCAAACTTTCCAGGCCCAGGGGAAGCTTGTCCACCATTGTACACAAGATGTGACAAAAACCAAAAATCATGAACACAAAAATGCAGTAGGACTCTTCCTTTAGAATAAATAGCTCTTTCTATAAGACCAGTTTATTAATTCTTTATTTTTTAGGTTAATTTTCAACAATAAAACTGCAGGGAACACCACATTTGTGTAGAAATGAGATAACTTTGGGACTGAAATGAGTAACATCCCTTGCATTTTGGAGGTATGTGTACAAGCAAAAAAAGTGCAACTGATTATACAGAGTGCTGCCAAATGCACAGTGTAAATGAAATGAAAAAGAATTAAAAAAAAGCTAATACCTTCCAATTAAAGTTATTTAAGGGATTACTTATAGTATAGTAGTTTGGGATTTTTGGAAAGAAATGTGATTTCCAAGCTGACAATGTCCCTGTAATACTATATGTATGGCAATGTACCTGTTTCTGTATTAACCTAAAAAAACAGGCAAGCCCACACACACCCAGCCCACTAATTTTTCAGAGTTTGGATTTGTAAAAGTAGCAAAGAGTCCTGTGGCACCTTATAGACTAACAGATGTATTGGAGCATGAGCTTTCGTGGGTGAATACCCACTTGGTCGGATGCATCATATTCATCCACGAAAGCTCATGCTCCAATACGTCTGTTACTCTACAAGGTGCCACAGGACTCTCTGCTGCTATCACTATATTAGAATTTAGATGATTTTGATAGGGCTGTAGGCTATCTCAAAGAAAGGGCTAATGCAAGTGCTTATCATAGATGAGTGATTTCATCATGTGGCAGAGAAAGGATAAAGTTCTTACCCCTGAGTCACAAAGTATGCTGGCAATGTGCTTATTATGATATGAGCTACCCTAAGGCTAGCTTTACGGAAACTCAGTGATAAAAAAGGATATAGTGGGTTTCAATTAACACCACTTTAAGTTATTGAAGAAGTTTACAGATATGATTCAAATCAAAAGGAGAAACATTAAGCACACACAGCTATGAGGGGGAAATAACATTTACAATTTTTGGTGAAGGAAAGAGTTTGGCAGGGTACTTGTCAGCTTTCTAATTTTGCTACAGCAATTGATGTTAGAAAGTTGGATGTCTAAATGACTGAGCCATACACAAATTATTTGTGTATGTCAGTGTTGAGCACAAAATGATACAGGGCTATATCCCTTATGGTGCTAAAGATGAGACTGTTCATTCATAAAGCTCCTCACTAAGGAATGGGAGCTGAGAAAACTCTCCCACTTCCTCAACCAAATAGGACCTCTCTCCTACTTAGCCCTCTCCCTCTACAAGGCCAGTCAGACATCCCCCACTGAGCAGCCCAAGAGCCTTACATTATCTGCCTACTCCCCACAGCCACCAGCCCTCTCCCCGCACACAGAGCTACTGTCAGTTCTCCCTGCACCCAGCTCCCAGAGCAGCCCACCTCTCCTGCACGATCCAGGCTTGAGGGAAAGCTCAGGAACAGATTCCTGAAACCCAACCCAAATCCAACAGAACACAACTACAGGTGTTGGAATTGGGTCGAATCAAGAATGAAAACAACCTGACACTCTCGGGCTTGGGTCAGGTAGTCTCTATTCAACTTCTTCTGCCCATGGGATTGGCACAGCAGTGACTGCTTTTCCCGCTCCTACTGGCCACCACCACCTCACTAAGCAGGGTGTGCAGCAGGGTGAGCTTGCCAACAAGTTGCAGTGCCTCTCATTCTGCAACACACACAGCACAATGAGGCAGCCAGCAGCAAGAGTGGGGCACATGGTTGCCACGTCACCAACCCCACATGGAGGAGACATCCAGAGATGGATTTTGGGCATGGGAACCCAGAAGGCCCCACCAGGCCAAGACCTAACAAGGCAGTGGCAGCAGTACTGACACAGGTTCATGGGAAACAGGTTGTTCTACAATGAGCAATGCTGGGCCAGGAGAACGGGGGAGCAGCTGGTAGGCCAGGGAATAATTATCCCTCAGGGACTCTGCAGAGAAAACAAAATGAAGTCTGAGCCAGCAGCTAGACCTTTGCAACCCAACCCAATACCAACAGGACCCCACTACAGGTGCTGGGCTCAGGTCAGATTGAGTCTAGTCTGAAAACAAGCCAACATGCTTGGGTCAGGTTCAGACTGGCTGTAATCTAGGTGGGTTTGGACCGGGCTTTAAAATTAGGCCCAAGCAGACTTTTCGTCAGGAACAGAGAGCCATAAACTCTCAATGGAGAAGGTGAAGACTCGAAGGACTGGTTTCTAGAGAAAGGAAAATCACTGGCTCCTCCCCAAGAGTCTTGAGCTACTACATTCCCAACTCCTGGACCAGGCAGGCCTGCCAACAGTCCCAGAGTCCAGAAAGCACAAGGTGACAAAGTAATCTTCACCTCTCTTTCCTCCACCCGCTTCCTGCATCCAGCATGGGAACAGGGGAACTTAGAATTGAGGCCTTTTCTCATGCTAGTTTATTTAATTTACACATCTGGTTCAGCCAAAGCAGAACTGTCTACTGAATATTCAATAAAGTATTTATTATAGTTTGTATATAACAGATGGCTCTGCTTTTGCTGAGTCACATATGAAAAAATCCTGTAAGAATGCCAAATGATACACCTTTTTCTTATTCCATCTGCCCAGGCTCCCCCAGGGAAGTCAACTTTGCAGTTTCATATAGCTTGCACATGGCTGGAGAAGAAAACTGAAAATATATTAGAAGGGGCATTATTCTGTATCCTCCTCCCCAATTTCCCCTTTTCAATAAAGGTATTCTTTCTGGGTATTCCAATGCCAAGAACACTGGGAAATTATCAGGGGTTAAGTTTGCCAAATGGCTGCATTAAAATTCACAAAAGCCCTGTTTACTGAACATTATTATTAATGGTGAGAAGAACATGGTAGAATTGAGGACATTCTGGAATATATCCAGATCTTTTTTTTTTAAATAATATATATATTTTTATATATATTAGTGCTTTACTTCTGGTTCCAATAGAAACATAACAGATTTATCCTAAATTCCAATTTTTAAAAAAAAATGTGGAAAATATTCAAAAGTGCAATATTAACCCTGATCTCTTACTAGAACAATAGTCCATTGCAGTTAGAGAGAAAGAGATGCATCAAAAATATCTAAATGTCATATGTGACTGTAAAAATATGAGCAGATTAACATTTTCAACTAGCCTCTAAAAAGGCCAGTGCTTAGATTCTGTTCTTCGATTCATTTCAATTATAGGCCGGAGAGCATATCTAAGCAGTAAGCCTACACTGGCAAGTATAGTCTCAGCTTTCTGTTAATTTATACTTCGAACCCAAACACCCCTGAACTTTGAGGATGAATTTTTTTTGTAATCCATATCTGGATCTAAAGCCAAATTTTTCAACTTTTCCCTATCAAAACACGGGATCCAAAAAAGCTCCAAGTTTTCAGGGATTGAAACCCCCCTCCAAATTTTGTTTTAGATCCGATCCACGCTTAGATATAATACATGCAGGATGGTAGGACTTACATTATCTCCTTGTGTGTAGCTGTCCTTAGAGCAGAGGCATCTATATGGCTTAGTACTTGTGTCACAATGATCAGCATGGCCATGACAATTACACCTACAAACAAAATCAGCTATTAAAGAAAATACACAACATGCATTATTTGAGAGACATCTCTCCACTATTTTTACACTGTCATGAAGGTAATTTTCTGCTTTGTTAAGAATAAACCAAGTCCCAGAAAATACCATTCTTAAGTGTAGTAACCATTAGATGTCTTGTCCATTCAACATTTATAAATGTCAAGTAAATGCAGCTTTCCAGGGGAGTAAATTGACAGGACCGTTTCTAGACCAACTATTAAATTATCAAGTGTGCATTACGTGCTTTCATTACATACTATGCAGATACAAGGCCTTAATTATTTACTAAAGCTAGCACCTATCTTGTCAATATTAACCCTTTGATCTTATAACTTGGTCATAATATCTTAAAGATCTTTCATGTATTGAACTTAAACACACAGGGCCCATTTTGCCCTCAATTTAAAAAAAATTACTCCCACTGAAGTCAAGTCCTCCTATGAAAGTCAATAGGTAATACACCCAAGTAACTGAGGGCAGAACTGAGTCTGCAGTCTATTCTTTTTGAGGTATGAAATAGTCTCGTAGCTCTGCAGTAGAAAGGACTGTGCATGTATAAAGTCACCGACATAGTGACTGTTTAACTGAAATAGAAATCACAATACATCTAAATAAACAGTCAACATTTTACAAATTAGGAAAATTAATTTAATATAAAGGTGAATGTGACCTCTGTTATCTCCCAAAATGAGATCACATCTTTCAAAATATAAATTCAGATATAATACTTGTTCGCAAAAATCAGCACCATATACTTCTTTGGAGACTATTTCACTCTTAAATTTGCATATTATTTACAGGGCATAATTAGTCCTTTAGCAAGATTGCATACTTAACATACATATTAAAACTGTCAGTCACAGATAATACAACACTTTCAGAACAGCTTCCTTTTTAAAGGAAAAACTGTGGCAAAAACAAAGAATGTAGATCTTTATTAAGACCATTACATTTGCCATGTCTGGAAATGTGTAATAAAACTTAGAAGACCTACAAAAGCAAAGCATAAGACAGGATTTCAGTTATAAGCCCCTATTTAGAAGAGTTTGTAACTCCAAGAAAAAAACCCTTTTGGCATATTTGTAAAAGTCATTAATTATTTTAAATATGCATTTGGATAAATGTTCAGAAAATATGTTTAATGGCATGTGGGACCTGATCCAATACCATGGGCCAGATACTTTGCACAGTCAAAGTAAAACCAGAGAAAAGCCATTGACTTCAAGGTGGCTAATGATTTAATCACACATCTTCCTCAAATTTTCAATTGTTCAGAAGTTTCTTTAACTGAAAAAAAGACATTCTGATAACTCCTACCTTCCACTGATTGTAATTTCATCAACTCCGTAGTATCTGTGCCTGAAGTTAACCCAAGGCTCAGTTGTATGATACTGGCCAAGAAGATGAATCCTCACTTGCGTAGCTTTTACAAACTCTTGGAGAGATGGAGTATTGTAGAAGTCATTGTAACCAGGCCGACGATTCGGTTCAGGCGTAAGAATGCTGAAAGTAACGTTTCCACGGGAGTAGGGAGTAAATCTGTTTTTAAAAAAAGATGACAAAACTGAAAAACATATTTTACAGGTTATCTATTCTTCATGTTTTCACAGAGGACATTAATTAAGTGAGCACAACTTTATTTATGGCTTCTAATGGACAAATACTGATGAAAATGGAAACCACACACCGAACTCAAATAAAAGATATACACGGGTATATGTTGTATGTCTGTTTTCCCCAAACTGCCACTTTGTGGTCCAAAATATAAATTTTCATTTTAAATAAAAAGCCTCTAGCCCTTATCGGTGCAAAGAAAACCTTGAAAATGAATACAGCAATGTTTTCCGCAGTTTGCAGAGGGCCTGAAACAGTGGCTCAGAGGTGTAAACTGGTCTTGTTACTATAAGGTATTAACTCAAATGGTCAGTGGTGATAATTTAAGTGCCCACATTAATAACTCTTTCCCAGCTGATCAAGGTATGTAAAAACAGAGGCATCAATCACACTATGAAGACCTATACAAACTACTGAGACATTTCATTTGGGTGGCACAGGTGGGTGGCACAGGTGGGTGGCACTTGGTAGAGTACTACACAACTTCTTTCCCTCTCCCAAATCAAGAAAAATGCAAGCACATGGCGCTTAGTGAAACCCAGCAGGGCCCAATGGGAGTTGAAGCCAACGAGCCCAGCTGAATATTTGAGCTTCAACAACGGAGGACATAGCCAAGCAAAGCCCTACACAGCGTGCCTATTCACCACCAGCTATAAGCAGCATCTCATTTTGGCTTCTTTAACTGGCAGAGTTTGGCAAGTAGACAGGGCCTATGGAGAAGAACCACTGCTTTTTCCGCTACCCAAATTTGGACTCTCTAAAATCTATGCACCCAAAAGCAGAACTTGGCACTTGATAAATGAAATTCCCATGCATTGTTTTTTCCTCCAGAAAACTGCTGGGCTGTTTGAAACTTAGAAGCTCTTGCTAGGAATCTTTGTAAACAGTTCCCAGTTTAAGCCCCTACCCTGCAATGAAATCCTCTGCTAGTGCAGACCCTTGAGTCTCAGTGGGGGTCCCACTGACTTCGCTGAACCCTTACACAAATCAGGGGCCTATGCTACAGCATCAGAACCTCAGCTTTTCAACAGAAAATGGCTGGAGGGCCACAAACTGATCTCCAAGCAACCCATTATCACTCATTTCTTGTAACTGTCTCTATGATTCTTGCTCCCCATCCATTTTTTCTAGCACAGATCCCCTTTTCGTTTGGTCATCAGTGATGAGGCTCCAAGTGTGTATAATTGCAAGTTGGTACACATCACAAATTAATATGTCATCAGAAATAGCACCAAGTGACCAGAGAATGGGTTTAGATGATCAATATCCAAAGAAATACTAGAATAGAATATATCTATATAGTTTCACTGAGAAGTTTAGTATTAGAGCTATATGGTATTTTCTCCAAAGGAGTCAGTGGGTGTTTTCCTGTCCTTAAAAAGAATACATAACATAGTAACCAATTTTTCTCTTCCACATAATGTCTGCTTGACTATATGGAATATACATTGGTCTTTAGAGGGCTTTTCAGAGGGTTTTGGGTTTTTTTTAAATGAAGTGTACTGTACATCAGTCATACACAACATTATGCACTTTTATCAAATAGGCAATGTAGTTGAAGGGAAAAATAGTACTACATTATAAAACATTTATGGCAGCAGTTCATACACTGGCTTTTTTTTTTAAGAAGATAAACTAATTATGTTTTAATTGGGCTTGGCAGATTTTTTTTTTGTAATTTTACTAGATAATATCAGTTTATTTTAAGCATTTTCTCAAATTTTTATCAGTTTAAATTTTGCAGCTGTCCAAAATTATGAGTTTAAGCATTTACTATTTTTTGTACAGTTGTGGGAAATTATAGGATGTGAGGCAGAAAGTTATTTACTGACCGTAGACACTGAGATTGAAAAAGTTAAAGCTTTATAAACCATTAAAACCCAAACTGTCACTATCACATGCCAAAATATAGATAAATATAAAATATAGTAAATGTCCTTAAATCAACTAGTCATAACTATTTTTGCTATTCATTTGCTAATCCATTGGTAACAAGTCTATTCAAAAAAGTCTAAATCAGTGATTTTTACTCTAGTAAGTTCTCAACCTGCATTCTTCTTAGTTTGCCTATCTGTAAATTTCTATGATCATCGTTAGGACTATTCCTTGTCAGTTTGTGTATACACAGTTAAAAAAAAACAAAAAAAGCACACCACCTTGACATATTCCAATAAAAATCTAATCCTTCCAACCCTAGTTTTAATGTTGGACAAGGCATTTTATAGCTAGTTTAAATGATCAAAACTCTTTTCTTTGCTTACATAATGAATTGGCTTTCTCCATTCCCCGCCCCCACTGAATAGCAACAATGCTCAATAGTCATTGTTAAAAACTGACTCAATTCAAGTGACCACATGCTGCTTCCCCTAGAATCCTGAACTCTTAGAGCCCAGAGAAAGATGATCACACTTTAAATACCTCAGCGAGGTGGCAAATGTGAAACAGAAAAGGCCTACAGCACCTGGTACTGTATTCCCAGATTGTTTTCCAGCCAACTACTAACCAGGCCTCACACTGACTAGCATCTGAAATCAGGCAAGTGCTAGTGCATTATGACAGGTATAGCTATATGCAGAATCAGTTTACTTTTTAATTTGCACAAGGCAGTCAGTGAAACAGGGGACTGGCAATATGTTTCTGAGAGGGCATCCCCAAACAGAATGTGTTCTTGCCTTTAAAGGCTAAAAGTATTAGAAAATGAATTTGTACCTTATTTCTTGAATGGTTTCTCACATCCACTATAATTCTAAAGAGCTGACTTTGTCCTCACTTTTGCCCTCACTGATTTTTGTCCATCACTACAAAAGCATCTAAGTTCCAACACAAGATCTGACACTCTCAGAAGTCATCTGTGATATTTTTTAGATTAACTGGATGCTCAAAATCAGTTAAACTAGCACCCTTCTCTATCCCTCTTATCAGTGTGCCTCAATTTCTTTACTAAGTGATAATAATCCCATAAAATATGAATTACCAAATTTCAATATTCTCACTCCATAAGAACATGGAAATCAATTGTGTCAGGTGCTTGAATGTTTGAAATCTGATAAAAATGACAGATGACCTTTTGGTGATCTCCAAGGAAAGGTTAAATTTGGGATCTTTTATGTACTTGGCAGCCCATAATAAATGAGCATATCAAAAATCAAGATTCTATCTCAATGGGAACATGGAAATGAATCGTGTCAGACACCTGTTAAAAGCATCTGTACGATATAGATAATATCTATTCATACCTAGGAAGCTGGAGACAGTTGACAGAGTCTGGATTTTCTAGAGAGCCATTGTTATCCATTCCAAAAATACTGCAATTTCTAGCAAAATACTGCCAATCTTCCCAGTTTAAATCATTTGTCTTTTTCCTTTGAATTCTCATTGCTTCCGGCTGTGGACTATAGAACTGAAGGATAATATAGAACACCTACAAATGAACAACAAAATACAGAACTGAAATTAGAATAGCTTGAGCTACATACCAACATGAATACAAATAATAAATTTCTGTATCCACATGTAGTAATATAAAAAACTTATTTCACAGCATTCACCGTATATATGCATTTTGAATAAACAACAAGTAGATGTCACACATGAGAAATATCTAAGATATTTCTCCCCTTCTCCAAGACAGGTTTAAGAGCTAAAGTAAACTTCCTTGTTAAACCTGCTCTTTTTATACTGCTCCTTGGTAGGCAGTGGAATCATTCCATGACAATTCTTCTTCATTACTTTTTGAGGTCTATTTGAAATTAGTACCTCGTTGTATGGCAAGTCCATGCTCTGTGATATTACCAACCTTTTGGCCACAAGAAAAAGGGATACTTATGTATTGCCAAACAGGTGGTGGATAGTTTTCTGGTTTTAAGACCACCCAATTTATCATTTTTTCCTGACTTCGGCCTGGAACTATTTCAAATATCTGTGACATAGAAGGAAGTTTCCTCCACCACACTCTTGTATGGACATTTGTGATAAGCACTCCCACATGTATACTCCTAATCAATTGAGTCTTAATATTTCACAGATATCTAAATTGGCTTTTAAATAGAGAACAAATTCTTACAAACTACGCCAAAAATCTATCCTCATATTCTTCTCTTCTGCTACCCCAAACATGCAAACTCAATTGGGAATAAACAAAAAAGTGAACGATGATAAGTTTTATAAACATTAGACCTTGGGCTTGATTCACCTCTGCATATAAGGGGCACAAACTGAAATGTCTGCTCTCATGGAAGCAGTTTCATCAGAGGGTCTATTCATCCCCAGGGCAGGCCACTGTAGAGAAGCACCAAACTCCAAGCAGGACTCCACAGAACCCAGGCTGGTGGAAATGTTAGTTGGCCTGTCTGTGTCCACCCAAACCAGTCCATCCCCTTTGTGGGCTTCACAAGCCAACTTCAAGTCCCTGATGAAGCAGAGATTTAACATGATTTTGTACTGTTGCACACACTTGAGCAGACTTTTTTTTACTGCACCTATCTTCCAGTGGCTGAAGGCATGAAATCAGTCCCTTGTGTTTTAATAGAAATTACGGTTAAAAATTACAGCAGTGAAGTAACTTAAAAATGCATGTTTTGTTCATGAACATAGAAGTTGTCATACTGGAGCTGAACATTAGTTCATCTACTCCATTACACTGCCTCTGAAACTAGCCAAGATCTGATGTATCAGAGATAATCCAGAAACCAGAAACTCAGGAGGAAATTTCTTCCAGGCCACCAAAGTGACTGTTGATAGCTCAAAGTAAGAGGTTTGAACTTGCTTAAAATTGAAAACTGGTGTACTTTAAGCCTCCTCCTAGCTTTCATTTAATAAAAATCAGGAAGCATCAACTACATTCCATTCTCATGCCCCACTAACAAATAAACAGGAAAAACATAGCCTTCTCATTACCTGATACTGTCCATTTTGTAAATCCATTGTGATAGTAACGCCATGGTCCAGATGTGCAGTGTCAATGAACAGAGATGAAATCCAGGAGGTCCCAATATCATTATCGTTGATATAACACAGGGAATGGGCTTCTGGGTTCAGCCTAAGCACTCGGTCGTTAGTTGTGTCATCTGCACCATTAGGGATGCAATACCTCTGCACCAAAGGGTGTACCCGGGGGTGACTGCCTGGGCAACGGCATTCTGACTGGGTGTGCAGGTGAGGAAATTCCCTGGAGAATACCTCCAAAATGTCTCTGTCACAGCATAAAAAAGTAAATAGGTACATGGGTAAAAGGGAAAGATGAGTGAAATTATGTGCATCTATGATTACAGATTAAATATCAGCCCTAGCCTTAACCGCCATCATAAACCACCACACTAAATGTGATTAGAACACCACCATTAATAGTTCTCTTTTATTACATCATGCCCGACTCTGATCACCAATCCAAATACTTTCCTTAAAACACATTATAGCATTGACATCGTGTCTATAGTAGCTGCATTGACATCGTGTCTATAGTAGCTGTATCAACAAATCCACTTGAGTGTTAGTACCTGAATTTTCTGAAAAACATCCAATTATGCAGACAAATTTGCACCCTCAAATAACTATGAGTGCAGAAAAAAAGTGTTTATTGAGAATTTTGGCCTTGATATCTTAAGTGTCCACTAACTATGTGTGCCTCTCTTTGTGGTTATCCAATTAGACACGGACTTCAAAGGACATTGACCACATAGAGTTCCCATTGACTTATTTGGCAGATGAAATCAGGCTCTAGTTCTCAGGTAGATTACCCAAAAGTTTGAGGCACCCAAAATTAGTGGATACTTCTGAATATCTGAGTATTTAATCAAATGATATGCCAGTTATCATAGAATCAGAGAAGATTAGGATTGGAAGAGACCTCAGGAGTTTCATCTAGTCCAATCTAGCTCAAAGAAGGACCAACACCAACTAAATCATACCAGCCAAGGCTTTGTCAAGCCAAACCTTAAAAATCTCTAAGGATGGAGATTCCACCACCTCCCTAGGTAACGCATTCTGGTGCTTCACCATCCTCCTAGTGAAATAGTTTTTCCTAATATCCAACCTAGACCTCCCACACTGTAACCTGAGACCACTGCTTCTTGTTCTGTCATCTGCCACCACTGAGAACAGCCTAGCTCCATCCTCTTTGGAACCCCCCTTCATGTAGTTGAAGGCTGCTATCAAATCCCCCCTCATTCTTCTCTTCTGCAGACTAAATAACCCCAGTTCCCTCAGCCTCTCCTCATAAGTCATGGGTCCAGCCCCCTAATCATTTTAATTGCCCTCTGCTGGACTCTCTCCAATTTGTCCACATTCTTTCTATAGTAGGGGGCCAAAAACTGGACACAAAACTCCAGACGTGCCCTCACCAGTGCTGAATAGAGGGGAATAATCACTTCGCTCAATCTGCTGGCAATGCTTATACTAATGCAACCCAATATGCCATTATCCTTCTTGGCAACAAGGGCACACTGTTGACTTATATCCAGCTTCTCTTCCACAGTAATCCCCAGGTCATTTTCTTCAGAACTGTCACTTAGCCAGTTGGTCCCCAGCCTGTAGCAGTGCATGGGATTCTTCTGTCCTAAGTGCAGGACTCTGCACTTGTCCTTGTTGAACTCATGAAATTTCTTTTGGCCCAATCCTCCAATTTGTCTACGTCACTCTGGACCCTATCTCTACCTTCCAGTGTACCTACCTCCCTCTTCAGCTTATTGTCATCCACGAACTTGCTAAGGGTGCAAATCCATCCCATCATCCAGATCATTAATGAAGATGTTGAAAAAAACCAGCCCTAGGACTGACCCCGGGGCACTCCGCTTGATACCGGCTGCCAACTAGACATTGACCACTACTTGTTGAGCCCGATGATCTAGCCAGCTTTCTGTCCACCCTGTAGTCCATTCATCCAATCCATACTACTTTAAACTTGCTGGCAAGACTACTGTGGGAGACCGTATCAAAAGCTTTACTGAAGTCATGGTATATCACGTCCACCACTATCTATCATCTGCATCTGCAGTTAATTCCGGGCATGGTATTTTGGGCTCATTTGTTTTTGGCCACTATACCCACAAAATTGGATGCTGGGTTAAGGATCTTTTAAAATCAGATAAACAGTTTAGAATATGATATATTTGGCTGAATTAATCTAATTTTTATTTCATGGGGAAACAGCAAGGATTTCCTTGAGAGAATATATAGCCAATGTGATTATGACAGTGTACAGATATGTCTGTATTGAATTATGAATTCATTTTCTCGTATGCCTTGCACCCATGTCTATTCTTGCCTAAGGGCAGCCTATTGTAATGTATTTCCAGATGGCTGACTTTCCAAATAAGACGATTGATACCTCATTGCAGGACAATCACTGAGAAGTCATCCAGATTGCAATCTGGGGCCATCAACTTTGACTGTGCCCCAACTGTTGGCTCACCCGCATGGAGTAATAGACTTTTTACTGAGGGCCTGCATGGAGGTGGAACATACATGGTTGAGAATTTCCCAGTGAAACACATGGCAGAGACAGAGGTCTCCTTCATAGCCAAGTACTGCTCTGGACAAGGAGACAGACCATCCCCACATGCAAGGAGGACTTTCAGGAGAGTGAGAGCAGAAGGGTCTCTGTCTAGTCTGGAATACTAACAAACCTCAGACTCACAAGAAGGGGCAAGATCAAACCAGGGGATTGTGCTCTAATGATTTTGGTTTTCAAAGATTGTAACTCTTGAGGGCTTCAACAGCAAAGTTTCTGTAGGTAAGAAATGTTTTTGCTAAACCTGCTTTCCTTGCTTACCTGCCACTTTGTCCCCAGAGGAGTTAAATTAGAAGCCTGGAGTACCCATAGCTCTGGGGAGTGTCTATAAGCGTCTGAGGTTGCTTGGAAAGTCTCAGACACTGAGTTCAGGGTCTAGAATGGTTGAGTGGTGCCAAATGTCCCAGGAAAGCATCTCAGACCAGCGGTCTGAGCCTGGGAGTGTACAGACCCAGAGACAAAAAAGGGATTAGACTCTACCCTGACCCTGTTGGCTTGGGAGCACGTGAGACACAGCAATGGGGTCTACTCACCACAAACTGGGTAACTGTACAGTGGAGTACTGGGCCAGGTTGCAACAATGACAACATATAAACACGAAGGATTTCACAGTATGACTATCTAGTATTAGAAGTCACTGTATATATTTTAAAAACATCTGAAAAGCACAATTATATCTAACATTCCACCCATGACTGATCTCGCCTCAAAGCCTGTTTGATACGAACAGTCCTGTTGAATCCATTCCCAGTAAACTATGACCACAAAAGTAACAATCTTTTAAGGAAAATATCAAAAAAAGCCCTATATTTTTGGGAACAAATTTACCATTATGTATTCTGCCTCTCTCTCATCATACTCCTAGGTTTTACCAAGAACAACAGGGTTTTTGGTTTGGTTTGGTTTTTTTACCTGTTTGTAAGTGCCACTTGGTACAATCGAAAATCTTGCATTCTTCCAACAAATTGCTCTAAACCTATGAAAATATAATATAAATAAATAATCTAATTCCATCAACCAGAAGGCAACTCTGCACTGCATGAGAGCACCTTTATTCATCACACAGTGATCTCTCTTGCACAATTACCTCCCCTGAATGAAACCATCTTGGATGTGGACAAAACTATAGAGGGCAGTGACTTAAATTTTTGATAAAAAGAATGATTTATAATAACTTTATAGGAACATTTTGTACCTCTCTCTTTTCTGATTAGAGAGGTGGCACAGGGACCGGCTCATTAGACAGAAGTAATGAGCCAGTCTATGTGCCACCTCTAATTAGAGAACAGATACAGTAGGTACAACTGTACCTATCAATTTATAAAATAAAGATAAAAGGTATTTAAAATATTCCTTTCCTTTATACAGTCATTTGGTTGATAGTATTTAAAAGTTAGAATGACAACAGAGACATTTCTAGATATTTTAAGAGTTTTTAAAAGTAGGATGGAAAATTACTTTTCTGGTTGCCCAATAACAAAATAATTCTGTTTAAGACAGACACAGATATATTTAGGAGTTAGTTCTAAATTACAATATGTTCTTGATCAGTGGTACCTTTTTTGTCCACAGAGCCAATTCATCATCATACAGAATCGAAGAGAGACACAAACTAACAGTACCCGGATTTTGCACTGTTCATACAATGATGTTGAATTTGTCTAATTCTGAATGTAGACTGATGTACAGCTCTATAAATCATGATGTAGTCTGAAAGGAAGGACTGGTAGCAGTAGTAAGTTATCATCTATGTGAATCAGTCATTGGTGAAGGCTGAGGAACCCCACACTTTGCAAGCAGCTTTCATGAGTATTTGATAGAAAGCAGAGGAATATTAGGTAACAGGAAACTTGAGTTCTCTTCCCGGCTCAGGAAAGGAAAGTTGTCTAATTGCTACAAACAGTTCAGATAAGTACACAGATTCGGCATATTTATTCTGTGGGAGATGCTGGCCGTGTTAGATACCTGGTTTCTAGAACATGCTGAAAAATCTACCTGGCTGTGATAATCTCCATGACCTATTATGCCATCATCCAGACACCTCTGTCTCGGTGCCAAGTTTCTGAGGAATGCCATTTACTAATGGGCATTTTTTGTTGCATGGAGCCATGTGCCTAGCTTTATGTACCTTTTCAGTATGCATTACATCACTGAAAATTAGCTTGCAGAGCTACATACCATGGTTTTAGACACACATCAAACATATAATACTTTGAATGCTGAGCATACAGTGCTAAAATACAGCAGAACTTACCACTGAAACTTTGCCCAATTTGCAGTGCACCGTCAGCAGCAAGGTCTGCAATTGGTCCGCCAAGTATTCTTGAATCAAAAGCAGTGTTGTCATCCTCCAAACCATCTACAAAGAAACTGATTTTGGTGTGGTGAACCTTCAAAGATATATATAAAGAGGCAAATACAGGTTCATTAGAAATAATCATTTTGAATTTTGTACTAATTGCATCTATTATTGATTAACCATTTTGAACTAAGTAAGGGAGTTTTTTTACTTTATTGATGTCTTTTAAATCCTCTGGCCCGTTTTCCATATTTATTAACTAATCTTCCCACTAGTAATCTAGGTAACAAAAATGTCAGATACATAGATTAGAAAAGTATCATAATGGTCAAAACAAGCAAAAAGCTATACTGAATTAATATTAAGGGGTCTGTCTGACTTGAACCAACACACAACCAAGGAAATGCAGAGTCAACTTTATCACTCCATTCCCAATTTTACTTTAATACCTAGGTATTTCTTCATTTTAAGATTAGGGCTTCACACACCATAATCCTATTAGTATTTTTCCTTGATGGGGAGGACATTTCAACACATCTTTCTCACAGTACTGAGGGTATCATTCCTTCACTGTGCAGAACAGTAATTAAAATAATGACTACTTCCCACATTACATACAAGGATCTTAAAGCACTTTACAAACATTAACTAATTATGTGACACATTTGTGATATATCATCCTCCTTTTAAAGATGCATAAAAAGAGGCCCAATGAATTTAAATTACTAGCCAATGGTCAAAACACAAAGTGGTAGAGGTGGTGCATAGATTTCAAGAGTCCTTTGTGCTAACCATGAGAAAACCCTGAATTTAAAACTATAATTTACTTTTTTATTTTTTACCATCTACAATTTAAAGTAAACAGAAGAAGTTGCATTAATGTGTTAAGGTTGTATGCTGGAAAAAAATAGGTCTGACAAGAACACAAGAGCACAGAGGTGCCTAACTGGGCATTCATGGGGATCAAACCCAGACCTGAGCCAGAATCTGGTACATAGTTTAAAAAGTTTACTTTATTGTAGGGCTGTCAATTAATCGCAGTTAACTCACGCGATTAACTCAAAAAAATTAATCGCGATTAATCGCAGTTTCAATCACACTCTTAAACAAGAGAATATCAAGTGAAATTTATTAAATATTTTGGATGTTTTTTCTACATTTTCGTATATATCTTGTATTCTGTGTTGTAATTGAAATCAGAGTGTATATTTTGATTACAAATATTTGCACTGTAAAAATGATAAACAGAAGAAATTGTGTTTTTCAATTCACCTCATACAAGTACTGTAGTGCAATCTTTTTGTCCTGAAAGTGCAATTTACAAATGTTACATAAGTGCACTGAAAAACAAAACGTCAAACTTCAGAGCCTACAAGTCCACTCAGTCTTACTTCTTGTTAAGCCAATCGCAAAGACAAATAAGTTTGTTTACATTTACAGGACATAATGCTGTCCTCTTCTTATTTACAATATGACCAGAAAGTGAGAACAGGCATTTGCATGGCACTTTTGTAGCCAGCACTGCAAGGTATTTACGTGCCAGATGTGCTAAACATTCATGTGTCCCTTCATGCTTCGGCTACCATTCCAGAGGACATGCTTCCATGCTGATGATGCTCATTAAAAAATAATGCATTAATTAAATTTGTGACTGAACTCCTTGGGGGAGAATTGTACGTCCCCTACTCTGTTTTATCTACATTCTGTGATACAGTTCATGTTATGGCAGTCTCAGATGATGACCCAGCACATGTTGTTCATTTTAAGAATACTTTCACTGCAGAACTGACAAAATGCAAAGAAGGTACCAATGTGAGATTTGTAAAGATAGCTACAGCACTCAACCCAAGATTTAAGAATGTGAAATGCCTTCCAAAATCTGAGAGGGAGGGGATAGGGAGAGTGCTTTTATAAGTTTTAAAAGAGCAGCACTCCAATGTGGAAACTACAGAACCCGAACCACCAAAAAAGAAAATCAATCAATCTTCTGCTGGTGGCATCTGACTCAGATGATGAAAACAAACAAGCGTCAATCCACACTGCTTTGGATGTTTTTTGAGCAGAACCCACCATCAGCATGGACGCATGTTCCCTGGAAAGGTGGTTGAAGCATAAAGGTACACATGAATCTTTAGCGCATCTGGCACGTAAATATCTTGCGCTGCCGGCTACAACAGTACCATGAGAACGTCTGTTCTCACTTTCAGGTGACATTGTAAACAAGATGTGGCCAGTATTATCTCCTGCAAATGTAAACAAATGTGTTTGTCTGAGTGATTGGCTGAAAAAGAAGTAGGACTGAGTGGACTGGCAAGCTCTACAATTTTACATTGTTCTATTTTTGAATTCAGTTATTTTGTACATAAGTCTATATTTGTAAGTTCAACTTTCATGATAAAGAGATTGCACTATAGTACTTGTATCAGGTGAATTGAAAAATACTATTTCTTTTGTCTTTTTAGAGTGCAAACACTTGTAATAAAAAATAAATATAAAATGAGCACTGTGCACTATATATTCTCTGTTTTAATTGAAATAAATGTATTGGAAAATGTGGAAAACATCCAAAAATATTTAAATAAATGGAATTCTATTATTGTTTAACAGTGCGATTAATCGCACAATTAATCGCTATTAATTTTTTAATCGCACGATTAATCACGATTAATTTTTTAATCGCTTGACAGCCCTACTTTATTGATAAATGAAGCACGGCAAACAGTTCCCTTTAATTTATAGAGCTGAGTGAACAAATACTTTACTAGATTAATTTAACCTCCTTTTTCTGTTCACAGAATAACTATGAGCAGATCACAATTTCCTCAATTAACCAACTTTTTGCCTTTTACTCCAAAGACTAATCACAAACAGTTTGATGATAGTATACCATGGGTAGGCAACCTATGGCATGCGTGCCAAACATGGCACACCAGCTGATTTTCAGTGGCACTGCCCAGGTCCTGGCCACAGGTCTGGGGGGAGCTCTGCATTATAATTTAATTTTAAATGAAGCTTCTTAAACATTTTAAAAACCTTATTTACTTTACATACAATAGTTTAGTTACATATTATAGACTTATAGAAAGACCTTCTAAAAACGTTAAAATGTATTACTGACTCTGCACACCACTTCTGAAAGGTTGCCTCCCCTGTAGCATACAATACTCGACATTTAGAACTCAAGCTTTGTGGCTTGCAACTGGGTGTTTGTCATATAGACTTGCAACCTTTTCTTTTCTGAGCCACATACAATTTTGCCTAGTCTTCATTCCTAGAAAAGTGAGATTTCTGTCAGATTTAGAGGATGAGTACAGAGTTTAAATTTAAATTCTCTCTTACCACTTTCATACAAAGTGATTGTATGTGCATGAATAAAGTTACACATATGAATAAATGTTTGCACTACTGGAACCCAATCCTTGTTTTAAAGTATATGGTTAGACACTGGTCTCCCTTGCTACAGTCTCTCTGTGCCTGGTATATAGCAAAGTGTTTGGGGAAAGTTAGCCATCTTGATGTGTCAAATAGTATCCCATTAAATATACGATAACGCAAAATATACCAAATGCACTGATTTACTGTCATTTTTCTGTCATTACCATAGTGATTTTACACGAAGTGTATGCATGTGACGGTGGAGATTCACCAAGTATATGGTCAGTCCCTAGTTTAGATCACTTCCTGGGCTATTTAAAAGTTGCTTACTACAAATAATCATTCATACAGGTTTGAAATGTGGGGCCAAATTTGGAGATGAGGTGGTGGCATCAGGCTGTCTGTTATGACTCCTTGATTCTCTGCTAGGCTCTGAACACGTTAGGGCAGTCTGGGGGCTTCTCTAATTTGTACCATCTAATATGGACCCCAAAGGACCATCCACCAGCTTAGTTTAGCAAAGCAAGCACAACACATTCAAACAGGCCTCTGACATTCCTCCAACATACCTGCCAACCCCTGATCTGCCCCTTTTGTCAGTGGCTGCAAGGAGCGCTAGCTAAACCTACTCTGTACCCACTGGAGATTCCCCTACACTAGGGGATGTCTATGCAGACAGTCTTCACTCCAGACAGTGATTTCTGCAAGCATTCTTTTTCTTGCCAATTCACGTTAAATTTGAGTTAATATTCACAGAAATATTTAGTGGCAGTCTCCCAGTCCTAGTAATTCAGAAGACACTGAGCTTTTTTCTGTAAGGACTGTTCTGAATTAGAGTATAAATTACACGAAATTAGAAAGAATTTATAACATAGCGGGCTTCTAGGTGTGATTTTATGGAATTCAAAAATTTAATCTGAAAAATAAGGAGAGACAGACACACGGGAAAGGAAACCACATACCAATTTCATTGCCTTATAGACATATTTCCCTAACTTTAATATATTAAATGCAACTCATTCAAAATGTTCAAACTCGCCCTGATAGCTCACTGCATTAATAAATACAATGAATAAACTTTATTGAAAAACCTTCTTGTTTATTTATGTGAGTGATTTATTCACAAGAACATTCAAACCAGGAATTATCAGATTTTAACTGTATTTTGTTTCTGTGAGGTTTTTTTCAAATGACGGTTTGGAGAGTGTCAGATTTCAAAACATTATTTTGTTGTTGCCGGATTATGGAATGTTATTTCCATTTTGAAGAAACAGGTAATCATGAACTTAAATGGATGCCTGGTGAATCGTCTCTACCGATAGAGGCTAAGAGAAGCTGGAGTGCTCTAGCCTGCCTTGAGATCCACTCTAATCAAATCAAATAGGGCTGGAATAATTGCATCCTTAAGAACAATGGGTGTGTGAAGACAAACAAAAGGCTTGTGAGCCAACGTAATTTGGTGCAAAAGGAAGGCGAGACCCTGAAAAATTCATTTTGAAAATCAGAGAACGAGCATTCAGAATGCTATTCCACCAACAAAACCTTTCAAATTCTGACCAAGATAAACAGTCATAGTTATCTATAAATCTGAGCTTGAGTGATTATCATCGGTGCTTCAGGCACCATGATTCTATTAGTATTTTAAGAAAGAATATGTGAAATGAATAGAAAATTGATTTTATGGAGAAAATTTATTTCCCTGAAATTATACTTTAAAATAAATATATGCTAAGTTTTATTATTGTTATTTCCAGATGCAGTCAATATTTCCCAAATTTAGACAAAGATTTATTGCCCTTCCACTGAAAAAAAATCAGATGGTTATCATAATTACTAGGCATTGAGATTTGTTCAAAAAGTTCTCGCATATGGGTTTCTCCACTCTAAGCACATCACTTTCATTTTAAGTTAGCTTTCTGTGTTGACACATCCATGACCCAAATGCAGGAAGATCTTATTTAATTTAATACAAAGCCTTTAAACAGCCAATGCCCTGTATGTGAGAGTGTGCGAGAGTGTCGGGGGGGGGAGGGATTGAATTGCAGGGGGGGGGGGTTGCATCACATTTTTTTACAGCCTTTTACTGTCACTTGGTGTTTGACTGTTATCATTATAAAAGATACAGGCTTTTCTACTTTGTTATTTGTAGCATTATCTCATGTTTTACAACATCTTTGCACAACATGCAGGCACATGAAATATAACTAGTGAAAAGTTCTCAGTTGTATTAATGCATAAAAAAGAATGTGGTTCCATCTCTACTGTCTTTACCCAGCCAAAAGCTGATGAACAGCCAATTTTCCTTTATCACATTAGCACAGCCATGAGGGAAACACATTTGTTCTAGTCAGCTACACTAAAGATACTATTACCAATCTAACATATACATGTTTTATATCAGCAGTATTCTCAGAGTATGAGGGAGCCAACAATATATTAACACTAGCATGACAGTTTATTTAAGAAAAGAAAATTGTCTCTGTAGAGGGACAGAACTTAGAAATGTATGGCTAAAGCTCAGTGTCACTGGTCTAATAAAGGTAATAATTCTTAAGCTTTCTTTATAGCAGGTAACACTCCTGTGACAGCTCTGTCATATCATTCAAATAAAAATGTTGTCTTTTTACAAGTTTAAGTGCACCTTTATTTTGAGTCAGATATGAAACATGTTTTTATTTTCTGTTTTCATGGTAATAACATCTGTACTAGACCAATTCTCAGCTCCATCAGCTCATTACAAATTTGCTATCTCAATTCTTCTAGGACCCAATTCTGCCACATTTATTTTGTCCCGAGTAGTACCTTATTCTACAAGCATTGCTATAGGAAATCAGTGGGACTATTGGCAGAATTGGACCTTAAATGATTAGATATTTTATATAGTAAAAATAGATTAATGCAATCTCAAACCTCTCGCCAGCTTTCTCACTCCCCCTGCTGCAACCTCTTTATATTAAATAGGATTTAGAATAGTTGGGTTTAATATAGCACATTCCCAAAGTAGCCCTAAGCACTTTACAGTGCTGAACTGGATATCAGTAGTGCAGTGACTGTGTACAGCTAAGGCAGCAGTCATTATGCATTTGGCAGTAGCTCAATGTGATGATCCCCCTGCTGGTTATTAAAGGGGGTATGGATACTTGACAGAGGAAGAAATTGTAGGAGGGGAACCATGTGTGATATAAAAAAATCCCAGTGGCTCGCCAGTGTGGGAGGAGGGGAATGTCACCAAGTTTGGTGTCTATGTAAACTAAGCTAAAGAAGAAGAAAGGTTGGAACTGAATTGACTGTTTGATGTGATTATTTAAAGTGTCCTCCCCAGGAGCATTACATCACATACAAAACCCTGAAAACAAACTATCTATTTTTACTGTCAGATGCCCAGGACAACAGGATTATCCCCCTATTATCCTATCAATAAAGTTCTATGCGATCTTTAATTTCTCCCAAGAGAGCAGCAAGAGATGGAGAGATGAGTCAAAGTGTGGCCTCATGGTTTTACAGAGCACAGGACCTGAGACCTGTACTGCCAGAATTCTAATCCCACCTCTGACAACTGTCCCAATCTGTCAAATATTCACTAAAGCACTTTACAGGTAGGTTGTGAGGAATAGTTAAGATACTGAGCTAGATTCACCTTGAAACTGTGCTGGCTTCTGCTAATGCAGAGCTTGATACAAAAACAAACAAAAAAAAGGGCAGTGGAAAATCCACTTAGCAGGAAGCTGTGGTGGTGCAAGGTGCCCAAAACCTCTCCTTTAGTGGAGGGCCTGTAATCATCCTGCACAGCCTCAGCAATGGGCAGTCCAGTGAGATGAAGAATAAGTATCCCTCTTAAAGTCTCCACTAGTGAGGGTTTCATAAAGCCCCAGCTATGATTAAAACTGACCTCTGCATCCAGAAACTCCAAGAAAACAAAAAGTATGGTCACCTGCCTTCCCTGGGGTAAACCCCTCATAGGGGCAGATGATCAGGCTGGTTCAAAGAAGTGCGGTTTGCACTTTCCTGTGCATGAAGTTAATCTGGCCCAACATTCGTAAAATGAGATAAGATTAAAAAATGCATTATAAATGCTAAATATTATCTCATTTGAAGATCTGTTCCTCCTGAAGACCCAGCCACACTGTCCAAAAAACTGATTTTAACAATAGTTCTGAATCATGGGTTTTCCCATGCAGAGCTGTAACACATTTTACTCTGACATACATGGACTATTATTGTGCTATAATATAACTATAATGTAATATAACTGCAATATGGAATAGGTCACAACCAAGATCAACAATTGTTTCCATTAAGTGGATGGGACCTAACAATATATCATATGCCTAGTATCACACTGGAATATCAGCTTTAGGCATAATGGTAATAAAAGTACTTTGTACTTCATAGCACTTTCACGGCTCAAAGTACTCAACAAAGGGAAGTAATTATGACCGTGTTCTACAGATGAGAAAACCGAGTTGTAGAAAATTTAAGTAGTGCAGCCATGTTCACACAGTGAGTCCCTGTCAGAATGCATAAGACAACCCAGATATCTTGACTTCAATCTAGACCATGCTGCTGGCCTTCCATGCATAAACCCAAGTCCTTATGTACCGGGAATTGAATCCACAAACTTTTCTCCCAGAGGTAACAATACTGACTGAACTTCAAAGACATTAGCGTACTATATACATACACTATGTAGCATATAAAAATGTTTTTATGTATGCATACAAAGCTGTCTGTCACTCGAACTGACATTATTATACAAAGCAGAACAACTAATTGTCCAAGAGGCAGGGAACTGTATTTTTGGACTCCTCTACACAAGAAAATTGTATCCCTTTAACTAAATCGGTTTAGAAACTGGTTTAGTTAAATTACTGTGTTTGTGTGGGGGAGGGCATTCTTATTTTGGTTTAGTTAAATCAGTAAAATGTTCATGTGTCGAGAAGGCCATATAGTAGAAATAAATCTCTGCCTTAGCACTCCCCACCAACGAACCCAACCATGAAATACCCTGATAAAAATATGACTACGGGGGGCAGGGGAGGAAGAGTCAAGAAGAGACTCTGCAAGCAACTGTACAAACAGATGGTTTCTGCCACAAACAGCTCATAGTCTATGTTTTATATGCTTTAAATAAGTACCCGCTTTACCATAAGTACTATCAAAAAGCTACTGTGTGTCCTATTCGAATTTTTGCCAAAAGAAAAACTTACAAAAAGACCTGAAGAAGAGCTCTGTAGAGGTTGAACATTGGTAAAAGAGACAAACAGAAGTTGATCCAATAAAAGACACCACATCACCCACCTTGTCTCTAAATTAGGCTGTCATGGGATAAGATGGAAAGTCATTTTATGGATCAGTAAGGTGTTAAAAGATAGGAAACAAAGGGTAGAAATAAATGGTCAGTTTTCAGAATGGAGAGAGGTAAATAGTGGTGTCCCTCAGGGGTCTGTACTGGGGCCAGTCCTATTCAACATATTCACAAATGATCTGGAAAAAGGGGTAAACAGTGAGGTGGCAAAATTTGCAGAGGATACATAACTACTCAAGATAGTTAAGTCCAAAGCAGACTGCAAAGAGTAACAAAGGGATCTGACAAAACTGGGGCACTGGGCAATAAAATGGCAAATGAAAGTCAGTGTTGATAAATGCAAAGTAATGCACACTGAAAAACATAATCCCAACTATACATATAAAATGATGGGATCTAAATTAACTGTTATCACTCAAGAAAGAGATCTTGGAATCATTGTGGATAGTTCTCTGAAAACATCCACTCACTGAGCAGAGACAGTCAAAAAAGCAAGCAGAATGTTGGGAAATCATTAGGAAAGGAATAGATAAGATGACAGAAAATATAGAGCCTCTATAGAAATCCATGGTACTCCCACATCTTGAATACTGCATGCAGATGTGGTTGCCCCATCTCAAAAAAGATATGGTGGAACTGGAAAAGATTCAGAAAAGGGCAACAAAGGTGATTAGGGGTATGGAACAGCTTCCTTATACGGAGAGATAAATAAGATTAGGACTTTTCAGCTTGGAAAAAGAGATGACTAAGGGGGGATATGATAGAGGTCTAATAAAATCATGACTCGTATGGAAAAAGTAAATAAGGAAGTGTTATTTACACCTTCTCATAATACAAGAGCTAGGGGTCACCAAATGAAATTAATAAGCAGCAAGTTTAAAACAAACAAAAGGAAGTACTGTGGAACTCTTTGCCTGAGGATGTTGTGAAGGCCAAGTGTATAACAGGGTTCAAAAAGAAACTAGATAAATTCATGGAGGATAGGTCCATCAATGGCTATTAGCCAGGATGGGAAGGGATGGTGTCCCTAGCCTCTGTTTGCCAGAAGCTGGGAATGGGTGACAGGGGATGGATCACTTGATGATTACTTGTTCTGTTCATTCCCTCTGGGGCACCTAGTATTGGCCACTGTCAGAAGACGGGGTCCTGGGCTAGATGGACCTTTGGTCTGACCCAGTATGGTTGTTCTTACGTTCTTATTTCTGATATTCTAAAAGTAAACATTCCTTTTACTTGTTAAAAATATTCTTTTTAATGTCTCAGCACAGTTCCTAATTTCCATAGGACAGAATTTTAATTCTAATGTTTTACCTCAGTCTATTGCTCTAACAACCAAACCATGTCTGGTAAGATACACGGGAAAACTAGAAGGGCCTCTTCCCTGGCATATAGATCAGGAAAGAGGGCTTTTGCAATAGGTAGAACCTCTTATAAGCAGAGGAAAATAATAAACCTTCCACTAGCCAGTGAGGCTAAATGACACCAAGCCTAATCAGTCAATTTACTGATGGCTGCAGGTTCAACTGCAGTCTCCAACCCAGGATCAGCTATGCCCACCCAAGAAAGTCTCAGGTGACAGGAACCACATGACATTTGTAGAACCCAGTGAGGAGGGGACACACCCATGTTGCTATGGACAGCCACTGTCTCCAATCAGTAAGCACACCAGTAAACCATGATATATGCTCAGGACCCCGGGGGTACTGCAAAAGGCTTACTGCTGTAGGGAAAAACAAGTTGCAAATGCACCTGCTACCTGACTGTAAAGCAGTGAATGGAGCCATTATGAATATTAGGTGTTTGCAAGATGTAAAAATGAAAAATCTGTGTGTCAGGTAAGAAAAGGAAGCTAACACTTTCCCCTAATTTCAGACAAATTGGGAGCTGGGAGCATGTTGAGATAGTCTCCAAATTAATTTAGTTCATCCATTAAATAGCTCCCAATTACATACTAGAAATTCCTCTGGACTAGCAATACTGTTAATAAGAAAACTGTGCACTTATATAAATTCCAAGGATTTCAAAGCAGATTACAAACAGTAATTAACCGAGCCATACCACACACTTGTGAAGTAGAAAAATATGGTTATACCCATGTCTCAGATAGGCAAACTGAGGCATATGGTGGTTTAGGGCCAAATTTTCATCTCAGTTATGCTGATAAAAATCTTCGTCTTCTGAGGTCAATCAAATTACTCTGGATTTACACTGGCGTAAGTGAAAGCAGAATTTGTCTCAGTGATTTGCTCAAGGTCATGCAGTTAATCAGCGGTAGTCACATCTCCCAAATGACCAACTTTAAATCAGTAGACCATATTCCCTTACAATTGTTCCACATCATGTAATTTTGTTTGTTTCTTCTAGTGGATATTTCCAATATATGGCCTTTTCCTGAACTCCTATTCTTTGACTACATAGTAAGCTTCCCCAATTCTCTTAGATGCATTGTGAACACTGTACACATCAGGAGGTCTCTCAATAAGCTCACTATACAGAAATGGACAGTGTATCAAAACATTTTTTCCCAGGTGATAAAACAGATTAAGGATATGACAAAAATGACAAGCCTATGGCTTCCTTGAATACTTTAATAGAGACAACAAATCAGCAGCGGTCACTGATGACAACAGATAAAGAAGATATAATAGATGGAGGAGCAAATTAGTGATGCTGCTACAACAGTCTAAACTCGAGTGTAAATTTTTTTCCACCTTCAGCAGGCCTAAAAATGTTACTTTTGCCTACATGTAGGAAAAGATAGATAGCATATTTTACCATTGGGGTTGATTCTGTCCTCTGGCACACAGGTTCACATCACCCCACCTTCTGGAAAAACAGCTACTGAGCACAGGCATAATAGTTAACAATAAAAGATTTCAGAGTAGCAGCCGTGTTAGTCTGTATCCGCAAAAAGAACAGGAGTACTTGTGGCACCTTAGAAACTAACAAATTTATTTGAGCATAAGCTTTCATGGGCTACAGCCCACTTCTTCTGATGCATGGAATGGAACATATATTGAGGCGATATATATACACATACAGAGAGCATGAAAAGGTGGGAGTTACCCTACCAACTCTAAGAGGCCAATTAAGTAAGGAAGAAAAAAAAAACTTTTGAAGTGATAATCAAGATAGCCCAGTACAGACAGTTTGATAAGTGTGAGAATACTTACAAGGGGAGATAAAGAGACACTAATGGACATTTACACATCAAAAAAATGAGAGAGATGTAGGTTATGTACTTAGATGTTTCCTTGCACAACTGCAATGGTTATAGATGGGGGGTATTTATTTAGAATGTTTACATATATTTTAGTATTTTGATCTTTTTAAAGCTGTGAACGAATTCTGTACTCCTGAAAGTGAGAGGCCAAATGACATTGGCCTGAAGAGGCAAAGCATGGCAATGAGCCACTCAGAGATTTGTCAATACATTCAATCCTAGTCTTCAAATCTCATACTATTTTCCCTCTCATGAGCATAGGCTGCTGCTTGCACTGAATTGTGCCAAGCTACATGGCAGTTTTATGATATTAGAGAGTAGAATGAGACCAGCAAACTCATTTTCACCTGTGACCAGGGCTATATTAACCCAAGTACAGCCCACTGATCCTAACATTTTGTGTTCCTCTTTGCATATTGATAACCCTTGGGTCCCAATGTGCCACTAAAGTGATGCATCAGGAGCAGCTGAGATCATTTTGTCACATGTCAACTCTTTCTTTTCACTGAGTCAGCCTCCTACACATTTTCTGTAAAACCATTCTCCCCTCTGTCCAAGGCTTTTTCCTCCTCAGTCTGCCTCCTTCTCTTGCTTCTTGTTTTTCCTTTCAGTATCAGTCACACACTCTTATTTTGTATTACTTATTTTTATTTCTTCCCTTAAGGTGCCCT